>NC_134867.1:44887020-45187020 GCF_049852395.1 Peromyscus maniculatus bairdii | reverse complement strand
GCAGGGTGGGGGTGGGGTATTGATCCACACATTTTATTGGTTGATTGATTTCAATCTTGACGCATGGATGTCTGTTTTATTCTTTGGGTTATCATGCAATGCCATCACCATTTATCCTACAAAACTTAAATTTATTTCCTTTTCTTTCCCTCTTTGCTTTTGTTTCTTTCTGTCTTTCACACAAGGCTTCACTGTTTGGCTGGCCTGGAACTCTGTATGTAGTCCAGATTGGCCTTGAACTCACAGAGATCCTCCTGCCTTACCTCCCAAGTGCTGGGGTTAAAGGTGTGCGCCACCATACCTGTTAACATAAGTTATTTTATGACTCAAACTTTTTTATTTTGTTGAGCACTGTGGTACTCTACAGAGCTTGGCACAGCAGATGTTACCTACGTATTGCTTCTCCTTTCTCTACACGTCTATGCTCTCGTAATTCAAACCCGGAGGTTCATTTTTTTTTTTCCTAGCCATTTTCATAGTCACATTTTAATGTCTGCACTGTGGGTGGAGAAGTTATAATATGAAACTTCTTGTTAGCAGATTGGTGAATTTACCTGAGAGATTGAGACTCAAGATGATGAGGAGGTGTGACTAGGACCGGAAGCAGATGTCCAGGTAGGAAACCCGACCTTGATTTCCTTACCTCCTTTGAGCTTGTTTTAGCAGAAGTCAAGATGCTAAAAGGTGGTGGAGGGTGGTGGTAGATACACTGTGCAAGGAAATCGCTCCATTTCTTTTTCAGATTCTGTTACTTAGCTTCCAAACAGCAGGATAATACCTGAGCTTTGAAACAAACGAGGTCTAAAAGGAACTTGCAGATGCATATGTATATTTGAAAATGGATTCTAGACATGATTTTGATTCTTGAAACCTATTCAAAAAGTAATTATCACAATATAAATAATATTTAGGATTATCATGCCAGAAATTACACCTACCAGTTATGAGATGTTTCATATGTATCTCAGTATGTTTATTAAATGTGGATTTATTTGTATTTCACATTTTTCTCAAACTTCCCTGGATGTTATGAGGTCATAAACACCTTCTCCTAGAAGGTGTAGGGAAGCTCATGTATCATGTATGTGCTCACAGACTGACATATGGATGTTAGAAAAGTGAGAATCAGTTTACCAGCTGCTTTTATGATGGTTATGCTGTGAATTAAGACATGTGAAGTCAAGAGAAAATCTGAAATGCAAGTGCAGTTACTCCACACAGTGATTCCCTACCTCTGCCATAGAAGTCTAACAGTGGGATGTCGCTTCCACCTGTACCCCAGAAGTTACAGCTGCATGGCCACCCCTAGTCTATCAGAGGGGATGTGTACACAGATACATTTACAGCATGGTGCTGGGGGGTCAGTTTGTGGGAAGGGAAGTTGAGCACTTTGAGTCTTGCTCGTGTGTGTGTGTGTGTGTGTGTGTGTGTGTGTGTGTGTGTGTGTGTGTTAGTCGGGTCTAACAGGAGACTACAGATGCCCACTGTGGGGTCATCCACATACAAGCTGGGCCACTATCCTTTGCCTCTTCTTCCTCCCCATCCCTGGAGCAAGGAGAGAAAGTTCAGGCAGGCTACTTCCAGAGAGCTGCTCTCCTTCCCTCCGGGGATGTCAGAATGGGGACTACTTCTCTGGGTGTCTGTGGGGGTGGGGCATTTGGCTGCTGGTTTCCAGTCTCATTCCAGAGAGTACTGCTAAATGGTAGCTTTATATACACAGGGGCTGCTGACCACTCTGGTTTTCTTCTTGGTAGGAAGGAGCAGGCCAAGGGCCCGTGGAATGGAATGAGTATTCCTGCTCATGCTCTCCTGGCCTCTCAGGCACCTCAGGTGTCAATTCTTTCCTCACTGAGCCTCACAGCCACACCCATCCCCAGAAGTCCCAGGTGCCCTTTGCTTCCTTCCTTCATCGGGATAGATGGCACCACCCCTTCACTGTTTACCTGTCTATATTCCTGTGGAGCAAACTTTGTCCTACTTCCTCCAATCCAGGAGATAAAGGAGGAATCGTCTGCTCTTTCTTAGTTGCTGTGAGAATGATCTAAGTCTCAAGACTACTTTTCTTCCGTGGAAAACCTGAGCTTGAATGTTGGTTATTATCTCTATGGGGTTCAGAGGTTAGCGATAAAAAAAACGATGTCCTGTTCTATACATATTTTGTTTGTTTGTTTTGTAAGACAATCATGCTATGCAGCTCAAGTTGAACTGGAATTTGAAGTCTTTTGAAATCCTCCTGCCTCAACCTCCCAGCTGCTAGAAGTGTGTATCACCACTCCCAGGCTTAAGTGGATCTTCACTCTTTTCGCTCCTAAAATTTAATTTCTGGCCAGAATCTTGGGTGACTCCAGGGGTGGAAAGAGCTGAGGTGAGGCTGAAAGGGAGTGACAGTTCACTCTGAGGGGACTTGTGCAAGAGCCAAACACTGTTTTCATGTCTCATGTGAAGGGACTTGCTAAGAGATTCACAAAGAAATGGCACAATCTAGTGTTGTTTCTGTTGTGAACGTTCTCACTGGACTTACTTGAAAAAGAGATGAGTCCTCATTTGGTAAAGTGCTTTGCATGCAAGTACAGGGAACCTGAGTTTGGATCCCAGAACCATGTAAATGAAGAGTGTGCCTAGGAAGGTAGAAACTGGATTTCCTGAGCCAGCTGCCTGGAAGACTAGCCTTATGGGAGAGCTTGAGGTGTGGCAGACAGAGTCTATCTCCATGTGCACACAGTTGCAACCATTACAGACCTGCACCCACACACACGTCAACATGCGTGCATACATACAAACAGTCATAGTACATGCACATACATATGAAAAAAAGAAGGAAAAGCCAGGCATGGTGGCATACACCTGTAATCCCAGTACTGGGTAGCGGGAGGAGGAGAATCCCCGAAGCTTGCTGGCCTTCTAGTTTTGTTGAATTGTGAGCTCTGGGTTCAAGGAGAGACCCTGCTTCCAAAACCAAGTGGAGAACAATAGAGGAAGACACGTAGCATTAACCTATGGCTTCTCTGTGTGTGTACACATGTGTATAATACATACATGAACATGTATGCACACATGCAACACATATACAAGTAACTAAAGATAAATAAAAAATAAATTTTCTCAACAGGCTATTTATACACATGTAATTGGTCTCATTTATTAATTCACTTGTTCAAATATTTTTGGTTAACAACATGTTGTACTGGCCAAGGCATGCAAAAAATACAAAATATAGACCTGCCCCGAACTAATGTGTTGTGAGAATTGCACACTGCAAAACCCAACAACAACAACCCATATTACAATAAAAAAAAAATGGGCTCTATGAGGTTCAAAGCATCTACTAGACTTAACTGTGCCATGAAAGTAATGCCCTAGCTTTGCTTGAGGGCTTTGATAGGGGCATAAATGCCTAAGTTACATTTTGCAGGATGGGTGGGAATTTAATAGATAGCAAGGGAAGGGCACTTAGGGGTACAGAATGCTGACGTGCAGAGCACGGAGACTGGGAGATGGCAGGGCACTGCCCAGGGTGAGCGGCACATCTGCACGTGGTTGGATTGCAGGGTGGATGAAGGAGGAGTGGAGTCACAGGAAGGGTCTTGAGGAAGAGCTTGGCTGTGACTCTGTCCATCACGGTACGCCATCATGGTGGATGCCACCTCTATCTACCCTGTAGGTAAGGAATAGAGACGTGCTCACATTTGGATTACATATGGACCTTGTAAGGCAACATCACGAATGAGAGGAATTCTGTAGTATCTGAACTTGGGGTTTGGGAGACCCAGCACGCAGCCGTTACAATCTTCCTGCAAAGAAAGATACAACTTAAGGCCTGGACTAATGCTGTGGTGTCAAGAGCAGTGTCTATGGCAGGATGACTTGTCAGGCTTAGGAGTCAGCACTGAGTGACTGAGTCAGTGCGAAGACCATGAGAGAGGAGGTGGTCCTCAGGGCTACAGCTTGAGTGACAGGGAAGTGTGGTGGTGAGAGCACTCAAGATGAGGCAGACAGGCAGGCCTTTGAGGAAAGCAGTGACCCACCTTGTACATTTGCTCAATCTGTGGTCTTACAGTCTGTGGGAAGGTGTGGCTTTGCAATCAAATGACCTGATTTTCCACTTTACTTCCCCAACTGCTTACTGGTGTGCCGATACGTCTGTTACTTTACCTCCGGCACCCTCGATTTCCTGTTCTGCAAAGTGGGGGTGACACAGACTGGCAGGCTGTTTGTAAGAGGTGAAAGCGACAGTTTCTACCAGTTTCTGGACTCAAAGCCAGTTCTTCCTCCAAGAGCAGACTGTTATGACCACAGCGTCTTCAGGTACATTCCAAGCCTGAGAGCCCAGCAAAGAGGCTGGGAACACAGACTTCACAATCAAGAGAATGAAAGAACAGAACTGGCCAGGGGCACGCCTACTGTAGACCCATTCCCTCAGAAGTATTTGTTGAGAGCAGGTATGTCTAAGACAACAGAGACTTAGCCCTTGGCCACAAGGGTCTTGGTGTCTGCTGCACAGGACAGGGATGGAAACCAGTGTGTTTTTAAAGAAAGGATCTGGACAAATCAAATCTAGATGAGAGAGAGAAAGAGAGGGGGGGGACAGAGAGAGAGACAGACAGACAGACACAGAGAGAGAAGGACAGAGAGAGACAGAGAGACAGAGACAGAGAGAGATACACAGAGTGAGAGACAGAGAAAAAGAGAGTGAGTGTATATAAACATGGACAGAAATGAATGTAAAAAGTTTTACAAATTGAGCATCAGGTCTACCAAAATCTAGAACATTCTCAGCATTCTAAGGGTACTGTCTTGCCCTTTTAAGTCTCTGTAGAACCCAAAGGTAGCTAAATCCTGACTTTTCACACTGCCTTTCCTAGTTTTGCCTGTGTTTGTATGTTACAGCTATGAGATTAGAGGCTCTGTTTTTTTTTTGTGTGTGTGTGTATGTGTGTGTGTTTGGCTTATTTCACTCAATATATGTTAATAAGATTAATGCTTAGTGTGTGTACCAGCAATTCGTTTTCATGACAGTGTTGGATTCCATTGCATGAATGTCATTTAGCCATTTTACCATTCATGAATTTGGGTTCTTTTGTACAAAGAATGGTACTTCTGTGGACATCACATACATATCTGTAGGGTGTACCCTAGGAGGTGGAGTTACTGCATCAAGAACCTGTATCAATTCTAGTAGCTTCTTCCGCTTACCTTTTAAGAGGTGGTGTGCCGGCTTATTCTCCTCTCAGCAATGCATGTGGGATCCACTTGGTCCTCTCGGATGTAGTACTTCTGACCACCTGATGATTATGTATAGATGTAGCCATTGAGATTTTCTTCTTTCTGCTGGTTTAAGAAGTTGACTCCTTTTTTCACATTGTTTTGCTATTGGTTGCTCTGTTCTATAATGAGCCTGTTGAAGTATTTGTCACTTTTCCTGTTGGTCTTTCCTCCTTTTAACGCACCAATGTTGAACAAGGGAAATATTATAGAGGACCTGCCAAGAACTGGAATTACGGTAGAACAGCAACTATGTCCTCTACCCTCCTGAAGTTTATGATTTTGAATGACTAGTTATGCGTAGGAGGGGTGAGAAGCTAGACAGTGGGAGAGGTGGGAGCCGTGAAACACTTTTACAAAGACATGAACCTATCGATACATTCGGACAAGGGGGAGAAAAAGGTAGGCGTTGTAAGGAAAAGGTGACAACCAATTGAGCCCAGTTCTGGAAAGGCCACTGTGCTCCGAGCTAAGAGACAGAAGTCGTGCTAGTACACTTATGGTCAACGCTACCTGAAAAACATAGATTTGGGTGATTGGCCCTGAAGATGATGTAGACTTGTCCTAGGCACAACTTGGAGAAGCCAACCATGGAGCATGATGTTTTGATAGAAAGATGTGGGATTGGGTACCAGTAGCCAATTGTTGGCATTTTGGCCAAGGAACAAATGAAATAACAAAAATGGAAAGTACGAAGAGACAAAGGGTGAGAAAATGAGATTGAGGAAGATAATAAGAGAATTAAGAATTTAAGACCTAGGAAATTTCCCTTCACGCTTCTTTGTAAAAGGGAAATTTCAATGAATGCTAGCTGGACTCAAAATGATATTAAGGCAACAAATGAAAAATAACATGAAGGCTTAAGATTGTAGAGGGGAGAAATAAAGTACTGCGCATGACAAGGTCAACTGGCTACAAAGTCAAAATATAATTATTAAGATCAAATGTAAACTTTAGATTTTATTTTTCTCAACTTTTAAAATTGTTACAGGGTGAATGTGCTCCATGTTATGCTTTTGGTCATGGAATAAGATAGTTGTAAGTAATTAAGCTGGATTGTTTTATATACTCTAGAATATTGAATTGTGAATGATCCAGGTCACCTTCAATTTCTACAAGTTCAAGCCTGTTCCTGGGGTAGTTGTGAAGATTCAGTGAGGTCTGAGGGCAATGTCTGATATTCAGGCAATGGAGACAGGGAAGTAGAATGGTTATAAACGTCTACTCTGCATGCCATCATCTTGAGCTCAAGCTCCTACCCCTCTGCTCACCAGCTATCCCCTCGGGAAAGCCAGCTGGAGTCAGTTTTCTCCCCTGTAAAGTAAGAGAAGGACCAGTGCCTACTCAGAATTGTTCCTGAGATAAACCAACAAGAGTAAAATACTTGGAATAGTTCAAATGACACTGTGGATACTCAATAAATGTTATCCTGAAACATGGCTTATATTGTCATATCCTCTGTTAAAGGCACATACAATTTTAAATAGACTATTCAACAGACTATGCATACACAGACACACACACAATTTTGTTAAGTTACAGTTCTTTTGAGCTTTATTCAATTAAAACCATTGGCCACTTTTTCCTCGGTGTATAAAAAGTACTCTGTGCCATAAAATCATGCTTGAGACGTGGCTTCTACTCTTTTGAGTGCTCAGGCTTTGGGGTGTTATCCTATTGGTCTGTTTTCGTTGGGCTATGTTGAAAAATAGCTGAGAAGCTAATTGAAGCAGATTCTCATCACAGGTGAAAGACAGTGACATTAAGGACAGGGAGGCTGGCCACATAACTCATCTTGACATATTACTGACCATAGCGCATTACCCTAGAAAGATACTGCTGCATTGTCTGGAGCTACAGGTAAAAAATGGATGGGGCAGATAGGTATGCAATCAGAATATCAGCCATTCAAGGGATGACTCTACTACTGATTATTCAGATTGTATGCATCTGGCCTAATAATATAGCTGATTTCCTCACTTGAGCTAGAGGATCAATACCATCTTGCTGAGTTATCAGGAAGGTTAAACCAACAAATATTTATAAAGATGCTTTATGAACCATAAGACGCTGTGCATCTGTGCGGTTTGGCATGAATTATATGATCTTCTGTTTGCATTGCTGAAGATTGATGGCTGGACAATGAACACTTATAATAATGTAATTTTAATAGGATTACAGGGAACCTTATTCTCTGTAGAGTAACCTCTAGTCTGATAATGGATGGTTAACTTCCTGCTGAGATTAGTTCAAAAGAAAAAAAAAAGATCATGGCTGGAAGGTAGAATAGAGATTGGAAAGGTTAATGGGCTGAACTAAGGGTACAGTTAACTGGTGCAGAATAGAATGGGGACTGAGGGTCATTCTGCAGTCTTCAAGGCTGTCCTCCATTTATTCCCCAGTTGAAATTGAGAGGAGGGAATTGACAGCTCAGGCTTTGAAGTCAGACCCTGCTCTATCTTTTACTAGACACAACTTCCCAACAGCTCTGAGCTCCAGTTCTCCCAGCTCCACAGGACAAAGTTCTGAGTGTTAGAGTTGACACTGTAAAGTCACTCAACAAGTAGCTGTTGTCTTAGGATTACACATTGTCGGATTTCAAGACAAATGGAATCACACGCCTGCCGAGTAGGAATCCAGAGAGCAACAGCACTTTCACGGAGGGGGATTCTTTGTACCAGGATCCAGTCCCAAACTTTTCATGCGTATTGATCTCATTGGATCTCTAAAAGTAGCCGATGCCCTTTGGTACCGGCATTCCCGCTGAAGTTCAGGCTGTAGCGGCAGCATGGGCAAGGTCACCAGCAGGTTTACAATCCTTGGCATTTATGACTTGATTTCATTTCCCTTACTCCTGGATGATTCCTTCTCCTCCCAGATCAGTGTAGGGTGGTGGGAAGGAAATGAAAGGACTGATTGTTTCAAGGGAATCATTTTTTTCCCAGTGGGTATATGATGGTGGAATCAGCACCATTTCTGTTGAGAGAATAGTGGAGGAGATGCCCACACTCACCGATTACCCTACAATTTCCTTTTTAAATAATATTTTAAATTTATTCTTTGAAAATTTCTTATATGTATACAATGTATCTTAATCATATCCACCATCCCTCCCTTCCTCCAACCCTACTAATACTTCTCTCTCCCAACTTAATGTACCTGTCACACACAAACAAACAAGCAAGCCATCAAGCCCAATTAGTGTTGTCCAAATGTGCACAAGTGTGGAGTTACTCACTGGAGGCATGGGCCGTGTGTCAGGACAACCACCTCCTAAAGAAAAGTCTCTCTCTCTCCCCCAACAGTCATCAACCTACCAATAGCTCCTGTCCCAGTTAGCTTTTGGTTGCTGTGGGAAAAAAAAAAAACACTGACTAAAACCAGCTTTCAGAGGAAAGGGTTCTCTCATCTTCCACGTCAGGTCACAGTTCATCTCTGAGGGAAGTCAGGGCAGGAACTCAAGGTTGGAACGTGGAGGGAATGAAGCAGGGACCTTGGAGGAACACTGCCGATTGCCTTGCTCAACTTGCTGTCTTATACAACCCAGGCCCACTTGCCCAGGGGTAGCACCACCCACAGTGGGCTGGGCCTTCTCACCTCAATCATCAATCAAGAAAATTACCCCCCCCCAGTCACATTTTCACAGGCCAATCTTATGGAGGCAATCCCTTAATTTAGGTTCCTTTTTAGCAGGTGACTCTAGTCTGTGTCAGCTTGACAAAACAAACAAACAAACAAACAACACTTTCCCCCAAAAAAATCCAGTACAGCTCCCCAAGTGGGGGTGGAGCCTTGGAGGCCCCTCCTTACCATGCTGGGATTTTTAGTTGACTTGATCTTGTGCAGGTCTTGTGTAGGTCACTACAGCTGCTCTGAGTTCATGTGTGTAACAGTTATGACATGCAACTTTCCAGCATGTTGTGAACTCTCACTGAACTTTGCTTTTGGTACAATGTAATAATTATACTTCTTGTAAAACGGTAGAGCCAATCCTGGCACTGTCTCCCATTCTAATCTGTACTCCTTACTCCCGTTTAAGTAGCAGGCTTGCACCGAAGACAAAACCTTGGGCATAGGCTGCCATCTGTTTACAGTTAAAGCCAATAAAATTCCCGGTTATTCAGCATTTTCACCTTTTAAACTGTGACGTTCCCCCACAAGATGCAGGACTGATCCCTTTGAGAGGGAGGGCGGTAGGATATTTGTTCACTTTATACTTGCACATTTACCTGCTCTTTGGTTTTATGCACTGCTAGTAATGAAGATAGGCTTATCACATCTGTCTTGTCATTATTTTGCATCCCTTGTCCAGCTATGTATACTTAGAACACAGTCCCTTTAAGAACTGCAAGCCATCAGCAAAAATAACCTAGAGCAGCTCAGGTTACTGCCAGGCTCCAAAGACTTCAGGGGGTCAGGTTGCTCATGTCCAGCCTCCACTGTAGGGGGTGCAGGGAGAGCATTCTCTGCGACAACAGAGGTGCTGTGCATTGATGTGTGTTCAGATGTCCCCATCTTTTGCCCGGGGCCCTCAACTGGACTTGTTTTCCTCTGGGCTTGCCTCCTCCTTTGGTGTGGAAGACTTCCTAAGTGGGTTACTTACATTGCCTTAAGGTCATTGCAGCCCTGTTGTAGGACCTGAGGATAAGAAACACTTTTTGCTCTAATCTTGAGTTTTGTATTATTTCACTGAAAACAGAAATAAAAAAGATGAAACCCCATCAAAACAAGCATACCTCCACCCAAGATGAAAATGTGGTTGAATAGGGAAAACATGCCATGTGAGGATACAGCCAAGTCCCTGGACCCCAGAACCTGTCTGCACACGCCTGCTCCTGATGGCTTTTCTTCTAGAGGAATGGTTTTACTGTCTGGTCATAGCCATGGGATCAAAGAATAAATAGGATCTAATGTCCCATAAAGACCAAACAAACAAACAAACAAACAGAATGAACTCCTTAATTAAGTCCAGTTTTTCAGTTGTGAAGCAACAGGGAGATGTCATAACAGACATTACAAATGCATGTCATGAAACAGAGATCCAGTACAGGCTCTACTGTCTGGGGCCTTGTCCTGAGGATGATGCCTAATACAAGTTGCAAATGAAGGAATTTTAACTGGTAGGTGGCATCTGTGAGTCACTCAGCTCTCCTTTTACATAGAAGGAGGGTGAGGCCCAGAGAGGATGGGTGACTTATGTGAAGTTCCCCAGCTAGTTGGAAGTAGATCTTCATGGGCAGCTCAGGTACACACATCATTCCTCTCTGTCATGAGAAGAATGACAGTCAAGAGTCAAAATCTAGTAAAGCCTTGACTCTGATCTATAAATGGGAATTGTACTGCATGGCACAGCAGCTTTATATGGTATCCCAAGGATTTGCTAAGTGAGTGTGGCTGAGAACACTTTCAAAACCACTGATTTAATGTATTAGTGTTTATACATATACTCACAAGTATATGATGAGATAGGCATATGGTACCATCTCTAATACTTGGTTAAAATTTTAAGGGGAACAAATAAATGAAATCCAGGATCTCTTTTAGGAACATGAAGCTCTAGGAAGTTTCTGGAGTATAGAGATAGGAGCAATAAACTTAAGACAGTTAACCCAGTGTCTTTGTGACTCTATCAGTGTACGTTCCTGAAAGATGGAAATAACAAAATTCTCAGCCCCTCTTGGAGTTGTCCTAACAATGATGTTATGGATAAAGGGGGAAGTAATTCATGAGCTGGAAATCATAGAACCAAAGTGAACTGTTGTACTTCAGATATTGTCTAGGGCTGGCATTCTTTGTCCATATAGTACCTCTGGTATAGTTAAGGAGATAGGTCATATACTTAAGAGCTGACTTAAACATTGTCTTCCCTTGGTGACAGACAAAACCTGTACACTGCAGGTCATGACTATAATGGACTTTTTTTTTTTTTTTTTGCTGGAGTTTACAAATAAAAGTGTAGCCATCCTTGTAATTATTTTGAGCTTGAACCTTCCCTATAGACGTGTACGCAGATTGGTCAGACATGAGCATGATGCTCTGCCAACTGGTAGGGCATTGTTCTCTATAATAACACCAGGCTGGAGAGTGAAAGATTATTTTTATGACTCCCAGTTACACCATTTGCATTCATCTTCATATGTCTGGTTTATTTCACTTAATCATTATTATAGAAGAGTCATGAGCTGTAATTAAAGTCGTAGTAGTACCTGACAGATGGGAGGTCAAATGTGTCTTTCCAAACGGAAAGCAGAGCCGATGGGGGAACCTCAGAGCTGAGGTTTGCTCCTGATCTCTGTGCGCTCGCTGCTGTAGTCTGTGTCTGCATGTCGTATTGGTCCATCTCCTTCATCCCTATAGCCATTAGATTCCAACATGGCACTCCCTGTGCAAGGGAACAGGGACCCTCAGTGAATGTATAGCCTTAGACCGCGGGCAGAGCAAATACGTTAACATGTAGTCATCTCCAGAAAGAGACTTCAGTAGCTTCGTTAAGATACAGTTCTTAAAGAGATTATTGGAAGGAGATGCACTGGGACTCTGTGACGTGATCCTCGGAAGCTGGCTGTGCAGAGTACTTTCCCTGTTAGTGTAAATTTGCACAGGGAGCTGAGGCTCCAGCCACACCATCTGATTTTTTTAACCAAAAGTATTGGTGAAATTAGTAAGGCCACTCCACGTAGTTAAAAGGGAGATTTATTTTGTGGGGTAACTTATAAGTGAAGGGATAGGCTAGAGGGTCTGGGAAAGGTGTAGTGCAGTCCGGCGGTGTTCTCTGGAGAACTCTGCTCGGTCTACCTCCAGCGTCCAGAGTCCAGGAACCAAGAGAGCCAGCCCATCCAGATCCTGGGTCTTCAGGGTCCTCTCTTGGCTCTGCCTTGTAGGTGTGACAGTTACCGAAGCCTCAGTGGGGGTGGTCCTTCCAGATCAAAGCTGGAACGGCTACCCACTACACTATGGGGCAACATTAGATAGACAGTGAATCTACCCTCTCTAAGAAGCACTGCCATGGGAATGCTTGTGAACATGACTGATCTGGTGAACAGGGGAACAGCTGGGTACACAAAGGGGCTCCACTTGTGTCAGGGTAGTAGCCATGGACTGTTTGTTAGCCATGGGCTGTAAGTTAATTAAGATGTAAAAAATCAGTTCCGTAGTCGTATTGGTCACTGTTTCGAGTATATTGGATGGCACGGGTGTATAGACATGTGCTGGTCATGCTGATGTCTGATGAATGTGTGTATTTACACACCAGAAGTAAGAAGTCTTCTGTTGCTGGGCATCATGACTCACACCTTTAATATCCCAGCACTCAGGAGGCAGAGACAGGCAAATCTCTGTGAATTCAAGGACAGCCTGGTCTATGTAGTGAATTCCAGGACAGCCAGGACTAAATAAAGAAATCCTGTTTTTTGGGGGAAAAAAAAGAAGAAAAAAGGAATTCTTCTGTTGCATGTTTATACTGTAGACATAGGCATTGCTTCCCTATACTGAACACATGCTCCATCGGTGCCAACGATTACAACATAAGCCTAATTTAGCCATCTCAGTTTAGCCTCGCTCTTCTTTGTAGATGGAGAGCTCAAGATGCCCAGAAGTTTTATCATTGTATCATGTCATAGTTAGCTTTCTATTGTGTGATAGAATACCATAACTAAAGGCAACTTGGGTAGGAAAGGGTTTATTTCTTTTACGGTTCCACATTACAATTCATCAAAGGAAATCACGGCAGGAACTCCAGGCAGGAACCTGGAGGTAGGGAATGAAGCAGGACCATGGAAGATTGTTGCTTACTGGTTTGCTCAGCCTGCTTTCTTACACACCCTAGGACTACCTGCTTATGGCTAACCCCTTCCAGATCAATTACTGATTAAGAAAATGTCCCATAGGCTTGCCTACAGGAAAGTCTTATGGAGGCATTCTCTCAACCGTGCTTCATTCTTCTCAATAACTCCATCTTGTGTCAAGTTGACCACAAAGCCAACCAGGCTACCTAATACAATAGTTTGCTGTGGGGCCATATGAAGAGTTCCAATGTCCATTCAGAGCACTATCATTCCATGTACATCAGTTCCACAAATGTGTCAGGCACTCTGCTGGGAGCTGGAGGGGAACTAACGAGTACAGTGGCCTCTGATATCAGATAGTTCAAAAGCAAACAGGCTGTTTAGACAGAGGAGTTAATAATTACAATCATATGAGGGATTACCGATACGCCATGGCCCAGAGCCAGTGAAAGATCTTTACAGAATATTTTCCAGTGTGTGTGTGTATGTTGTAGCCATTCTGTAGAGGAAGTCATCGGACAGCTTTCGGGAGTCTGTTCTCCCCTTCCACCATGTATATTGAAGCATTTGAACTCAGGTCCTCAGGGTTGTTGGCAGGTGTCTTTGTCTGCTGAGCTATCTCTGGCTGCATTGAGATCTTAGTGGAAATCATGCCATAGACAGATTTGTGATTCATTAAACCCACTCTTGGTTCTGTACATTTCTGTACAGTGCACTCTGGGAGGCCTTACAGATAATTGCTGTGTTTACCCAAAGAGAAACAGTGAAAGCTAAAACCGAGGTCACTGCAGTGGAGTTAGGAGAAGACAGACAACAGGAAATGATAAAATTGACTAGTGTGGTGATTAAGTGTGGGAGCCGAGGGTTAAGGCTGGGATGAAGGTAACTCTCACTGTTCACCTTTGGTACTTGAATGTTTGGTCTTATCACAGGAAGTGAGATATGTAGTAAAGTAAGTGTGTGTGTGTGTGTGTGTGTGTGTGTGTGTGTGTGTGTGTGTGTGTGTATGTGTACTTTTCTAGGTACATTACATGTTGAAAAACAAGACAATAACTTTATTAAATTCGGCCCATAAAATGTCCAGTAAGTAATCTTATTTGCCACATTAAAAAAGACTTCTAGTAAATAATGAGACATTTCAAGGATACAATTAAAAAAAGTTGAAAACAAAATCCCTCTCAGATCCTGAAACTGACAGGGTAACTCACCCTATAGTATAAATTGATATTTAGCCATCATCTTTTAAGCAGGGTATATTGAACTGGGACATATTTTCCCACTTTTGATATCGTTAAAACGTGGAAAAAGATTTCCTAGCATGCTTTTCCATTCGTGATATGTGGGATTATGTTAGCATTTCTTTGTGATGACATACCAAGACCAAGACCTCTAAAGGGGGAGGGATTTATTTTGCTCCTAATTAGAGAGGTTTTAGCCCACCATGATACAGAGGGTGTGGTGGGGCAGCATAATGTAACTGACATCATGGTAACTAGGAAGTGGGCAGGGAGTAAATACTAGCAAGTCTTCTCATTTGTTCCATCTGGACCCTCCGTTTATTAAATGATGTCATCCACCATGAAGGCAGATCCCTCCCACCAGTTAACTCCCTCTAGAAACACCTCTACAGAGACAACCAGAACTCTGCTCTGCTAATATCTTAAGCATCAGTCAACCCTGCCAAGGCTAATTATTCCAGGATGATCTTGAATATGGCTTCTGGAGAATGTAATGCTAAAAAAGGATTCATTCCCCTATATTGTATTGCTTTTATGCTGTGCTGGTTTATGTCTCTGTCCTGGCCTCTAGTTCAGTACAGATAGTTCAATAACCTGATCTTAGATTAGAGAGCTAGTGATTTTGGTTATCTTTCAAAAGATAAAATCAGTTGCTTTATTAACTGTACATTGGCATTTAAAACAGTTAAGCTGTGCTTTCTTTTAACATTTATATATACATATATATGTGTATATGTATATATACATATATATATATATACATATAATACATAGACTTATTTTTATTTTGAGACAGAGTCTTACTCTCTATCCCTGGCTGGCCTGGAGCTCACTATGTAGACTAGGCTGGCCTGGTCATGAACTCACAGAGAACCTCCTGCCTCTGCCTCCTGAGTACTGGGATAAAGGTGTTTACCGTCATGCCCAGCCAAAGATTTATTTACTTATTTCATGTGTAGGAGTGTTTCGCCTGCATGTATGCCTGCGCATCACTTGCATTCTTGCTGCCTTTGGAGGCCAGAAAAGGATGCCAGACCCCTTGGAACTGGAGTTATGGATAGTTGTGAGCCACCACGTAGATGGCGGGTATCGAACTTGGGTCATCTGATAGAGCAACTGGTGCTCTCAACCACCTAGTCATCTTTCCAGCCCCACCTGTGTTTTCTGTAAGCTCTTAATTGTCATACCTAATGCAGGAAGTGATGTCACAAGTTGAAGTATAAAACCCATCATGATGGTGCAGTTTCTAATTTAGGGTAAGCAAGCTCCCTTTTCTAACACGAAAAAAAAAATGTTTTGCTGGTAGCAAATTGAATCACGGATGTTGTATTATTAAAACCAGGAATGATTGATGGAGGTAAGTTAGGGGACTCAGTCTTGTTTCCTGGATTGACAGCTGCTGTGTCTGTCTGTTGGAAAAGAGGTTGTAAGCACCTTGGCTTTAGTAGATCTGTCCAAGCATAGACCAGCATGACCAAAGGCTATCATGTGTATGAAGTGCAGTGGAACCTGGTTATTTCTGGGGCACGTTAGCTCATCTTGAGCTATTTGAAAGGCGAGAGCTGTGTAAAATTCGTGAAACCATTTTGGTTTCGGAGTCATTAATTTATGGCACATTCTCATTTTGATAAAGGAGACTGTGTTTCATCTGATTATTTTTTTCTGTTTCTCAAATTTTCTTTAGTGTTTATTATATATATAAACAAAACAAAAAACACTGAAATTTGGTGAAACGAGGCTCACCCCGTATTTAGTTTGCTCCTTGGCCTCACACCCTGTACAATGCTAACCTGTGAGTTGTTTGGTGGAGCCCTGTAACAGGGATGAAAGCAGAGATGGAGGAGCAGGCGCGTTTCTTCAGCTAGGGGCACCAGCGAACATCTCCACTTAGATTCTGTAAAGTAGGCCACATGTTGTTGACATGTATGCACAGGAGGGAAGCTCGAGCCCTCTGTGACATCTTTGAACTAAAAATAATGTTTCACCTGTATTTATAGCCCCGCTATCATACTTGAGGAAAGTGGTGGAGAACTTTGCAGCAGAGGAAGATGTTGTCTTAGCTGTTTTGGAGAAGTCAGACCCTTCTAAATGCAAGCCCAGAATAGGCTGTCAAAGTTACAGCCTTGTTGCTAAGAGCTTTTTTGCTAGTTGTGTAGGCAGGGGAGTCAGTAACATCAGGTACCGGAGAGAAACTGCATCACAGACCCATACTCTATGGCTGATCATTGGCATGGGAGCAACGGAAATCTTCCCATTATTAGGAAGGAATTATTAAGGCCAACAGGGAGGGCATAGCAAGTGAGGTGTTCAAATTCCGAAGCTAACTTTTAGCCTCCGTCCTAGCCAGTTTCCTTCACTGTCCACCGTGGTGACACATTTGCTTACAGGAAACTTGGACGGGAACATTTTTAGATATTCAAATAGAAAATATGCCAAAATCCAGCCTTTGCTGATCTGAAAGTTCTGTGAAGGACCCGTTCTGTCGGGTAGCAAGCTGTGCATATGTTTGCGTGGGAGGGAGAAAGAACAGATGACTTGAAAACTATTAAAATTGTGGCACATGTACAAAGTTATTTTCCTCCTCATAAAATAATAATAATAAAAAAAATTAGCCCAACAACCCAGGCTTTCAGTCTCCATTAATGTCTTGTCACTGGCTCGGTTAAGATATTTGCATGCCTTACTACATGCATGCACCCATTTGTTTTACAGTGATAGTGCTTCTGCGTTATTAATTTTAATTACCATGTGATATTCCACATGTAGCAGGTGTCTGTAACACACACCGTAATTATTTCTATAAATGATCCAACCACTTCTGAAAAAATAAAATTATAACCGCAAAGACAGTGGGCAAAAGGTCAGTTTCTTTGGTGCACCTTGTAATTAAGCTTTATTCCTCTTAGAAACATGCTTTTAAAAGACAAAAGACCCGTAAGTGCCGTGTGTTTTATTTTCCTAACATTGATTGAGAAAGCCACCAAGGCTGTGTTTCTCTGGACTGCTGGAGTCCAATGTCTTGGGGTGAGTTGTCAGCAGGGATCGTCCTTTGAAGGCTGTTTGTGCCTTAGCCGGTTGGTGTGGTTTGATGTTGGTAAAGTTATGCTAAAATTTACTAAACAGCTTGTGCTGGTGGGAACATAGTTAAACCAAGCACTCCTGGCTGTGTCTGTTGAACTTACAGCACTTCAGCCACTTACTGTGGCACGTTGACTTCAGGTCTGTTGTAAGAAAGTCTAAATGTAGGCTGTTGAATAATCCCTTTGAGGGCCCTGTGACTATTTTTATGCCTGGATATGCGTCATCAGTGGGTATTTTCTCTGGTGACTCGCTTACATCAGGTCTCCTTCCATACATTCTAGCAGCGAGTGACTTATGATTGATGGGAACCACGGCTGTTGTTTAGCTTTATCTGTGACCTCAGCGAATGGACAACAGGAATTTCCAGGCTGTTAAATTCCCTGCATGCCTGAAGACAGGGGCTCACACGGTGTTGATCAAGGCAGGTAGCGAGGGACATCACTCACCAGTGATGACGGGGGAGGGACAGGAGGAGAAAGGGGAGGGAGAAGCCGGGGAAGGGAGGGGAATTCCTTTTGTGAACAGCAGCAGTCCTGGCTCAGCTAGTCCCTCAGCCCTCCTCCGTGGCTGCCTGTGGGGAAAGGTGCATTTCCGGGACCTGAGAAAGTGGATAGTTAGAACCCTGCTGTGGGCAGCGGGTGGTAACTCTCGGATGGGTAGAGCGGCATGGGGTTCTTTTAAATTACTTGAGGGGTTACTTTTCAAATCTGCCGGATTGATCCATGAGCAACTGGATTATTTTTTATCAGGAGTAAGTGCAGAGGTTTTCAATTTTAAGATGTTCAGCAGGCACAGTGATAGGAATTTTGTGTTGTGTTTAGACTGACGATATTTGGCTATCCATCTGGCACTATTATTTTTTTTTTTACCTGCATTTTATTTTCACAAGCTATGGAAAGGAGAGCTGTGCCTTTGAGTTTCTGTATGGAAGTGATTATAACTAACGCAGAGAAATGTTTTTTCATTAGCTTCCTTTCCCACTTTTTTTTTCCCCCTTTCACACGTGTGTAGGATTACTGTAGAGAGATTGGCCCCGACATCTAAGCAGCTGTCTATGCAGCTCTGTCTGTCCGTCCGTCTGTCTCCCACCGCTTCTTTCCTCCGCTCGCTCTATCTTATCTTCCTCTCCTTATCATTTCCTCATGCTGCTTGTTTGCAAAAGTGATTACTGACTTCCCGTCGAGTGAAGGGAGGCGGAGCTTGAGCAGGTGGGTGGGTGAGGGATCACATGTGGGTCAGGGCACTCTGTGTATGGTGATCTTTATAGTCATTATTTTGGTTCCTTTAAATGACAACTAAACAGAATTAAAACGCTCCGTTTACTGGAATGCCATTATAACATTTACTCATTTAAGGTAGAATTAGTTTTCTGGTCCTTTAAGATGATTTTCATTATGAAAAGAAATTACTGGCTTTGCTTACCAATTTTATTACCCCCAACCACCCAAATAAGGACATTTTCTCTTAATGTAGCATTACCAGTATTACTGCAACAACTTTCTTGATGGTTTGCCTCTTAGGAACCAAATTAGGAGATAATCCCAGACTCTAGTACCCTGAGAAAGATGTGTGGGGTGCAGAAACCACCCTGGAAGTATTTTGTTCATAGCTCTTTTGCTTCATCCTGTTCCATGAAGTGGGCATGGGACATTTTGTAACTATTTTTGTCACTTCCTTTCAAATGAGCTCTCCTCATGGTAAAAATCTATCACCTGTCAAGTCATATTGTTTCAGTTCTCGACATTTAAAATTCAAATGACAGAGGGAGAAAGAACACGAGAGAAATGAGTGTCACTGTAAACCTCACCTACAACAACACTTTTCTTTCCTTTTGAGAACTCGCTCCTTGGATAAGCAGGATGACTCACAGCGAGCAATTTATCACCTGAAATTTGTGAGATATTGAAATCCCGAGCTATGAGTTTTGAGTCATTGGTAATATAATGAATTAAGCTTCCATAATGCATCTGTTTAGAAGGAGGAAATCATTAAGACATGGGTGAGACCCATTGTTCGTTGATTTCGCTGTAGTGTGTCCCCCAGTGAAAGTATGTGGAAGGATGCACTTGGGGGCTTGCTGAGACACTTCCATTCTCCTTTGCTCTGTGTGGTGGAGGATGTTATGAGAAGGTATACAATGCTTCTCCCTTTCTTTAAAATGAATGTAGGCTTTTATGTGCAGGAGTGTGAGGGCAGAGTCAAACACGGAGGAGGATTATGTAGTCTTCATTTAAAAAATATATTTCACCGAGGATTATAATTTGTGTGGGAGAGAAATAGCTGCTTGTCCCTTGATTGCATTGTGCTTATTCCATAGAAGAGCCATTTGCGTTTAGGCAGGATAGCCTCACTTTGGTAATCTGATGACTGCCTCTGTGTGGAGAAGAGAATATAATTTGGAGGCCGCATGCTGATGGGTAAGAGTAATTGTTCTCTGCTTGGCAGAGCTTAGCATGGAATCTGCTTTGGCATTTTTATAGCTACATATGCAAATCTATCCTTCCACCCCAGCCCCCTTCCTCTCTCCCATGTATGATGATTTCTGTAATCCTCAGTATTGTGAAACTCTAAAGGTATAAGATATGCATTTGATGTGCAGACCTAAGGTAGAGCAAGATATTGGCTGCAAATGGCCTTTCTGCTAAAGTGGATCCTGTACCGTGAGTGAATTTCACTGTATGCTTGGTTTCTATGGAGATACTTTTATTGCTTGTAGATGATTAGTCTGAGTAGGGGGTAAATGACTGTTATATCAACTTGGGTCGGAGATGGGGGTTCCTGGTTGGTGTGTGCTCTTTGCTGAAGGTGAAGTTCAGGGGAAGAATGCCAGGGGGTTCTATGTTCAGCCCATGCTTGCCCCTTGTCCCCAAAAGCAATCCATTGACTAAGCTTCCCATTGTTTGTACAAAACCATGAGAACACTAATAACAGCCTACAACACTGAGGTGATATAAGAACTTTTTTTCTTAAATAAGGGTGCTTGACTCTTGTGACGCTTATGGATAAGCAGAAACCCCTCAAAAGCACCTACAGTTAAGGTGATAATGCCTATCATCAGAAAACGGACGTGCCAGACAAATCAGAAGGCCGGCTTAAGATGGAGCTCACGTGGGAGGGGGCGGGTCATATTTTATTTGGCCAATGGTGCCTCCTCTTTCCTGGGCCATTAGCAAGTTCAGTAGAAAGATTCTTTAGCTTTGCGAATTCTCCTTGGTGATTTAAGACGCTTTGCACTTCACCTCAGTCATTGCACAGATGCGGACCAGGAGGTATTGTAGACAGATGGACTCTGTGTCTGAAATTGCCCATTCTATGCACAGTGGTTAAGGGGCAGGCCCGCTCCCAGGTTCTTAACTGTGAGGGTTGAGGAATTGAAAAGCTCTCACCTCATATATCTGATATCACCAATGAGTGTGCAGAGTCCTCCTGTGACCCCGATCATGGTAACAAGCTAGTAATTGGTTAAGGCCACGTCTGTGACCCTGTGTGCACTACCTTAATCACCCCATGACAAGGATTGGCAGAGGCCTCCCAATGACTGATGTTTAGATATACCAGGAAGTACTCAGATTTCTACAACAAGATGTCATCATTTAAGCCAGCAAGGTTTGAAATTCCTGCCCAGTGATGACTTTGGGCAAATGCTTTCACAGGACAGAGAAGGTTAGAAGGTACGTAAGAGGAGAGCATCACTGGGCAGATGGAGTAGACAGGGGAGGGTGCACTTTTAATGGAAATAGTATTTTGTAGTCTTTGTCAGTTGGGCAAAGAGGAATTGTGTGTAACTGAAAAAACCCTTGGGTCTAACTGTTCTGAGATTTGAAAGGGGGGTTCCAGAGCTGGTGCTGGGGCTCAAGGAATTTCACCAAAGGCATTCTTCTAAGTTCACTGAAGTTTGATGACACGACAATCAGGTGCCTTAAAAAACATTAAGACAAATACAAGGACTCACCTCTCATCCAGTGTGGAGGAGATTCTTGCCACATCTCAGGCCAAGTGGCCGTGACTCTCTTCACTTACCTCACAGTTCATTGGCTGTGGAATGCCATGCAAAACTTGCCCTTTCTAAGCCTTTATTTTCCTTAACTGATTAAAATTTCCTGACATGTAGATTTACAGATATTTAAATAACGAATTGCCCACAAATGTCTCATTTTCCTATAAAATCGTAGCCAGACTCCTGGGTGAAGTGGGTAAGGCCTTATCATCCAGTTGGTTTCCTGTGTTGTTTAGATTAGGTTTTGCGCATAGAGAGGTATTCATAAAGCCACATGGCATAGTCCAGTAAAGGATTTATCTTCCTCCTGAGGGAATCAACTTAAGAAAGGCTGCTAATATATAGTGCCAGCTGTGAAAAGAGTTCTGAGGACTTCAAGTCCAAGACACCAGATGAAACGCCTGCTCTTAAGAAACCTCAGTCTAGCAGAGGGAAAAACAGGCGACCACCTCACACTTGGCTGAAACAGGTGCCTAGGACCCAAAGTCAAGTTCAAGAAAGGAAGGTGAAGGGAATTCTGAAATGACTGTGGAGCAAGAGCTTCTCCGTCCAGAGTGGGGTATGGGCATGGGATGGGAATTTGAGCTTTGCCTTGGCATTCGACTCGGGGAAGGCTTGAGGTAGACTTTACTAGGTGTAAAGATTTAGTCCATGCGTGAGAGCCACTCCAGTAACCGGGGGCAAAGTCTCGCCCAGTGCAGACCAGCTTTTCCCATCTGTAACGAACAGCTGACGCAAAGTTTTCACTTTTCCGTGGAAAGCCTGCCCCAGAGGAAGAGCTCAGGACACCTTTACAGCGGTGAAGTTCGCAGGCCCCAGAGAACCTGCACCTTGAAAGGCCAGTCCCGCTCCCCGGGAGAAGAGAAGCGTCTTTGTCACTAATGTAGGACACATTGGTGACTGTCTCTGGTGGCAGAGGCTTGCCTGATAGTCCCACTTGAGGCTCAGCTGTCCCCGCTGGGACGCTTGGGTTCCTCTCTGACCTTCGTCCCGTCCCTTCTCTGCGGGCTCTTTTTGGGGGTCAGGGTAAAGCCTCGCCTCTCAGAGCGGGGTGCAAGCTGTGGGATTCTTGTTGTAGGGGGAGTTAGATTTTCTGGGAACACTTACTGGAAAACTTTGTGACGTTGTCCTCTTGTGTGTTGGTGGGAACGCCTCTCTGTTGGAAAGAGCAAATAGAATATGAAAACGGAGCTTGGAATCCTGGGAAAATGTCCCATCCTAAGGTTGGGAAGGGACAATTGAATACCCAGGTGGGGGAGGGGTGGAAGCCAAAGAGAAGGCAGCAATGGAGTGGGTAGGTTAGAGAATTCTCAAATCTTATCAGGTATGTTTATTCACAGTACACCACCGAGGGTGTTCTGTGCTCATCCCTGGATAGAGCAGTGACCCAGACATAGTCGCTTTCCTCAGAGTTCATTGGAAGTCAGGGATCAAGGCCCCTGTGAGGATTACAACATCACCCAGGCAAACAGAAAGGATGTGAGGTCAGCCTAGTTTGGAGAAGAGCATGGGCGTGCCCCTCAGAGAAACGAGATTGTGAAAGACGGAGGAGGGAGCTCTGAGATGTCCAACCATGACAGCTGCGCAGAGAGAGCCCACGTCAGTTGGTCCAGGATGTTGGGCAAGAGATGAGAATTTAACGTGAGAAGAAAGAATACTTGAGTAGCTGTGAAGAAGCGGAAGACATGGAGGAATCTGGTGTTTGTTAGGTTGGCT
Source organism: Peromyscus maniculatus bairdii (assembly GCF_049852395.1). Classification (NCBI taxonomy): domain Eukaryota; kingdom Metazoa; phylum Chordata; class Mammalia; order Rodentia; family Cricetidae; genus Peromyscus; species Peromyscus maniculatus. The sequence goes on along the minus strand of NC_134867.1, from coordinate 45,163,942 downwards.
TTTGAATCTGAGACAGAGGAAAAGAAGGCTCAAGAAGATGATGGGGTTAAATATGGACTGTTGGTGGAGGGCTCCAGAGGTCAGGTGATGAGGGTTATTGTAGCAGCAGCTCATGGAATATCTCTGGTTTATCCCTATTTCTTATGCTGGGTATCCGTGTTCTTTCTTGGAAAAAACAAACCCTACTGTCTATTTCAGTTGATTCAAATCAGACTGTTCCTGACTCGCCTGCAAGGATCCTCTTAACCTGCTATTTTAAGTAGATTAATGTGAAGGTTCGTAGCCTTCACTGCCTACCTGTTGCCTACAAATTAAAGACCTACGTCTTCATAAAAATTTAGAAATCGCCATTTTCAGAGGTAGGCCTTTAGAATTTGTCAAGGAGTATTTAACAAATAGTCTTGATAAATTCTTACAGAGACCATCTGATAGATGGGCTAGATCTTGCTCTCTCCTCTCTCTCTCACTTTATAACTGCTATAATAGAGGATCAGACAAGTTAAATAAGTTAAATAACGTAGCTAGCTAGTGCCTCACCGTGCAGGAGAGGCAGATCCAATAATAGATACCAGGTCTTCTGAGGTCAAGTTCAAGGTATTTGCCGCACCGTGGCCTCAGCTTCCCTGGGAGCTCTATCTCTGTTCTGAGCCTAGACTTTTTTGAATTAGGATGCTGAGATGCTGTGTCTTTGGTTCCAGCAGCACTGCGGGAAAGGCTTTCTGCATCCCTGCGGTACCTTTTCTGTCCCTGCTCAGAAGTTGTCATCTAGGGCTGTCGGCTCAGACATGTTCCCCAGCCAATTTTTCCCTTAGATTGGGAAAAGCCTATTTCCTGCCTGGACATCTGGGGAGGCACAGAAAACACTGTGTCCTTCCCTGATGTCATCCCCAGCATCCGCTTGTCTCATTTGGAACACAGCGAGTGCTTTTACCTGCCTGCACATTGGTTTTTGGCCATGGGCAAGACCAGCTTTTCTCCCTAAACTCTTCAGGGAGGTGTGCCAGGAAATCAGGCATGGCCTCTAGAGGAAATCTAGGTCTCAATAGTAGTTTCAGAACGTATGCCCAGTTGTGCGGCTGATGGACATTATGCGTGGTACCCAGATAGGAGTAGTTTGGGGAAGTATTGCATATGGAAGGTGTAGAGCCACGCTTTGAAACACATGTTAGAATCGGGAACATGTGTTAGCAGTGCAATGATCCATACATCTGTGTTAACATGATCCTGCAACACACTCTGTTTCTCTCAGTTTCTCATCCCATGGAAGCTAAAGTCATTTGGATTTTGACAGGGTCTCTTTGGAGACAGTTTACTGCCTCAGAAGTTTAAATGATTTAAAAAAAAAATGCCCAACAATTATTTGCAGTATCAAGAATTTCTTCTAGTGAAGGGAATATGTGCATGGGAATGACATGGCATACTTTAAGAGGGCTACACTGCCTTAGTCTACAATAATTCCCCCACCCCCAGATCTTGGCATTGGTTTAGATACGTGATTCACATCCATTGGTGGCGGGTGGGTTTCAATGACCAAGAGGTACATCTTTGCAATGACAGATGCTGAGGTAGGGCAGTCTTCACATCTTTAAAAGCCCATTCTGTAATTCTTATACCTTTCTGTCCCCTTGGGACGATTCTTTCCCCCCTGGGACCAATTGCACAGTTCTCCAAGAGGCTGAGGAACAGGTTTCTTAATATTTCTTGTGCTTTCAAGTGTTGAAATTAAAGGATGCATAAATATTTGGAGATTGGATCCAAGAGTCTCAACTACTAAACTGGATGTTTTTCTCTCATGTAACCAAGGTGTCATGATTCACAATGCTTTGAAATGAGATACAAATTATATTTTGATAGAAAGGCCTTTTAAAGAGGCAGTAGTCCTGTGTAAATTTCAAAACTACTGAAATAGGATTTAAATTCTGAAATTTTTAGCTGTACATCATTTCACTTGTAGATAATTGTAAACATTCACCAGATATAATACTAGATATATTGATCTAGGTATTCAAAATAATTTATCCACTGGGCCTCATTAAGATAATTATAATTAATTATAATAATTACTAACACTAATGAGTGATATTATTAATGGGATGAATAAGGCATTTTGGATAGAAGACTAGACATATGCCTTGTGAGCTTATTAACACATACATGGCACAGTCAATTGAAAGATGAATAGGACATTATTAATAGAAGCCTGCTCAAAACATATAACAGTAAAGAATAGGAAAGAGACCAAGTGGACACTTTGGTGGATAACATTGTGCCTTCTTTAAAAGAGACCTCATGTGGCATAGCCCAAGATAGAATCCTTCAGAAGTACCCAGCCTTTTTATTTCACCATTCTTTCCCCCCTTACTTTTGGGATGGCTTCAGGTATTTGAAACCATTTTGACTCTCTCTGGCCTTGTAGCCATAAATTCCTTGGGTCTGTCTGCTTGGCCCTCCAAATTCCAGACAAATCTCTCTCACCTCTGGTGCCACAGCCGCTCAGACCCAAGTAAACACACAGATTATTTACAAACTGTACAGCCTATGGCAGGCTTCTTGCTAGCCAGCTATTATAATTTAACCCATTTCTATTCATCTATAGGTTGCCATGTGGCTGTGGCATTGCTGGATGACTGACATCTTGCTGCTCCTTTGGTGGCGGCAGCTGGTGTCTCTCTAGACTTTGTCTTTCTCCTCCCTTTTCTCTCCTTGGATTTCCTGCCTGCCTCTAAGCTGCCTCGCCATAGGCCAAAGCAACTTATTTATTTATTAACCAATGGGAGCAACATATATTCACAGCGTACAGAAAGACGTCCCCCTAGCAGGGCCTTGTGCTTTTTCAGAGCTCTTTGGTGTCCTGTTCATCATTCTCATCCTAGTTCAGCCTCACTTCAGGGTAGCTGAACATCTGCTCCTCTTCTAGTTCAAACTGATCTTGTTCACTACTGTTTGATCAATTTTACAGCTCTCTATTGCATTCGTTCTTCCCACTCAGAGTTCTTGAGATCTTTCTTGTTCGAGGAGTAGGGGACAACTTAGACTCACCGAATCAGCACAGGAGGTAGAAGGCAGAGGCCTGTATTCCCATTCCCATGGCCTCTTATTTGCCTTGTTCTTCCAAATGCCTCTCATTTGCATGGTATCACTGTCATGGGTTTCTCGCTCACCATCTTGACCAAAGTCAGAGTTTGTTGTTGTTTTCGCCTTTTAACTCTATGCATTGGTGTAGCTGCCCGCCATGATAAAAGCTCCCTTCTCTTAGCTTCCATGACACTCATGAGGCTTTTCTCCCACCTGCCTCCTTGGTCTCCTTCCTACCCTTGCCTTAAGCGTTGCAGTCGCCTAGGGTTCCGTCCCCTTATTTGCCCAACTCTCCTAGCAGATGCCAAGGAAGCCTGTGGTTTCAGGTATCATCAAGTTGCTAACTGTCAAGGCTTTATCTCTATGAATAGATTTTCTTGTGAGTTCTCAACCTGTAATACTTGCTGAATAGGAGCCGTTAGGCAGACAGAAGGGAATGGCTGGTGTCCCTCTGTTCAGCTCTGCTCCCCACAAAACAGTTCAAAAACTCCTTTCTAGTAAGTAGAATATTGACACATACCAACCATGCTCAAGATACAATTTCAGTGTAACTACAAATTTGTTCTTTTTTTTTAATGCCTGTGTGTGTGAGAGAAAGAGGGAGGGAGGGAGGGAGAAGAGAAAGAGAGAGAGAGAGAGAGAGAGAGAGAGAGAGAGAGAGAGAGAGAGAAGAGAGAACTCCTACTTGTGTGATTGAGTGTATATGTCCACATACATGTGGAGACCAGACAGCTTCAGTTAGTACAATCAGGAGCTCCATCCATCTCTTTAGAGAAAGATTCTTCCAGTGACCTGGACCTCACCAATCAGGCTAGATTGGCTGGCTGCCCAGCTCCTGGGATTTGCCTATTTCTGTCCCCACATCACTAGGATTACAGCAGTGTACCACCACGTTCTGGCCTTTTTATGTAGGTTCTGGGGCTCAGGCTTGGCCCCTCATCCTTAAAAAGACAAGCACTTTGCTGACAGCTATCTCCAAGCCGAGAATTCATTCTTGAGTCTGCTCCTTTCTTATAACCCACGTTAAGTCTTTCTGGATCATTATACAAAAAGAAATGCCGCACGGTGGAGCTTCTCACTATCTGTTCTGCTACAGCTTCTGTCATAGCCACCATTTAGTGGCATAGTCTGTTCCAAAAGAAGTTAACTGTCTTTCTTGACTGTATTCCATGAAGTAACCTGGCTGAAAAATTGATGTAATTTTTTCCTATGCTAAAATCTCCCAATAGACTATTTTTACCCTTTGAATAAAATCCAGGCTCTTCCCCATGGCTATGGGTCTGTGTTTCTCAGGGCCCATAGCTTTCCTGCCCTATACCCTACTAGGCTCTCGCCATATGGCTTCTTTCTGTTCCTTCAGTTTGCTAAGTTTGTTCCTGCTTTGGTTTTACAGTGAACTGTTTTTCTTTGATGCAAGGCTCTTCACTTTCATCTGCCCAGGCACAGTGTCTCCTTTTGAACATCTCGAATGCTGTTTTATATAGGCCATTTGTGACTCGAGTTTGAACAGACAGATGCTGCTGTCCTCAGTTCACCCTTAAAATTTTTCATTGTGTATAGTATATGTATGTAGCGCTACATGAGGGCTTTTCATGCAGATATATATTACACATTGAGTGTCTTCTCCACCCTTTACCTCCCCCTCCACTCCATTGTGCTCTTTGCTTCCCTGCATAGTTTCATTTCTGCTTTCATGTCATGTATATTCATATATATATATATATATATATATATATATATATCATGTATATCTCATGAAATCTCATGTATATATTTAAAATCTAGGAATCATATGTGAGGGGAACACGGTATTGTTTCCTTTTGGAGATGGGCTAAAGTCACTTAATACAATTATCCACTTGCCTGCAAACAACTTTGTTCTTTGTGGCTGAAAATTATTCTGTTGTGTATGTATAAGCCATTGGCATTATGTATTCCTCTGTTGCAGTGTACCAAGGTTGGTTCCACAACTTAGCTATTGTGACCAGCACAGCAGTAAACATTGATGTGCAGGGATCTCTGATATGTCATCTTGGAGTCCTTTGGGTGAATACTGAGGAGGGGTAGAGCAGGGCCATCATTGGTAGATCCACTTTTAGATTTTTTTTTTTTTGAGGAACCTTCATACTGATTTCCATAGTGACAGGACCAGATCACAGTCCCACCACTTGGCTCATCTTTTATCTCGTTCTTTGCTTTATAGAGGTGACCAGATCTGTTCGTGTGTGTGTGTGTGTGTGTGTGTGTGTGTGTGTGTGTGTGTGTGTGTGTGTGTGTCTTCCCACTGTGAACTGCCCAGGTTCCTGACCTGTTGTGATTATGGCCTGTATCTCAGGACTCAGCCAAGAGCAGAGTGGAGACTGGGCACTTCCAGATCCTTCTTGTCTCCTTCACCTCCTTGTGCCTGCTCTCCTTATCCAAGGCAGAGGTGTTAGACAGGTTAACGCGGTGACCCCAGACACTGAAATTCCTACCTCATCTCCAAGTCCCCGACCTGTCCGGTTGACCATAGTTCCTATAAATGGACTGTGTTTATTCAGGTTTGCAGGCCCGGGGCTCACCCTTCCGGAGTGTCCTTCCTCTTCTCTTCTCTTGGCCACATTTCCCAGCTGAGTCTCTCTTCCTCTCCAGCTTGGTCTTCTTTTCGTCAGCCTAACCTCAGACTTTGCATCGTCCTGTCTCAGTCTCCAGAGAGGCAGGATTATAGGACGGCGCCAGCTCGCTCAGCTTCTCCTTTTCTCCTGAAAGCTGTTTTCACTCTCATCCTTTTCTGAGAGGCCTTGAAGCACGGACTGCAGCTCAGTCAGATCCCTTTCGGATGTCCACAGTCGCTCCGAGGGTGTCAGCATCCAGGACTCCGTGGAGGCTCTATGATTGGATGACAAGCCCATGCTTTCACCCGAAACATGGATTTCAGAGCACTAAGAATGTGCAACTACTAAGAAAGTAGTTGATATGGAACAAACTTTTAAAAGCAGTATTCAAAACAAGTATATCTTTAAGAAGCCTGAACTGGAGAAAAAAAATCTGAAAATGGAAATTTAGATAGATTATGATACAGTATTTTGTAAAGATTTGTGAATGAGAGGCTGGAGAGTTGGCTCAGCGGTTAAGAGATCTTGCTGCTTTTACAGAGGACCAAGGTTCAATTCCCAGGACCCACATGGTGGCACACGATGGTCTATAACTCCAGTTCCGGGGGATCCAGTGTCCTCTTCTGGCCTCTGTAGGCACTAGACATGCATGTGGTACACTAACTTACGCACAGGCAAAATATCCATACACATTAAAAAAAATAATACGATAACAAAATTATTTTAAAAATAATTTGAAACCTATGAAAGCTTTTACTATAAATTTTGATTTTTGTATCAAGGGTGGAAAGGGAGATAGACATTATTTCCCCAATTAACTCGGGTCAGAGCTCTAGTTGGGCTTTTAATTTGGTTCACTCTGTTCAGGTATTTGGAATGTGGGGAAGCTCTATGAAAATATCCCGCCTACACGCTTTGAATATCCTCTTCCTGCTTATCTTCAGAACAGCTTGCTTCTTTTAATAGCGAGTGGCTGAGTGCAGGGGAACCGTGCGTAGTGGGTGAATGTAAGTACAGTGTGTCCTCCTCTCCCCAGCTGAAGGCACAGGCTCTGCTCAGGGCTCCGTGAGAGACTGAGCTCTGCTTTCTGTTTGATCTTGGTCCGGCTTCCAGAACTCTGTGGTTCAGAAGGATGCTCTCCATTCCTCTGAGACCCTTAGGAGAGTTCCTGGTCAGCACTGAAATATTCAGGAAGTGGAAAACACCTCGTGGACTCATTTTTATGTAGATGGTGATTTATTATTGTCCTTTAGAAACTTTGCTGTAAGTCCCTCTGGGCCTGGGTAGGAAGAGCAGGAGCTGAGGAGTCACAGGCTTGTTTGGTCAGTTACGAGAACCCAGTGCTATGAGATCTGGCCTAAGTCAGCGAACATAAATGGCATATTTCTCCCCTTCCTGAATGGCTGGAAAATGTTTGCTTTGAGTTGGGAGTAACCACACACCCCTTTCCCCAAAGATAACTCTTTTCAAATATTTCAAGCAAATGTAAGAAAGAAAAAAAAATGTGATAGCAGAAGAGATACCCAGCTACTGTCAGTGTCGACAATGGCCCACCCCAGAAGGTGCTGTTTCATGTGACTGGTTTCTTTTGCATTAGTGGTCCTGTGGATCAAACCCAGAGCCTTGTACACACCAGATGAGTGTTGTACTCCAGTGCCATGTCCTCCGCCTCACCCCTTTTGAGGGCATCCATTTATTGTAGAAAAAAAAATAGGGGTAAAGGAAATACTTCTGTAAATATCTTGCTTGGATTTGGAGCAGACGGCTTTCCAAAAAAATTGAAGAAAATAGATGTAAAAGATTTCTAGAAGGTTCCATGATGTAGTGTGGCAACTTGTGGAGTTCTTGTTAGGTTCCCTGCCAGGTATTGATGCCAGGGCACTCTGTTCCATGTTCCCATGAAGTGTCCTCTGCTGGGTCCCAGCTGTATGAAAATGCATGTGTTGTTTAATACTTTAGAATTGCCACTGTAATTTCTTTCCATAAAAGAGATTTTTTTTTTGGTATGGAACTAAGGGACATTTCTTGGTGTGTGTGTGTGTGTGTGTGTGTGTGTGTGTGTGTGTGTGTGTGTGTGTGTGTGTGAGCAACACATCTTGGTTGCTCTTGTGACCCTGTTAAGGCCTCCTGGAAAATTAACACCTGTATAGATTGGGACTGGACCTCAAGAATATAGGGATATAGGATAGTGGATTGTGGCTCAATCTAAAAGGTGTGTGTGTGGGGAAACACTGGGGTAATAACTGAAAATTGTGTACTGGGAATCACTAAGAAACCAAGTGGTTATGAAATCTTCCTTTAACCTTCAATCTTGGTCACAAAAGGGCTAACTAATTGGGTTGAGGCGAAGTGGTAACCATTTAATTAGTGCCTCTCCATGTAGGTTAATATATAATACATAATAATATATAATATATCTCCCTAGCTTTGTTCAGGTAGGAGCCTTTGCACTTTTTTGTCTTTAGGTAATGATTTGAATGCCATTTAAATGAGGATGGACTCTGATATTATCTTCCTGGTGAGCTCACTGGCTTCTCACCCACCAGATATAATAAACCCAACTATTTGCTCATGCAGAAAAAGATGAATCAATTCTTATTTTTATATTGAAATCACTTCCTACTGTGCATTTTGATTAGTTATTTCTTTTCTTCTCCCCCCCCTCTTTCTTTCTCTCCCTCTCTTTCTTTCTCTCCTTTTTCTTGCTAGCAGCTGTCTGGCTTAACTTTTGTTTTTAGTTGGTCATAACTATTCAGGGAAAATTGTTCCTTTATGGAAACGCTTTCAAAGCCTCATTGTCTTAGACGTCGTACTCAGGTTCAGGAAAACTTGATCAAAAGCAGATTAATTACTAAGCTATCAGTGAATAATTAACCATTGACTTGTTCCCAAGTTATGTACTCACTGGGTTAGAAATGATTTCCCAAACTCCTGAAGATAGGGAGGTTATTCCTGGTTTCACTGTGTCCCCATTGTTAACGACTTGTAGCGTGGGAGCCGTCAGCTGATTCCCACACACTGGTCCAGCCACTCAATCAAACCACTTCCTGGGGTTTTCTCCTATAGTGGCAGTGATTCAGAGGACACCACAGTCACTTCTGAGGACTTCTCCCTTCGGGTTACTCCGGGTCTGAATGACAGGGGCCTGTTGGGTTCAGGAGGAGCATTTTATTGCCCGCCATTCAATCTGTGGTCCTTCTTGGTTACAGCACAGCTGAATTTTGAGTTGCTTGTTTGTGTACTTTCAACTCTAGCTGTAAAATGCATTTATTTAGGTCTGACATGGTGGTGCATGGCAGAGCACGTCTTTCATTGCAGAGCTCAGTAGGCAGAGGCAGGCAGATCTCAGAGTTCCAGGCAGTTTGATTTGAGATGAAGTTAGTTACAGGCCAGCCAGAGCTGAATAGCGAGACCTTGAATTATTTTTTAAAAAGATACTTATATGAAATTTGTTATATGCTAACAGTCTAAGAACCTAATTGTTATCTACTAGTCAGTCATTACTTTGCCTGAGTCTCAACTGTATGCAAAGTTCCTCTGAATCTGGTAGACACAGGCAAAGAGAGGCGCCATGGCTGGCTGCAAGGGCCAGTAGAGATGTGGAGATGAGTGATAAAGATGGCGGGGGGCCAGATAGGGTGTTAATGTGAACATATGTCTCCTACTATTATAAATATGTATTTTAGTGATTGATTTTTAGCTTCTGTTTATTTAGTATGTTCCTTAAGGGTTATTTTTACAATTTGATTTGTAATATATAAAGATACAGATAGTATTTATTTATAAAGCTTTCATTTTATCCCATTATCTTCCTTAGAAGAAAATATTTGAAAAATAGTTTGGGTTTACAAGATATATATATGTTGGTTTCTGGTCCTTCAGAATGTACAGAACTGCATTTTTTGGCTATAAAATAAGCAAGTAAGGTCCTGGTTCATTGCCTTATTTTTTAAATTGTATTTTTTAATAAATAAATTGTGTGTTTGTCTGTGTAGATGTATGTGTGTGTGTGTGTGTGTGTGTGTGTGTGTGTGTGTGTGTGTGTGTGGTTAGTGTGTGCATGTGCATTTGTGGAAATCAGAGGACAGGGTGCCAGAGTTGGTTCTCTCCTTCATGTGGATCTGGGGATCGAACTCAGGTCATCGGGTTTGGCAGCAAGCGCCATTACCTGCTGAATCACCACCCCAGCCCACGTCATCAGTTTTCCTAGCACTCAGTGGCTTGGGATTTCCTTCTCCTTTGTTCATGGCTGGATGCTACACTCTTTGATAGTGAGATGATACTGAAATAGTGTATGTGAAAGCTTTGTGTGAGCTGGGAGGGATCATGAGAAAAGAAATGAGTTTTCTGATGGCCATTGTTATCCCTATTTTCATGGACTGCTTTGTGTTATCGTAACAAACATACCAGTTATTCACGTCAGCCACATCTGTGATGGTTGTGAGTCTATGTTCAAAGGAGAGGACCCTTTTTATTTTAGTCTTTTTGAGACAGGGTTTCTCTGTATAGCTTTGCGCCTTTCCTGGAACTCGCTTTGTAGACCAGGCTGGCCTCGAACTCACAGAGATCTGCCTGCCTCTGCCTCCTGAGTGCTGGGATTAAAGGCTTGCGTGCCACCGCTGCCTGGTGAGAGGACCCTTTCTTCTTGAACCTGAGGAAGGATACATCAGCAAGCAAATGATTTCGCTGGTGCTAACAGTATCCTGATGGGGGAAAGGTGGGGGAGAAGGCGTAAGTGATGAAGGTAAGGAGGGTGATGAGTGGGGTTTCTGTTGCACGTGCCGTGTGCTGGCCTTGGCCTCTGTTCATTGTAAGGCTCACTCTGCACTGATTAGTGTTTGGTTTTAGAGGTAACTCTTATTTTTAAAATGGGGTGTTCTTCATGGCGATGAAGCATGTAGGCTCTGGGATGTATTGCAGTGGTCCTCATCTTGGTCCCCTTATTTATAGCCAAGTGGCAACTGGGAAGATTTGTAATCTCTCTGTGCTCAGCCTTTAGACTCGAGGATCAGATGGTTGTCATATGCGAGGGCTGTTGTGACACTTGAGGCGCTGGGTACTCAATGTAGGTGGCAGGAGGACACGATGTTCTCTGCTGCTGTGGTGTTGACTGCTATATGCCTGGGTCTAGTTCAGATTGTATTTGATAAAGTTTATTTGAGGAGCTGCCTTTTTCTTTTTCTCTGTTGTTTTCTTTTGAAATGGGAGCTGATGTAGTCCAGGCTACCCCTGAGCTTGCCATGTAGCTGAGGATGACCTTGAACTCCTGGTCCTCCTGGTCCGACTTGTCCCGTGGCAGGATTGCAGGTGTGCCCGTGTCCTGGTGGGAATCTAGTCTTTGAGAGGAGAGCTAGGGGAAGAAGGCTGGTGAGAAGAAAGATGCTGTGGAAACTTAGAGAAAGGTGAGCCTTACCGCAACCTTCTGAGGAAAAGAAAACAAAACAACAAAAACAAAAATAAGGCACAAAATCCCTCTCCTCACTAGCGGTTGGTCGATGCTTTGGACTACATCTAGTTTATTGACTCCTCATGACAACCCCTACTTTCCAGATATGATATCGTGTACCAGAATTACGAAGTGACTGGCACAGGTGGACTGTGCCTGGTATAGGGAAGCTAGGGAGGGAGAACTCCTGGATGCAGACCACCATTTCATTCACTCCACTTCACAGATCCTGCTCTGCAGTGTGGCGGTCTCCGTGCAGAATCCTCAAGGAGTGGTAGGGGTCCTGTACTGCAGCAGATGAAAGTGGGCATGAGTGAGGATCTGGGTCCTTCCTCCTGCAAGATTTGAATTCAGAATCCACAGCCATTCTGGCCTGGCCTGGCCACTGCTGTTTGAGGATTGTCAGGGTCTCTCATATCATCTAGCCTCTTAGGACAACTTGTGTTTAATCTCTGTGCTGTTTTGAGATTAATGTTCTGGGTACAAATTGTCAGTGTTTTGTTGTTGTTGTTGTTGTTTTGTTTCCTAATTTTGTGTGTGTGTGTGTGTGTGTGTGCGCGCGCGCATGTCGCTGTGTGTGCACGTGCTTATGTGAGCTTGTGCATGTAGAGGCCAGAGGAGAGCCTTCCGATATTATTCCTCAGGTGCCTTGTACCTTGTTTGTTTCTGCTGATGATTTCTGATCAGGGTCCCTCAATTTTATCCCGAACTTACCTAATCGGCTAAGCTGCCTGGCCAGCGAGCCCCGGGAATCACTTGTTTTTCCTTCTGGTCACTGGGTTTGTAGGCACAAGCTTGGCTTCCTTTTAACATGGGTCCTGGGAAGTGAACTTAGGGCCTTGAGCTTACAAGGCAAGCACTTTATTGACTGAACTGTCCCGCTTGTCAGTCTTGTCCTTCTGCTGTGAAGATAATGAGCCTGTACTTTGTGGCTTCACATACACTACGAATGACTGCAGATTGGCATCTTTTGAACCCAAACCTTTTTGGGGTAACCATGTCAGTAAACTTGAAGTTGCCAAGTAAATGACTCATGTAACATACCACTGACGCTTGAGTTCCACTCAGCTGGGTCTTTTGCTTGTGTGCTAAGTGGATGTCTTTAGTTGTTAGAGGCAGTAAGGTAGTTTTCTGGTTCTTTCTTTAAGTTGGAAATAATAACCAGCATTAAGAGCTGGGCTTCAGGCTGGGGCTGGAGCTGAGTGCAGGTATCTGATTACAGTCCCAAACGCTGAAACAACAACAATAACAATCCCCCCACCCCCAACAGCTCCCAAACCAAAAAGCTGCATTGTCATATACATCATATTCAAAATTCAAATGTGTTAAGATGTGGGAAATTGATCAGAGGAAATTCAGCATAGTACTTCAGAGTTTTTAAAAGATGGAACACCAAATTTAAATGTGGAAGGATTATTTCATACAAATCAAAGGGTAAAGTTTGAACTGACTTTGGTAATACACTTGAATGCATCATTTTTCCCTACATATTTTTTTTGCAGTCATTTTTTTCTAAATCTGAAATTTGTGCATGGCTGATACGTATACACTTGTCAAACAACAGGGTTTGTTTGAACTCAGTAGAGTTTTGTGTACCTGTAATACTGTTTTAAGAAAACCCTTGGCTTTGTGCACCTTATTATTTTGCAGAGAAGTAGTAGGTGACCTGAAGGTGTGCCACTGCCAATGATTTACTTTTTTGAAGTAAGATCTGGGGCAGGATTTCCCAACCTTGACGTTGTTGACATTTGATTCCAAACGATTCTTTGTTGTGGGGAGCTGTCTTGTGCAATGTAGGGTGTTCACTAACATCCCTTGTCAGCCAGCTAGTAAATGCCAGCAGTACTTGCCTTCCTCTGTTCCTGATCATCAAACGTGATTCCTGACACTGTCAAGTGTCCCTTAACAAGACAGAAACCATGGCTGACTGAGAGCTCCTGATACAGATCTCCACATTATGTTATAGCTACCTCTCTGAGTTAGTCCACAAGTTTAAATAGGCACCTGCAAGCTCACCAAAAGATGTTATATTTATAGAAGCAATATTTGTCAATTATTAAAAAATAAGATTGAAATAAATCCAACTTAAATTGAGAATAAGTGTTTTGTAAATAACTCCCAGTTATCATAAAGAACTCCAGATAACCATAGTTGCAAACACTTTGATTATATTGTCTCTTTTCTTTCAGAATGTAGAGATTCTCTTGACTTGAATGAGTTTATAATAATAATTTGTTTTCTTCAAAACTTCAAATAGTTGGAAATAATATTGTGGTTTGCCATATGTTAAAAGATTTCTCTGATTAGAATATTCCTTGTGTGTCTCCTAAGAAATTTAATTGCCTTTGTTGGTAGATACATGTCCTGATGAGTAAGAATTTGTGCTGAAAGGTTGGGTTTTAGAAATTCATTGATAGACTTTCTGGTAGACATTTCAGCATAAGGTGACAAGTAGACTCCTCACCTGGTTATTAACTTTTGGAGGGATGGAGGCAATTCTCTTGGCCAAGAATCAAGTGTTTGCTCTTTAAAACACATTTTGCTAATGATAAAACACACTTTCCTATTCGCGACCCAGGCATTGAAGGTCTGGCCAATCAGAGGAAGGAACTGGCTGGATGGTAGAAGGAAGTATTTGTTCCGCTATTGAAGCACATGGCCTCTTGCCATTTTTGATAAAGGATTGAATATTGTGCACCCAAAGTCTGCTGCCCTCTTGACCCTTCATCAGTCATCAGCTGGCCTGTGAGGCTGCGTGAGCCAGAGTCCAGTCGGAGGACTATTGTTTGAGTGTGGTGTGACTCCCTCAACCGGAAATTACTGACAGAGCAGTATCACGAAGGGACGTCTTTCTAGATTTAGTTCGTGGGCATGTGTTTCCTTTTTCTTCTGAAGCTGTGCCAGGTTACAGGTATAAAGTGATGAAGTGTAGGGCCTAAAGTTGTGTTATATAGATGGGCAACCAAGAAGCTTCTGGGAACTAATTTTGTTTGGTGGCGTAATACTATATGATCTCTTCTATTACACACTTGTGTATAGGATCCTACCCAAATTGCCATGGTTGGAAAAAAACAAAACAAAACAAACAAACAAACAAAAAACCCTCTAGAGCAGTGGCTTTCAACTTGTGGGTCTTGACCCCTTTGGGTGTTTGCATGTCAGACATTTACATTGTGATTCATAGCAGTGTCAAATTATAGTTATGAAGTAGCAACGAAAATAATCTTATGATTTGGGGGGGTCACCACAACATGAGGAACTGTATTAAAGGGTCGCAGCATTAGGCTAGAGCATCTTGTAATGGTTTCACACTGTTCTTTATTAAGGCATTAATGACTGAAAGAAGTGACTAGTAACTTGTGTGAATCCTACCATACATCCTATTTGATTTTTTTTTTTGACTCACTCAGGAAGACTTTATAAGAAGAGCTATGTTTAATATTCATAGCTTTGTGTCGTCTAATCTCTATATTTATGCAGCTTTCTTGAGCAAGTAAGGTATCAGCTGCAGCTGTTGCCGACCAAAGCTGCTGGGAAGTGGGTGGAGGAAGAGGCAGAGATAATGTGTCCAGATTCTATGTCTCAAAGCCTATCTGTCACAGTCTATCTGTGCTGATAGCAACTGGCTTTCACAAGGCAGCTCAAGCCAGATACTTGTTTTACATGTAGTTTGTCCAAATATGCAGTCGCGGATGCCATAGTGATAAATACCACTGACACACAGTAAAAGCTGGAGAAATATTTGTGAGTGTCAGGCTTTTCATTAATGAAACACCATGAATATATAGTGTTGATTAGTTGGGGCCATGGCCTCTCTGTAAAGCTGTTGGTCTGTGAACGTTGATTCTTTTAATAGCATATCAATAGAAAAATTAGACAGATGAAAATACATCATTATGAAAGAGGTAAATGTTTGCTTCTCTGATAAGAATGAGCAGTGATGTTTTCTAAAGGAGGCTATCTGGAAATTATCTAGAAATAATGAGAAGTATTTATGGGCTGAGAGATGGCTCAGCCGATAAACTGCTTGCTGTATAAACATGAGGATCTGTCTACAGATTCCTGGCACCCACATACAAAGACAGGCAAAGGGTCACATGCCTGTGATCTCAGCACTAGGAAGGCAGAGACAGGAAGATCCTAAGGGCTTGTCAGCCATCTAGCAAAATTGATGAGCCCTGGGTTCTTTGAAAGACTCTGTCTCAAAAACTAAGTTGGAGGAGCCCTTGTGTTGACCCTTGACCTCCACATGTGCATGTATGTGTACACAAACTCATGTACATATGAACAGACCCATACAGACAGTACACCTGTATACATTGCGCGCGCGTGCGCGCGCGCACACACACACACACACACACACACACACACACACACACACACACAATTTATATTCAAACACATATTCGAACACTAGTCTAGAAATACCTGACCACCCTTAGTAGAACAGGTTAGGCAGACTAGGGCCTGATCATCTCCACCTTGGAATTCACAAAGCTTCTTTCTGGATCTTGTTCCTCAGTCTTCCATTCTTCAGGTTTCCTTGGGGGAGAATTCAAAACCTCCAGCAACATAACATAGCTTGGGATGTGCTTTTCTGTGAAGTCAGCCTAGGGAAAGGGCTTGATTTTAAAATCAGTTAGCAAGACATAGCCACCCGGCGTTACTCTTCCTGTTCTTAACACTGTTGGATTTAAGAGAAATCTTTACATGCTCCAATCAGATCATGCCAAGGGCCACCTTAAAGAGGAGAAGAAAGCCCTTTACACAACCTGGTGCCTTAGTCTCTGAACTCTCTGAATTAGTTAGGGTTTCTACAGCTGCAAAGAAACAGCGTGACCCAAAAGCAAGTTGGAGAGGGAAGAGTTCATTTGGCTTACACCTCCACATGGCTGTTCATCACGGAAGGAAGTCAGGACAGGAACTCAAACAGGGCAGGAACCTGGAGGCAGGAGTTGATGCAGAGGCCACGGAGGGGAGCTGCTTACTGGCTAGCTCAGCCTGCTTTCTTATAGGACCCTGGACCATCAGCCCAGGAATGGCACGACCCACCATGGACTGATTCCTCATCCATTTAAGAAAATGCCTTACAGCTAGGTCTTACGGAGGCATTTTCTCAGTTAAGGTTCCCTCCTTTCAGATAACTCTACCTTGCGTCAAGTTGACACAAGACTAGCCAGCACAATCCCTTCCGAGTAATTCTCCTCATTATAACTAACCAGGAAGTACTTGCTGCTTTGAGGACTGCTGTAGGTCTCCCAGACCTACGTCCCTGTGTGTGTCTCTTTGATACAGATACACACTCAGAGGTGTAAGAGCTGAAGGAGGAATTAGCGCTTCCTCCATTTTACAGGAAGACTTCATAGCACGAGTAGTGTTTCAGGCAGTGTTCACTGGTAGGAAATATCTGTGTGACCGGGGGCTGGGAGAAGGAGAGAAATTACGTCCAGCTGAGCAGTTCCTTGCACTGGTGGCTATGCTGGATAACTTCATCCCAGCTAACATCTATTGAGCACCCGCCAGACACAAGTGCTGACTAGGTATTTATTACGCTAACTAGTATGAACCCATTTAGTTCTACGACTGGCTTGTGAGGTAGTGGCTTTTATCATTCTCATTCTACTCCTGCGTCCCCCAGAGTATGGATGCCTTGTTCCTTGTTCCTTAGGGAGCCGGAGGTCAGGCTTATAACATGCCCCCCATCCGTCTAGTTTAACTTCTACCACATCCTTGGCAAAGTGGGTGTTTTCTTTGTCTTACAGCTGATGAAGAATTGAAATCTGGAGAGGTTACCTTTGGCAAGGCCAAGGGCAGAGGAAGGATTTGAACCAAGGTCTCATTTCCTCGTTAGTTTGCTTTTCACCGTGTGGCGGTTGGGGTGGGATGGGGAGGGGGTTGTCTTGCAAAAGCTCGAGAGTTGTAGCTCTAGGGATGTCTGTCACCCTCCTCATGAGGATGGCTAGGGTTTTGAAAAAGCCCACAGAGGTGTGTCATACTTCCCAAGATGGCAGTTGAGTCCTAGGTAGGGAAGACCGTGAAGCTCTTTCTGCTCCAGCCATGTCTTTCCACGGCGATTCTCTGTCTTCATCATTGAGGTTCTTCTGGATTTGCTTCGTTTTTCCCTTTTCAGCGTCCTGGGCTGCGCTCTTCCTGTTTATGAATCTTTAAAGTGTGCACATTAAAAAAGTAATTCAATTGTCATTATAATTTATAGTATGCCTGAAGTCAGTCACCTGATTTAACTGTTAGAGATGAGAGATGGTACATGCATGTGCATTTATAAAGCATTAGTGTATTAATTACACAGGGATTTTGAACTTAGTAAAAAAAAAAGTAGTGAATCTTTAAAATCTTTAATTTTTTTTCATTTTCTGGTAATTTCAGTTTAATATTTTTTTTGACCTTCATTAGTGACATGATGCTAATGTCTCTTTTGTCATTTTTAAATGAAATTAAGATTTTTCTTATTTTCAGTAAGTGTTTCTTATAATATACTTGATTGCATTAACATGCTGCACCTCACACCCTAACTACATATATATCTATAAAAATAGACAACTGAATTTGAGTTCCGTGACTACCTGAGCAGCCCACAGTTCTTAGCTTGGTAAAAATGGCAGCATAGTGGAGGACTGACACCATTCACCACAGGTTGGGTCTTTCTAAACAACAGAGGTTATTGAGAGACTTCCTTTGTCATTAGAGAATAAAACTCGATGGTAACAAGCAGTTCACAAATGGACTGTGATAAAAAACTTGTTGGAGGAATCTATTTTTGAAGATTTCATCTTTCTGTTCTCAGCCCCGGGCAGATGGATCTAGATAATGTTTACGGTGTGAGCACTGACGACTGGGGAGGGGACTGCCCATGTGTGAGAGTTGGCTCTATTAACTCTTCCAGGGTTAGGGCCTTCAGGAAGAGAACGCAGAACGACTCTACCGAGCATCACCCGTGAGAGCGGCCTTTCTCTCCTCACTGTGTTTCACTGCCATTTTCCTGTGAGGGGTGTTGAACTGAACTGTATTTCCGAGATAGGCAATCTTAAAAAGAGAAGCAAGGGGCGGTAGAGAGGGGGGATAAGGGCATTTAATTGAGGTGTGCCGTAGCAAATGCATATACCGCCTGCTTACAATTTATTGAGTGAACAGGTATCATCTTCATGTGGATACGCTAGTCCTTCCTGTCACTCTGTAGGCTCGTAAATGTCTTTGACTTATAAACATATTTTCTTTTTCTTGACTAGCCTTTGTTCTTCTGTGTTGTATCATAAACCTGGCCTGTGTGACTTAATGGAGTGTTAGTAGAAGTGATGTAGCCATAGCGTGATTGTCAGTTTCTTTGGACAAACGCATTCTGAAGGGCTAACTGTGCTCTCGAGAGCCACATACTTGTACTACTGGGAACAGCATCTCTCCTAATCTGTGTTCTAGGCCAGGGCTCCCTGTACAGTTTCTACTTGCAGTCCTAGTTATATAGACATATAAAATAGCACAAATTAAACCTTTACTGATGATAAACCATAAAGAAAATTATTTTTAAGGATTCATTTAATATACATGTAATTTTGTAATCACTGTGTGTAGAGCTGCATACCTGTAATCCCAGCACTTGGGAAGAGGAGACAAGAAGATTAGGAGTTCAAGGCCAGTCTGGCCTACATATTGTTTATCAGCCAACCTGGACTATATGAGACCCTGTTTCATACAAAACCAATGAATGAATACATTAAAAATTAATTATTAAAGATAAAAACAAATTTATGTTTTGAGATAGATGGGCTTATTTATTTTTATATAAATAATTAAATATTAGCTGAATATTTGATACTACTAGACACAGAACATAATTAACATCTTTCAGAGTTGATAAATGTTTTAATTTTATAACTGTCAATACCGATAACTTTGATTTGTATAATTACCTAGTATAAAATGTTTTGTGGCATTTAAAAACATATGTTGGACATTTTCTCCTAACTCCAAGCCCAAATTCATTATTATTTTTGCAGTCCCAAGTCAGCAACTCCAACTCAGTTTTAAAAGTCAAATATTCTAAAACAATCCTATCCAAGGGAATGTTGATTAGACAGATACTTCCATGCTGAAGAATGATGGTAGGAAACTGTTAAAATTCTTTGTTTCCTATAATTAACTCGAGCATAAATAAATCTTTGCAAATATAGTAAAAAAACGTTGAAATCCATAATAGACAATACTTTCAAATCTGAGCCAGTGTGTTTCAGGCAACTTTTCTTGGCATGGCATGATATGAGGGCATGCACAGCATAAAGTGTGCATGTTGTGTGTTCAGAACCAAGGCTGCAGTGAATCTGTGAGATGCCGCACAGGTGAATATCGCCTTAAATGCCTTGGATCTGCCACACATTTGATCTTGAATTCAGTTTTGGTCATGGAGTTTCAGAAACCCTTTTCTGTTGCTAAATTTTTCACCACCACCGTCGGGGGGTTGTAACCCACAGTTTAGAAGACTAAGTCCTAAGTTTCTCCTAGGATTGGTAGAAAGGGTGTAGCGGCTCTGGAGCTCCACTGTAGGCTGGTGGAGGCAGAGGTAACACTGTTAGAGTGATTGAAGTTAAGTCTTAGGTCCAGACTGCAGAACTATTGGGGAGGCGGGCGGGAGGGGGCCAGAAGAGGAAAATACGCAGCCAGTCTGGCAGAAAGTAAAGAACAAACCCCCAGCCGTGGCCACTCCAGCCCCCACAACCACAGCCCTTTCTCTAGTCTGGCTTACTGGGTGGCCTTCCCAAGGAGAGGGACAAAGGTAAATCATGCAGGTTTAATTTGAAAATTGCTAACACACATGTCGCTTCTCAATGCAGCCCGCCTTTCTAGCAGTATAAACATTTCTATACACTGGGACAAAGCTGCATAAAACCCCTGGGATGAGATTTAAGTGAGGAGGGTGTTTACGGATGTGTTTTTGAGGGACCCGTGGACTATGGCTATTTCTTGAATTGTTGTTAGTGGAATGTGAAGCCTCCTCCAGAAAGACCCATGTGTTATTCCTTATGAGATTCAAATCTGTTTCAGAGTTGGAGACAGGGCAAGGACTTCCGAAATGTTCGGCGTGCAAAAGTGTGAATAACTGAATGTGGGAGAGAGGTACTGTACTGTGTAGCTTTGAATTAGTGCTTTTCTTTGTCTTTTCTTTTTTTAAACTGGCATGGCACTTGCTATTGAATTTGATCTTTTTTTGTGAAAGACTTTCTAAGCATACTTGACTTCTGCATTACTTCTGAGAACTCAATTAAACATGTAATAGAATTCATAACTTGGTATTTGCTGTGCTCTGTCTTTACATCTTACAATATTGTACCTACTATGCTATTGATTTTTCAGGAGGTGATATTTTAGAAACGGTATTTAATACATGATTTAACTATTAAAAGCCAGTAGCAATTTAAAGAAGTTTCTTTTCCAAAAAGACATCAAGTTTTAAAACAAAACAATTCAGTCTCATGTGTTATGGTCAGGACAAGACAGAGAAAATGTTTGATGTCTTTCGGATTTTTATTAAAGTAACCCAGCTGGGCAGTGTTGGTGCACGCTTTTAATCCCAGCACTCGGGAGGCAGAGCCAGGCGGATCTTTGCGAGTTCGAGGCCAGCCTGGTCTACAGAGCGAGATCCAGGAAAGGCACAAAGCTACACAGACAAGCCCTGTCTCAAAAAACCAAAATAATAATAATAATAATAATAATAATAATAATAATAATAATAATAATAATGTAACCCAAGCCAAAGTACTATAATTACTTTATTTAAATGTACAAGAATTCTTTTGTAAGAAGTTTCTTATTACATTTGATGCTACAAAATAGAGCTGTGAAAAAGATAAGAAACATACAACCAAATTTGTTCATATCATGTCCATATGTGGATGTGTGCACATGTATTCAATGCAGTATGGTCTTGTTCTTGCTTTTTAAATGTCGCTAACCTTGGGGCTAGCAAGATGGCTCAGTGATCTAGTTATAAGAGTATCCTGTTCTTGCAAGGACCTTAGTTCTGTTACCAGCACCCAAGTTGGACACCTTGAAACCACCAGTAGCTCCAGCTCCAGGGGGACCCAACACCTCTGGCCAGTACTAGCCCCTGCACACTTGTGTACAGATACACACATACACACAATTAAAAGCGATAAAAGTAAATGTAAATAAGTCACTGCACACACAGAAACTGTCTGAAGGGGGATGGCTTTTGTCCTTCACCTCTACAATGAGTACATGACATTCGCTTCCTTCTCTCTTATCATTTTGTCCAGCAGGATGACTCCTGTTTTTGAGACTGTGCAGTGTGAAAGGAGAATGCAGACCTGTACAGATTCAGCAATAAAAACTGATAACAGAGCCGGGCAATGGTGGCGCACACCTTTAATCCCAGCACTCGGGAGGCAGAGGCAGGCAGATCTCTGTGAGTTCGAGGCCAGCCTGGTCAACAGAGTGAGATCCAGGACAGGCACCAAAACTACACAGAGAAAGCTTGTCTTGAAAAAAACAAAACAAAACAAAACAAGTTGATAACAGGCTCTTAACAGAAAGTCCTGGTCTTAACTTTATGAATCTAAATTTTTTTAGATTTTTTTTTAACTTACAACAGAAGAATGCAAGTACTGTTTCCTCATTGTTGGTGCCTTAAAAATCATGTCAGAAAGCAAGCATTCCCTTCTTTGTCCCATCGTCCTGCAGCTGTCCAGGGCGGCCATCTGTTCCCTCAGGTGGACGGCATTCTAATCTCCAGCGAGGCTGCCATCCTGTCCCGTCTGCTTGCTTACCCCTTCTTTCTTAGGAGCCCTCTTTGAAATGGAATCCTTTCCTAAACAGAAGTTCCACACACCAAGTGCTATCTATTTATAATCTGCAAGTGTGGGACCAACAACTTAGATGGCACAAAATTGTTTAGCGGGACAGGACTAATTTTAAGGGCAGTTCATTGAGGACTTGAAAAGTAAGCCAATGCAGATCTGTTTTTTTTTTTTCCTTTTTGGAGTATGAAAATTTCATTTTGATTACATTGTAGCAGCAGCTGATAGAAAAATGTGCATCCATGCTGAAACAGACACAGCAAAAACAAGAGCTGGGGATGTAGCTCATTAAGTAAGATACCTGCTGTGCAAGCCAGAGGATCTGAGTTCGATCTTCAGCACCCACATCAGATAGAGGTGTGGTGGCATAAGCCCTCTGATACTGTGGTCGAGGACACAGAGACAGGAGGGTCCCTGGAGCCCACTGGCCAGTGGGGCAGCCTAGCCAAACATGGAAGTCCCCAGTCGCAATGAGAGACCCATTGAGGAAAGCAGGAGTGGTTTCTGAAGGATGATGCGTGATGTTGAGCTCTGGCTTGGATACACACATGTACATCCTCACCTTCACACAGCAGCAGCAACAGCAGCAGCAGCAGCCGAAAGCCCCAACAAGGCAAAATCCAACTGTTGGTTAAGGCAGCTCTTTAAAATCCGAAAGTAATGTGATGTTGTTTGACTGGTCTTGTGCTATTTTTTTTTCCTCTTTAGTTTTTTGAGACAAGTTCTCTTTATGTAGCCCCCTGGCTGTCCTGGACTCGCTCTGTAGACCAGGGTGGCTTGAAACTGGCCACAGAGATCCGCCTGCCCCTGCCTCCTGAGTGCTGGGATTAAAGGCGTGGGCCGCCGCCGCCGCCGCCGCCGCCGCCGCCGCCACTACCCAGGCATGGAATGTTTTTGTATCATATCTGGTTTACTGGGATGTGGTATTCTCCTTTCATGTATAAAACCTGGTTTTCTCAAGTTTCAGTTCCATGTGAGTAAATGGTATCTTACACATCAGTCATGTGCGTAGTCCTGGGAAACCATTCTGACTGATATCAGTGAATGGGGAAGACTTGCTCATTAGCACTTAAGACAGTGACCATACTCATTGACAAAGTGTTACCTGTCAAATCTCTGTCCTCTGGGAATCGGGTTGAGCATTTGAAAATACTTGAGTTTGGTTGGCGTCCTTGGTAACTAATTGGTGGGCGGTTCCTTCATGGTATTTTCCAGTTATCTGATGTATGCAAGTGGAGTCGAGGTGAGTTTCAGTTTCCTTGATAGTACAGCCAAGCCTTCTCTGAAACGGTGGTCAGCAACTTCTGTTTCTCTTATTCAAGTTTCGGAAACTGTGAAGGATAAAGCCTCCTTAACTACCAGTGGTAGAAGTTACAGAGATGGATAGGTTATAGAGCATTATGAGTATATGTACAAGTAATTTAAAAATCTCCGAAGCAGACAGTAAGTACTGTTGATTTATTTATCCACATGAAGGGTCCATTTCAGTGTTTCTCTTCTTGGTTGTAATTAATAGGAGTGGGTGTCATACAGAATCAATATGTGTAAGTGTGATTGTGGCTCAAGTTTTCTTACCCATTTTACTCTTTAGAGAAATAGAGGTCTGAAGGGATAGAGCCCTTGCTCTTTCCTTTAAAATAACATGTAAGAGGGGAAAAAAACTGTTTCCGGTTTCTCTAGTGTGTGCTTGAAGCTAAATGAAAGTGTGTGTGTGTGTGTGTGTGTGTGTGTGTGTGTGTGTGTGTGTGAGAGAGAGAGAGAGAGAGAGAGACAGAGACAGAGACAGAGACAGAGAGACAGAGAGAGAGAGAGTAGGTCAGAAGTTTACATCAGGTGTCTTTACTCAACACTCTCCACCTTCATTTTTGAGATGGGCTTCTTCACTGAACCCAGTGTTCATAGATTAGGCTAGACTCAGCACATAAATAAACTTTCTTCAATTCTACTTTCTACAAGTAACAACCATTGTGCTTGGCATTTTTATGCAGGTTCTGAATTTTCAAACTCGGGTGCTCCCTGTTCCCCACTCCCTCAAAATAGAGTCCCCCGTCTTCAGTGACTTTTAAAGAATAACACCCCAGTTTCTTGCTTGGCAGTACAGTGATAAACATTTTACTTTTAACCTTTCTTTAACAATTATTTCTTTGAAAGAAAAAAAAAAGGAACAGTTATTTCTTTGGTCTGTTTTTAGACCAGCTTAGTATCTTGAACTGAGCATATATTTGTTAATGAAGCACCTCAGACTGTTATTGTAGTGAACCAAAGTCACAGTCCTGGTTAAGGAATTATAGACAGAAATGTTTCTATTAGTGTCTTCCTAGGTCCTCTTCAATTTTTTTTTTTAAATGGGTCTGTGTAGTTCCTGGCTCCAAAGTTGTCGGTCAGAAGTCACTTCCCTGTCACATCTTATGCAGTGTTTATTGAGCATCTGTTATATGCCAGATGTGCTGAGCAGCACACAACCTCCCAGGGCTCTTGGTCTGTGAGAAGGACAGAGGCAAGCAAACCACAGGATGAGGGTCCTGTGGGGAGATGCACGAGAATAATAGAGAGAGGCGGGGAGGTACAGGCCACACATAGGAGCGAGAGGCCAGAGGCCAGGCTGGATGTTCGGAAAGTATTCATGTACGGCTTGCTGTGACCAAGGCTCACCTTAAGGTGCCAATGACTTTAGAGATGCACAGATAATGTGCTGCACCTCTCCCCCAGGAGGCAGATAGAGACCACCCTTGCCATCCACCTGTGTGTGTGTGCCTGTGTATTTGTGTGTGTGTACGTGTGTACCTGCAAGAACGTGTGTGTGTGTGTGTGTGTGTGTGTGTGTGTTGTGTGTGTGTGTGTTGCCCGTGCATGGCCATGAGCTCACATACACATGCACTGGTAAGTTTGGGGACAGTCTGGGAGGAAGTCACTTTAGAGCAGGGGCCTGACTGAAGTGGTAGGATCCAGCAGAAGAACGAAAACATCAGCCATGCTGTTTTTTTTTTTTTTTTTTTTTTTTGTTGTACTTGACAGACAGGTCCTTAAAAGTCCCCAAAGAAAGAGAATAGCATTGCTCAGTGAGGGATACGGACAGTTCCATGGTTATAAGTAGGTGCTAGGTTGGAATCTTGGGTTCACTTTGTTTGACAGGCAATAGACTCTTCCCCGTGGGATTTGCTCAGCAAACCTGAGGTGTGATTCTATTTGTAAGAACAATCCCCAAGTCCTCTTCTCCTCCACCCTGTCAATGCTGCTAGGCCCTAGCAGGGACCTTGCAGTGCTTTCTTCCTAGCCTAGGCCCAGGCCCAAGGGCAGCTTTCTGGGATAGCTGGGGCTTGGGGAAGTTCATACCTAAGCTCCCAGTCCTGTCTCAGCAAAGGTAAGGCTTGGACTCAGAATGGACAAACCCCACCTGAAATTAAACCAGAGTTTGTGTACACACACACACACACACACACACACACACACACACACACACACACACACACACAGAGTACCCATGATTAGGTGTTTACAGCATCTAATCTTCAACAATTAAAGAGAAGAAGCGTGGGCGGGGTAAAAAATAGCGATACCCACATTCTGAAGTCTCTGAGAAAAACAGGAAACTAGTCTTTTTTAACCAGTGATGCCCAGAACTGGTTATTGCAAAGAGCTTGTTTTCCTAATGTGATGTGGTCAGCCCAGCTGTGCCAGAAGTCGATTTCTGCTCATTATGATGGGCGTCTGTGGATTTCTTTAGCTGACAAACCTATAGACGGGCAAGCATAATTATCAGTGGGAACCTGGTCATTATGGCCGGATGGTGCTTCGAAAACAATTTGCCCCAGTCCCGAACGCCCGTGAGAACATATGAAATAAGAACATTTGACCAACACATAGTTATTTCCAGGACTTGTAAATGAACCAGGGCTGTGAGCCACAGAAGAGTTTACTGTAGAAGAGCTGATTGAGTTTCTGCCATCATTATTTTATTTTTTTAAGTTGACATACAGCACTGAGTGGCAGTAGATCTTTTTTTCCTTGATTTGCTCCTCAGCTCAAGCTTCATGTAATCATGTCTTAGGCATCTTGTCGTTGTTGGCTTCAATGTCTGGTTGCAGTCGGAAAAGTTGAAAATTAAAATTGGGGTCACAGAGATGCCATTTGTCGTCCTCAGTCTCACAAAGGGTCCCTCACCGCTGCATTTGTGGACAATACAGAAGAAAAAAATGACCATGGGGGAAAATGATTTAGGCAATTGTCGGCTAGAGTTTTGGCCTTGAGGAATGTGTAGACTGTTTCAGAACCAAAGTGGAAGGAGAAATCCCCATTGTCTTCACTGCAGGTCTTTCACGGAAGAGCAGGTTAGTGTCAGACAGGGTGCTGAGGCTTCCCCTCTTATTTCCTGCTGTGGGTTCCGTGTTATGGGGGAGCCCATCTCCACCACAAGACTGCCTGCAAGCCGTTTCTCTGTGTCATCTTAGGGATAAAGGGGGCATTAGACTTTTGGATGTGAAGTCATCCAAACCGAGATTTCACTGCTTACGGAGTTTTGTTGGTTGGTTTTTTTTTTTTTTTTGGTTGCCAAGCCAAGCCCTGGGTGTGTGTAGCGAAGGCTTTACGCTTGTCTGTTCGTATCAGTCTTTACAGTTGTCTCTTTAATAAGTAAATTACTCACCCTTCGCTATTGTGAAGCTTGTGTTCAGCGCTTGATCCAGGCAATGTGCCTGGGCTTAGCAATGCCCCCTCTCCAGCTGACGGCCCAGGCAGTTCCAAAAAAGGCAATCTTCCTTGCTATTGATCTCCGTGGCACATCAGTCGAGTTAGAGTTATTTACCGTGAGAGGAGGAGTCAGCGTCTTGCCTCTGCCTTTCAGGTTTTGCACAAGAGTACTGTACAGCAAGGCTGTCTTCATTCTGATCCAAGGAGATGTTTTTGTTTCTGTTTTTTTCTCTTTGGAGGCAACTTGGCCAGAATCCTGGGTAGTAAGAGGAGTAGTAAGTGGATCTGGGTATGAAGGTCTTTTTTTTTAACCCCCTTGCTGCGTCTCAGTGAAAAGAGAGGACCTAGTGGATGGATGCTGTCTGCCACTTAGCCCTTACCAGGATGTGGTAAAGGGACTGAGATAATGGTTGTCAAGTACACGCAAACACAGATGAGAGATATTTCTAAAAGTGCCAGCCCTTACTGGCGGGGGTGAGGTGGGGGGTGGGGTGGAGAGCGAAGGTAACAACAGAACCAGCAAACAAACATATTTTATCAAAGTCTCCGATTGAAAATGCATGTTGAAATCTGGTGTTTCTTCTGAAAAACAAAGCCCCGAGACATTAGGATAATGATGAAATGGCAGAAAAAAAATGGTTTATGATTGCTTTCCCTTTATACATGTTTCCACCATGGTATTTTTTTTTTTTTTGTACATTTTCAGACTCAGGTTTTAAAATATAATCTAAAAGCTTTTTTCATACTCCCAACAGTGTGCCTTTGCGACAACTGCATTTCAATAGTTACATGGAGCTACACCTATGAACGGAGCACAGTATTAAAAACTCAGGCCAAGGAGCTGCCAAAATGACTGGGCTTAGGAGCACCTGATACTCTGCCAGAGGACTGGAGTTCCATTCCCAGAATCTATGTAGGGCAGGCAGCTCACAACCACCTCTAACTCAGTCCCAGGGGATTTAACGCCCTCTTCTGGCCTCCATGGGCCCCGCGCACACCCCCCCCCCCCCCGCCCCACTCCCCAGACACACATGCACACACATATTTAAAAAATGAAAACAATTCTTTTCTTTCAAGCTCTCGGAGAGAACACGTAAAAAAGTGGTATTTTTCCTAGCATGGAGTGACCAAAGTGTCCCTATCGATCATTCCCATTACTGAGCGTCTCACTGAAGAGTTAATAAACACACACATTTTGTATACGTTTGAGCACAGACTCCTTAAACTCAGCTTGTTGGTGCCCTTCCAGACTGTGCGTGATTTTATTCAGGAGATGTGGTGGAAAGTAATTCGTCCCCGACTGTACACGCAGAGATTTTTTTCTCAGATTTCTTAGGGTCAGCATTTCTAATACATCTCAGAGCTGTGTGGAGATTTGGCCTACCTAGCTTGTTCAAGAAATATTCCCTTTGAGGCATAACTCACTGTCTGGTGGGGGCGGAGGGAGAGGGTGGGTGTGGTAGCTCACTGCTTGGCAGGGGTGGAGGAGGCGGGGGGGGGGCAGTCTTGCCTTGCGGATACTCACATGTTAGGAGCCCAGGTTAGAGAGGATTATTCCCCAGCTCATTTTTTATCGCCTTTCTTATAGCAACATCCTTGCCTCTTCAGCTCTGAGATGGAGGCAGTCCTAGTGGTGGGTGAGACTTGATAAAGGAAGTTGTAGGTAAAATGGTGCTCTGCTGGAGATGGAAGGGGTCAGGGAGAGCTGACATTCCCTGCCTGGGTCAGGCAGCCATTTGTGGCAGAGTGGCCTGAAGCCTGTGCCCTCCCTCGTGGAACCTGTGACCTGCCAGACATCACGGCTTCCAGAAAACCTTTGCTTGGGGAGAATGAATTGCTTTAATATTGATTGGCTCTAGGCCAACCCTGCAGGAGCTTGCTCTCTGCTCCTGGTTGTCACTTGAAGCTGGATGAGTTGCAGATTATGGACAGCTGTGGCATGGTTTTTCTGCTCATATCAGTACCGAGTCCCTGCTGGGGAGAAATTCGGTTTCGTCCAGGTGACACCAGATTGATAGCATACTCCATCCGCCAGCATCCAGAGCTGAGCCATCTCGATTTTTATATCCTTAATTAAAGATTGGGTACTACACTTTGATAATTCTAAACAGTATTTTGGGTTCGGTTGGCTTTCTTTTGGCTAAATGTGATCTATATGGTGGAGTCGATACTCTTCATGGCTAGGAGACCTTCTTGCACGATGAAGTATTTCCCAGCATCCCAGTCCTCCACCCACTAAATGACAATAGCCCAGCCCCACTGTCCTCCTAGTCTTATCAGTCACAAGTAGACCCTGCCATTGCTAACTGTCCCTACCTAGGGAGGCAAAATTTCTGCATGTGTAAACCTCCACAGACTACCAATAAATCTGAGGCCTGTATATCTACCGGACTGAACCAGCCTTTTATCAACAACACAAAGGTTGATCTGAAGAGGCCAGAGTAGAAGTAAGGATGGAGAGGGTTAAATTTCTAAATACTGAGTATTCCTAGTCTATGACCGAGTGAGTGGTAACCCCAACCAGGGGACTTCCCCTGCTGGCTTGTGGCAGGAATTCCCTTTCCCTCTTGCGCTGAACTCCAGGACTCCCTCCTCAAGGATGGCCCTTGTTTCTGACTCACTGAATTCTTCTCTCTCTTCTGTTTCCATTCTCTGCTCCCCCCCCCCCCCCCCGTTGCTGCCAGTAACTGGACCAACGCTGTTGCCCGACAAAGATCGGAGCCATTGAAAGTGTTCCTGTCAATGACGAGGCAGGTCACCCGGCCTCTAGACTGTGTGTCTTGCTATTCTTACTTCTTTCCTTATTTCTTTTGAGTTCTTCCTGGTCCTTTGTAGCCTACGTAGGGAAAGACAGTTTTTTATGCTACTGACTCAAGTCCTCAGTTCGGCTATCTGGAAAGAAACCGTGCCATAGAAGGTTGGCAGGTTCTATGGCACTCTTCTTATATTGCTGTAGACAAATTCTCTACCCAGTTATCTAAGCTTTAGGAGCGTAGCCTGGGGTGACATTTTTCTACTATTTGTGACATTAGTCTGGAGGGGAAACAGTCCAGACTTCAAGTCCGAGGTGTAGAAAGTGAGCTTGGGGAATGTGATTTCTTTCAAATAAGATGAGAAGATAGAAGGTGGATGAGCAGAGATGGGCGAGAGATGGGCTGTCATAGTCCAGCTGGCACCTGTTACAAGTGAGGCCTTCTGTAACGCTAGAGGGAGATGCTCAGGGTAGGGTGGTCAGAGGTCATACTCCCGGGTGTGTGTGTGGGGGAACCTTCACTCTCAGTCCCAAGCCCAGAGAACTGACAGATTGAAACAGCTGCAACTCGCTCCCCTCAGGAGGAATAGAGGAAGCATGGAGCTATTTTGGATTCCACGTGGACCCGCTGTGGTGTAGTCTACCAAATGCACGAAGGCTGCCAAGGGAT
Source organism: Peromyscus maniculatus bairdii (assembly GCF_049852395.1). NCBI lineage: Eukaryota > Metazoa > Chordata > Mammalia > Rodentia > Cricetidae > Peromyscus > Peromyscus maniculatus. The sequence continues at coordinate 45,133,896 of NC_134867.1, read as the reverse complement.
GGAAAGAATAGTAACTATGGATTGAGATCCCAGCTCCCCAAAGACAGTAAGAAATAACTCTCAGTTTTTAAAGAGAGAGAACAGAAGATATATGCTGTATGAGTTTGTGATGAAGCCAAGAAAAGTTTAGTTACCAGAGGAACACACAACACCTGAGTCTTTGTATTTCAGATGACAAATGCTTATGTCCATTTGTCAAGGTGGGGATATTTGCCATTTTCCATTAGGACTAATGCAACAAAGGAGACTATTCCCGCTGGACCTGAGAAGGTCTGAGGGTTCTCGTTATCCTGTGTATGTCTCTCGTCAAACTGTATAGATGAACACTTTCGATCGATACATTCACCAAAGCTGGAATGTGAAAGTGGTGAATTAGTCACTTCTTTTGGGAAGTTTCTAGAGCATCTTGCTGCTGATTTGGAAGTTGGGTTAAGGGTGCCCTGGGGCATCGGATAGTTGTAGAAATGAAGTGTAACTGTGGTGGACAGTTCTGATTATGCAGCTTCAGGTCCTGAATTTCTGAGAGCATGCCATTGGCAGAGTGTTGTTAAGCTCAAATACTCAGATACCATGTGCCTTGGGGGATTTAACCAGTCACAGTTGGTTTTCAGTGTCTGCCCTTTATTAGTTCTGAGGTCCATGGGGAACAGAACCAAGTCTTATAGCAGCATATATTTGTTTGTTTTTTTATCTGTTTATTTTTTTATTTTATTTGATGTGCATTGGTGTTTTGCCATGGGTGTCTAGTGTCCTGGAACTGGAGTTACAGACAGTTGTGAGCTGCCATGTGGGTGCTGGGGATTGAACTCAGGTCCTCTGGAAGAGCAGTCAGTGCATTTTACCACTGAGCCGTCTCTCCAGCCCAGGTTTGTTTGTTGAGTGAATAAGTGAATAAATGAGGAGGAAAAATTCATCATGAATATTTTTAAAGGGTATTTTTATTTATTCGTTGAGAATTTTATACATATAGACAATATGCTTGGTCATATCCCCTCTCAATCCTTCCTTCTAACTCCTCCTGGCCCTCTCCAATACCCTATCCTCCTCTCAACTTCGTGTCCTTATTGTTTTTTAAAGCCCACTGAGTCCAATTAGTGTTGCTTGCATGTACGTGGCCCTCCACTGGAGCATGGGCAACCTACCAGAGAACATTTTTAAAAGAAAAGTAAAAGCTATTTTTCTTTGGAAAAATTAAAGACACGTCCCAATATTGAAGTTACTGCAAAATTTAAAAGAGCAGCATGTAGTGAATTTTCTTTTAAAAATTGTGGCTCTTATTCAAGGACAACAGGAATAGATTGTCATTTCTGGAGACAGGGAGCATGACACACTCTCCAAAAGTCATCTAGAGGAACCCAGGCAAAATAGAAAATCTTCCAAACATCAATTTTTAGCTGATGTTGGAGCAGCAAACACTTTTTAGAGCTAGGATAAATTAAGACAATGAGTGAAGTAAAGCCATGTCTTGAGCCATATAAGAAAGATTGTGATTTTGTTGCTGAGCTTTCCTCTTAGCTAAAAGCACTCATCACCATGTAGGATCTGGTGACCTGCAGGGCCAGTTTTTGTCACCGGCCAGTCACACCAACTCAGTGAGTGGCCAGGAGTGATCCCATGTCTCAGTGGTTCCATTGCCACAGGAGTCATTAAGACTTGAATTTGCAAATGAGGTGTATGACTGCAAGACGCTTTGTCTTTCTTGAACCCAAAGACCTTCTTTACTTCCCAGTCTGTATATCTGTCCATTCAAAACCCTAAATTGAGGGTTCACTGTAGAGGATTGTAAGATTCATCTTTATGGCCCTTGAGATGACTAGATGGGTAAAGGTGCTTGCAGCCAAGCCTGGCAATTTGAGTTCAATCCTGGAAACTCATGTGGTAGAAGGAGAGACCTGATTCCTGCAAGTAGCCATAAATGTTGTAATATAAATAAATGAATAAAAATAAAATAAATAAATGCTGATCTTCAGCACTTCCTCCACAGCCATGAACAAGTTCCTTAAACTCCCGAGGCCTTGAGTGGGCAACAGGGAGGTGGTGAGAGGAAATAATTTCACCTGCCTCATAAAAAGATTAATGGGAAACTCACAGTAATCACTTAATTCAGTGCCAGAACCCACGGGAAACAGTAAATGCTGGTTGCTTTTTGTTTTTCTCTGATGACGGTTCAAATTCCATTATTATTTCTAGATGTTCTATTCACTTAACATTTCCAGTAGTAAGACCAAATTTTAAGCCTTTAATTTATAGAAACTGGAGTGGCCTAAATAGAATCTGGACTCTCAAAATGACCTGTTCTCTCTTATAAAGAAGTTGGGTAATGCCTGGGGCATGTGTGTGAGTGTACATGTTAAGAGCCACACTGAAGGCAAGTGGACCCTACTCTTGGCTAGGAGCCAGAACCTATTCCAGGGCTTTGGGTTTTAAGCCTTGTTCCTTCTTGCTGGTCTACTTTTGTATGTATTTATTTTTTCCTGATATCTTTTTAAGGCTTAACAGCAATGTACTTACAAAAATCCTAACTTGTAAAAGAAATAAGAAAGTGCTTCTGTTTTTTTAATATTCCTCAGACACCAACCTCATACGCCATGCTCTCGGCTCTAAAGGAACATATACCCTCCCCTGAATGTTTCATCCCATGCACAAAAAAATAGGTTTTCAGTTAGAATTGTGCAAAACCAACCATCACATGGTAACGCTAGTGTTTTTTTCCGGTTGGATTGGTTTCTTGCTGAACATTTTCGGTGTGATGGTTTCCTTGTTATAAAGTGACTTTCAAGATGAGAACACGGTAGGACAGAGTGCGTCAAGTCTGTCTTGCTGCTAAATGTGAGGCACCCATCAGCGCTTTCTCTCAGGCTGCTTCAGATCTTGGTGTTTCATAGGTGTCTTGACTACTCAGGCTTAGGACTAACCTCCTCTAGAGAAAATGTTTGAAAAGTTCCTTTAGCTGGGCAGTTTCGGCCTCCTCTTTGTCTCAAATATTATTTTAAACACTGGTTAGACTTTCCAATGGAAGTGGCTATTACTGTATTAATTTAAAAGCAGCCTTAAAGCAGGGGTCTATGCTGATGATCTTTCAAGTTCTTCTGCTGGAGACTCAGTTCTGCTTTTAGCCTTTTCTGTGTACCATTTCCACAGCTCTGTCTGATTTCCTACTGACTCCTTTTATGGCAGAACAGTGTAGTCCTTTGATTAAAGGCTCCCCGAGTCCATAAATCAATATTAGTGGTTAGCTAATTGTTGAGAATTTGAAGTTTTCCTTTAACACAATCAAGTCATAATTATTCCTTCACTGTGGCCAAAATTTAATCTTGTAAAATCCTGTTGGGACATTGTTATTTTCTTCCCTCAGGTCTTTTTTGTTAAAGACCTCTCAACGTGGAAAACTGAAAAATGTTGAAATCTCTTCCATCTTGAAACACACACACACACACACACACACACACACACACACACACACACACACACACACATATGATAAAACAACACCCAATGCATTCCCAGCTACTACATTACTTTTTTCTGTGGCTTCATCATTTTGACCACCGAAGTTGTTATCGCAGTAGCTTCCGAATTTTGAAACTCAGTGACACATTTCAACCCGTGATTGACTCCAGCTGTTGTATATCTCTATTTGACTCTCATCCCTAACTCCTTCTCCATTTGTTTCAGTGGCTCTGTGCCTTGGTAGCCCTGTTACACTGTTGTGGGTTTTTTGCCTCTTTATACACCTGTTCTCATTATGATTTCAACCAAATATCAGCCCCTGGGCCTCTTCCTGTCTGCAGTTTCTGTAGTGTTCTTACGGGGTCTGCTGTTCTGAGCATCACTCCAGGCTCATGGATAGAGGGCCTGCTGTCCTGAGCATCACTCCAGGCTCATGGATACCGCTGGATTTTCTAAGTTGTATACATACACACAGTCCCTGTGTTCTATACCTTGACATGCAACTGCTCCCTCTTGGGCATTTCTATCTAAGATGTTCCTTAAGATACCTCAATCTGAGTTTGTCCCCACATTGAACATACATCTTTTTCATTTGGTTTTCTCCCTGTCTCCTTGACAACTATATGCCGATGAATGTTAAGAGACTCCCCTCTCAGACACCCCCTGACACCAGCCATCTCCCCTTCCTTGGGCCCCACTGTAACAACCTGATGGGCCACACTTCTCATACTTCCTCCAAATCATGTAACCTTCTATTGTGGCAACACAGTGTGTAATAGACTAATAGATGACAGAAATAACCAGTTAGAGAGACTGGAATAATTAGACACCAAAATGGTGCCTTTTCCAGTGTTATATACATTTGAAAAAGCATCAAGCCTTGTTAGTGGGATGCAGCCTGTAGAACTCTGGCAGAGACGAGAATTCTCTTGCCTTCATCGAGCAGAATTCAGTTGCTACTTAGGCAGGTTTTAATGACAGCCCATCATGGGATGGTGGCAGCAAGCAGTTTCCACTTGATTTTTCCAGGTATTTGTAAAAGCAGTGGTGGCTGGAGGAAGTAGATCCAGTCCCGTGCTTGAAAATGCTGAGATGTAGCCTAGACACACTTCCTTCCTGTTTATCCTACATTCTCATGTGGGTCAGGACCAGGGAGGGGGGTATGTAAGATAGTTCCATTTGTGAAGGGCGCAAAGTGGTGGGGAAAAAAATATCAGTTTCATTTAGAGAGGTCATCCCCGATCCAAACACCGATGATACTCTGGGTGTGTGGCCTGCACTCACTTAAGGTTGTCTTGAAATCTATTACTATTAAATTCATCTTTTTGTGCCCATTTCATCCAATAGAGTGCATCACAGAAACTTTAGGAGAAGATTGCTGTTGGGGTCCTTATAATGCTACGGAGCTTGAAATAGGACACAACTTGTATTTCATCAGGCAGTGAAGTCTGTTAAGCAGTTAGATACTAAAACGATGTATTTTTCTGGTTTCCTAAAAAGTAAAAAAAAAATAAAAGTCATCAGGCCTTATTGATTGGATGAAGCCTGTTCTAAGGGCATAGAACAAGTATCTAGTTACTACAGACTAATCCAAGCTAATTTTAAAAACTCCAAGCCTTAGCTGTGAAGAGTCAGCTCTAGATAGGCTGGAATTCTTGGAGCTAGGAGGCAGAGCCAGTGGGCGTGGAGTTATGTAACTGTCTTTGCCTCTCGGCATTCATAAAAACAAGAAACACACTTCCCGAGGTCATCTCACGTTGAGAAAAAAAAATTTAAATACATGAATAAAAATTCCATTTGGCTTTTTGGATATTGCCAGACTTTACATGGATCTGTAGTGGGGATGTTTTCGAGCCTGGTACTGGTCTGGTTGTCTTTTTATGAGGAACAACAAACAAAACATCCTGTTTTTAGAATAGTCAGCCCAAGTCTCAGGGGAATAATTACAGAAATAGCTAAGGTTCCTCCTATATCAGTTAGAAGCTGTAAAATTCCCATTATTATTATTATTATGTTTTTCTTCAAAGTCCTCTTGAGAAGGGTGACTTAAAGGAAATGGATTGGTGCCCTTGGGTACTAGAGTCCTGAAAAAGGCTGGTTGCCCACTGACTGTGTGACAATGACCGTCTTAAGTGGTCAATATTTGTAAACTCCTGTTTTTGTTTTTTTTTAATCTCTTCCCTCTGGCAGTTTCACCTTTTGGAGGTTTACCGGGATACCTTTAAATGTTTGCTTATGTTGAAATGAATGGATATGGAAGGGAAAAAGGTATTTTGAAAGGATTGTAACATGGCTTTAGTTTTGGTGAAGGAGCCAGAATGGTGATTTACAAGCTGGGAACAGCTCTTCATTTTATGCAATCAAGTAATACACTGTACCTTGGCATCCCTACACCGGATTAGCAAGGAGCTGCAAGTTATTCCTCCCCCAGCATGCCCGTAGGAATGACAGACAGAGCTATGACAAACTGCTGGCTTAATGGAGCTTGTGCTGCTGGCCATACAGCCATGATGTACAGGCCTGATTAGTACTGAGTGACCTCCACTCACATACATTTCCTTTGAAAAGAGACCGGACAAGCTCTCTCTGTTCTAATGAGCGTTCCTGCAGTGTGGCTTCTTAGAGGGAAGCCAGTCACTTGAGGGTGGCAAGGGTCCCATGTCTCTGGTGGTGTCTGTTTTCCCATAAAGCTCAGAGAGCTCCAGCCATCACACATCAAGAGATATGTTTTTTCTCTCTCTCTCTTATAGGTTGTGTGTGTGTAGGGGGTGTGTGCATGTGTGTGTGCATGCATGCACACATACAGAAGCTAGAGGTCAGCATCGGGTGTTTTCCTCATTCACTCTCCATTTTTTGAGTCAGGGTCTCTCTCCTTGAACCTGGAGGTTAATGATGAGGCAAAACTGGCCGACCGGAAGGGCTCCCCGTGCCAGGTGTCTGCTCTTATATGTGTGCAGTGCCTCAGATCAGAATGCAGATCCCCTAGTGGGTGCTTTTCAGCCCTTTGCCCACCCAGACTGAGCTGGTTTCACAACCCTCCTGCAGGGCAGGGGCCCCTGTTTCTGTCTCTAGTTTGCTTTCTCTAAGAACATGTAAGCCTAAGATCGTGTTCAAAGCTGATTCTGTTTCTCTTGAATAAGTGGCTAATTCTCTCCAGTAGAACCTTCTCAGAAGTCAGGAGCTGCGTCATGCTTGTGAGGCAGAGTGTGGAGCCCTACCTTAAATCCTTGTTACCTCAAAGGGCACTGTTTGCCGTGCTCTGCCAAATCACAGAGCTGTCAGGTTATAATTAACATTCGATGTGACTCTAATTAAACAGAATTGGTGGGAAATATCTGAGAGGGTGTAACAATGCAGCCATGATGTTTGCATTTAAATGTTTGAGATAACTCCTCCCTTCACTTAAAGCCCTCTTAAAATGAAGTGTGTGTGTGTGGGCGGGGGTGGGGGTGGGGTATGTGGAGGGGATGCCATATCTCATTTAGCTCTATTGTTTGGGATTTTTGGCTGCAGGCTATGGGGACCAGAGTGCATTCAGCTTTGCATTGTGGTGTCTGTCTTTCAGACAGAAAAGTTGGAGCATGCATATTCTTTTCCTTTTTTATTTCTTCAAAGAGATTGAATCACAGCTCTGACAGGAGAGGGCGGGAACTCTGAGATAGACCTCCCCAGGGCTTCGAACTCCAAGATTCTACCAGGTCCCTTTCCTATTGTCCCTGGAGGGGTGCTCTCCCCAGCAGCTCCCAGTGTCTTTGGCCGCCGGCCAGCCTCCCAGCGCCTCTGGCTTTGATGTGTAGTGCTGGCTGTCCTCTGGCCAGGTTGTTGTTGCTGCAGCCTGGCCTTCACTCACACGGAGTGCCAGGAGGGATGTCCTGTCTGCAATATACATTTCCACAGTCTCAGTCCTGAGGCTGAGAGAGCCTGCCTTTGATTCAGCCACAAGTGGCTGTCCCTGACTGCCCTGCTTAGCTGTGCTTCCTTCGGGTTTCTGCCAGGGACAGGTTTGCAGCCTGCCTGTCACTGGGGAGGAGGGCCCACCCCTCTGTGTGGGGGAAGACAACAGCTCTCTGCCAGGTCCATTGTTAGTCTGAAGGGTTTTCTAGGCCTGGCTCCCGCCGGGAGAACCAATCCAGCTAGTTGAACTGCTTCCTCTGGGGGCTGCACTGACCTTCAAGTAGTCTAGGCCTGGCAGCAGGATTCCCGAAGACATGACTTCTGGCAGGGAAAGTCTTTCTCAGCTGGATTCCGTTTGAACCGCAGTTCCGAGCTTGGAGTTAGAAGCTGTCCTGTGGCAGGTAGAACTTTCTGACCTCTGGTGATTCCCCCTCGGCAGTTCTAAAAGCAGGTAGACATGTGAACACAGAGGATTACAGTGGCGGCCACCAAGGAGTAGGAAATGGTTCTGTGTTTCCTAACTAGCCCCAAGCTGTGCACACCTCATCATTGTCTCGTGAGGGAGACTTACCCCCGAGGGTCTGTGTTCAGAAGGGCCAACTCAGGTCAAACAGAAATTGCCTCAGAAAACCAAAAGCAATCTGTCTTGCCCTGATTTATTATCATAAGAACCGCTTGCTATGTATCTCACTGGAGTTAGTGGTGGCATTTCCCACTGAGAGGAGTTTCTTCATCCTGTTCTAGCAAAGCCCCGCCTCCAAGTCTGTCTGTCTCTTTCTCTCTCTCTCTCTTTTTGGTTTTTCGAGACAGGGTTTCTCTGTGTAGTTTTGGTGCTTGTCCTGGATCTTGCTCTGTAGACCAGGCTGACCTCGAACTCACAGAGATCCACCTGGCTCTGCCTCCCAAGTGCTGGGATTAAAGACGTGTGCCAGTGCTGTGCCCGGCTCTAAGTCTGTCTCTTGACCTATAGTTATTCACTTTCTTTATGTGGAAGTTGATTAAGTCCCAAGAGTTCATGTTTGCTTTTGTTTTCCTCTTCATTTTTTTTTCTCACAAAATCTCACTATGTGTTTTGTTTTTGTTTTTGGAACTCTTTTGCTGTTGTGGGTTTAGAGAAATAAAATAGATGTAGTTGACTTGGCCCCGTGATTCAGATAGGGGAGGGTACCAGGAAGGGTTCCGAGTTAGGAAGCTGAGAAGATTTGCGGGAGGCAGGCATTGGTGTTTCACCAGGGTGTCCAGGTTGTGTTCTGAAACTGTGCGTAGGTTAGACTTAATTTAGAGTTCTTATGCTGGTGATGTTTTCTCATTGTTAGTGAGTGCTTGTATGTCTGGCAGGTCTTGGATGGGACTATGGATGGAGAGCAGTAATTCACTGGAGGAAGCTGAGTTCCAGGGCTCTACCTAGTAGGAGTCTTATGATAACAGGTATCTTGTAATGGTCAAGCCTCAAGGTTTTGAATGGCAGAATGCTGCCATCAGGTGTTTCCTAAATTCGGATCTCTCTTGTGGGAGGACAGATAGCCCATGAGATGAGTTCAGAAGGGAAAGCAGGTGCCTGGGATAGTTAAGGTTAGTTCCTGCTGTGGCGGCGGCGGCAACACCTAAGCAGTGACATCATCTCCCGCCTCCGGGTGCCTTTCCACCATCAGCTGTGAACAGGTGCACCCTTTAAAAGTGCCTGCCAGTCTCGGTCCCCTCTCTCCCTTCTCCTGCCTCTCTTCTTGCCTGGTCTCTGTCTGTCACCTGTCTCTCTCATGTCCCCACTCCAGGACGGCCTTTTCCTCATTCCCTCTCTCCCTCTCTCCTCTGCCAGTAAACCTCTTGCACTAACTCTGTTGCATGTGGAGTGTTTGCTTAGTGTCATAACCTTGGCATTGTCCACTTCGCTTTTTCTTTTTCTTTTTTTTTTTAAATCCTTTCAGCTAATGCATTAGGCCAGTTTACATGAATAGGAAGCATGGTACACAGAACATTCCAAATACGTTTCTCGGGGCTTCATTACGGTGATGGACTCTGTTCAGTGACCAATGGAAGTAGGATGGTAAGGTCGTTAACCTGACCTAAGAATGCTGACCTGCACTAAGTCTTTTCAGATGCTTCTCTTGCACTTGCTGGTGGCAGTTACGTACCCGCTACCCTATGTTACCTTCTTCACAATAGCCTCTTGATGGAATTCCTACTTTGATACAGATCTTTTCAGCTCGCTCTTGCTTTTCTATCGAATACTTTGTGCAATAGGTACAGCATAATGTGGGCCAGCAGGAAAATGTTTCAGAGGAGGTTAGAAAAAAAAAAAAAAAGAAGAAGATATAATTCATTAGCGATTTCATTCTGTTTCTGGGTATGTTTCTTCCTATTGTCAGCCAGTGTGGGAGGAAAAAGGAAGCACGATGCTGTAGTCGAGGGTGTTGTGTGGGTATGTGCCTTCCCAAAGTACTGTACAAGGAACAGTGATTTTTTTTTGCAATAAAAGTAATATTCAAACACTAACAGAAAATTATTAATTATGGTTCAGTAAAAACGTTGTGGCCTAATGCTGTTAAAGCTGTTATTAAAGACATGGTAACCAGAGACATACATATGCATAAATATGTATACCAAAATGATACTTTTGTGCTCCCAGGATTGCTCCCAACCTGTCATTCCTAACACTGTTACTGCTGCCAGTGGAGCAAATTTGCATAGGGCTGAGGCGTGCTATCCCATCCTCAGCATTGTAGGATAGGGTTATAATTCTCAGGCCTGAGAATGAATGCCAGAGCTACAGTCTTCCTTCCCTAGGTTAAAAGTGAGTTGTGGCTGTAAGTCTCCAGTGATGAGACCTATGACCTCAAAGCAGGTGCACCATAGCTGTCTAAACTCTGCCTTCTTGCTTGCCCTGGGAGTCCTTCATTTCTTTATTCCTGTCTACTTCCCGTTCCACCGTAGTTCCTGTACGTCCAAGCACACCTGAAGCCATTGGCAGCTGCCACTGACTAAACTGAACGCTCCCTGTTCTCAGCAATTCTTATTCTTGGGATCCTCAGCACGCATTTTTAGCATCGATCACCTACTCTTAAGAAACAGTGTGTTCATTCCCTCTCCTCACTGGGCATGCCTGAGAGGTGTCTTTGTTGTTGTTGTTGTTGTTCAGGTCACATGTCATAGACTTTATCACTTCCTGCAGTGATGGGTGGAGAGTCAGACACTTAGCAAGCATTTGTAATTGGCTGGCTATTAATTAAAATCTTGATGCTTAATCTGCAGCCCTCATATTAGGACATCACCCATGTTTGGGTTTTTATCTCAGACCTACAGGATCTAGAATCAACATTGTAATTTAGCAAACTCCCCTGTGGACTAGGTGTCTCTTGAAGTTTTTAAAAGCACTGTCAAGACCACAGCATCTTCAGCTTTTCCTTTTTTGCAGAAGTTCTTTTGTGATCTAGAAAGGTATCTGGCTGTAGCAGAGAACTGCTTGCCTTTCCTGTGACTATGATGCTGTTTTTAGTCTTTAAGTCTAACTGGTCCCACTTAGGACTGATGAGATCCTTCCGTCTGTAAAACACGTGCCTTGACAGCAGGAGGGTGAGTTTCAATCCCCAGCACCCACTTAAAAGACTGGGTGAGGCAGAGATGGGAGGATCTCTGGGGCTAAGGGACCAGTCAGTCTAGCAAAGTAGCAAGCTCCAAGTTCAGAGATATACTGTCCCCGAAAATAAGGGAGAGCTATTGAAGAAGACACCCAGAGTCAACCTTTGTGCATTCTCTCTCCTCTCCTCCCTCCCTCTCTCTCTCCCTCTTCCCTCCCTCCCTCCCTCCTTCCCTCCCTCCCTTCCTCCCTTTCTTCCTCCTTCCCTCCCTCCATCTTTCTCTCTCTCTTTCTCTCTCTCTCTCTCTCTCTCTCTCTCTCTCTCTCTCTCTCTCTCTCTCTCTCTCTCTCTTTCACACACACACACACACAGATACACATACATTATATATGACCAAGAGATTCTATGCGAAGTCATATGAACTGCATTTGTATTCTGGCTCAAACTATCATTTCACGCAAACCATACACATCTCTTCAGATGACCCCTTGTAGATGCCTCACACCAAGGAGCAGACAGTATAGTTTGCTTTCCTTAGCTCCTCCTCCTTCTACTTGTTCTTTCCTCTCTCTCTCCCTCCCTCCTCTCCTCCTCTCCTCCTCTTTCTTTCTGTCTTGAACTGCTCACTCCCACTCAGCTTGCTATTTTGAACTCCAGGGAAGAAAATTTGTAGACATCTTGCAGTCTTTTAGGAAACACAGTTTAGATGAAATATCTGCCACTTTCTCTATGCGTTTCTTCTTTCTTCAGTAAAACAGAGAAACATCGCTTGTACTTTCACAAAACTGGACACATGGTCTGGCTCATAATGTAAATACAGAACCAGCTTTGGTTTTTAGGTACCTACTCTCCCACAGTTGATTGAATTGCTTGCCTCCTTTTATTTTTATTTTTTTTTTGTGTGTGTGTGTTGACCTTCTTTTGCCTAGAAACACAGAGTCTAGGTATCTGAAATGTAAGATTGCTTTCTAGTACCTATTTAGCATCCATTAAGTCAAGGATGATGGCATATGGTTGTAATTAGCATGCACGACAAAATGTAGACTGTTTTCAGTACAAAAAAATAAGTTGAAAATATTTTATTATAAGAGCATCTTATGTAGCTCAGATTGGTCTCCCTGCCTCCCTTGTGAGTGCTGAGATTTCAGGCCTGTGTCACCAGGCCTGCTTATTTTATTATGTCTCCAAGTCACTTACACTGTGTTTTTCCCTGTCTTTGAATCCAAGCCTAGATGACAGAAGAAGCGAGAGACATTTGAGAGTGAAGAGAGAGGAAGGTACTTGGCACTAGGCTGCCCGAGCCACTCATTTTTGTTGTAAATGAGCTCCAGGGTTCTTGGGATAGGGAAATTAAATGGCTGATGGAGCTACTTTGTGGCAGTGGTAGTGTTTATGGATAGTTCGGTCTCAGTTTTCTCAAGAAAACTAAGCTGGTTTATTTAAGTTAGGAGTTAAAATACTTACCTTCCACTTAATCATTGTTTGACCACATGCAGAGGATATTATTCTGGGAGACTTCAAAGGAATTAACACAATTAGTTGCTGGATAGGAATGATGTATTTTTAGCAACTAAAATAGGAACGGGAAAAGAGAGGAGACTAACAGAATATGAACATTTATGGAATGTGAAAGTCAGAGTGTCACACAGAGAGATAATTTATAATACAGTGTGCTTGGTTAACTTGGAAAATTAAAGTCCAAAAAGGACATTTCCATTTATCACACCTAAACATTGCATTTATGATAAATGTAATTTTTAACCACAATCCAAGTGGAAGTTTTTCACTGTGATTGAAATGAAGGGCAGAAAACACAGGGGTTGAAGGCTATGTAACCTGGAACAAAGCAGCTGAGAATGTTGTAAGCACACATGTGTATTGAAGAATGCTAGGAAAAAATAACGAAGAGCAGAAGGTTGTCCTTCTACAGACGCGGACACACCACAAACACAAGTCACAGTAGCAGCCTAACATGTGCATGCCGTGTTCATACAACAACATGGAATTGTGTAGTTCAGTGCCAGCCACATAGTATTACAATTTGAACCAAAGTTCCATCTTCAATATATAGGTTGAGATAATAAAAAGAGAAGTGAGAAATTGATTCCATAGGCAACAACATAAACATCCAAAATAATTCAGCAATCAGGATCTGAGGACATGACCCTGGCTGCTGTTGAGAGGGCCAGAGTTTGGTTCCCAGCACCCACAGCAGCTGGCTCACAACTGCCTGTAACTACATCTCCAGGATATTTGGCGCCCACTTCTGGCCTCCGTTGGTACCTGCACACATATGTACATATCTACACACATACACCCCATATACGTAAATGCATATTTAAAACTTCATCTTCAAAGTTTTCTAAGACATCTGTTGAAAAATGTGTGAGGAATGTAATTTAATAAATAGAATTGTGGATAATTTGGAATTTGTTAAAAATTTGAATGTGAGCCGGGTGGTGGTGGCGGCGGCGGCGGCGCACGCCTTTAATCCCAGCACTCGGGAGGCAGAGCCAGGCGAATCTCTGTGAGTTCGAGGCCAGCCTGGGCTACCAAGTGAGCTCCAGGAAAGGCGCAAAGCTATGCAGAGAAACCCTGTCTCGAAAAAACAAAAACAAACAAACAAACAAAAAAATTTGAATGTGTACCTCATGCTGTAGATCCAAATACATGCTTGCTATTTTAAATTATTAAGCATTTCAAAATAAAGTTTTATAGAAAAGTTAACACACACACACACACACACACACACACACACACCACATCAAAGACCATTTAAATGTAAAGTAAAGCCAGAACCTAAACATGGTCAAATTATATCATTAGGTAAATTATTCATTAAAGGTAAAAGACAGTAAAATTATATTAAACAGGAAAAGAATTACTATCACCATTAAAATAATAAAAAAAGAAGAAACTGAGGTACAATTTGTATTGAATAAACCTTTTTAAAAGAGTGTGAAGTACAAAGTTAGGACATTTGCTGAATGTAGAATGCTTATTTGTTGTTGGTTGCTTTATAAGAAATTTGAATCATTTGATATGGGTTAAATATAAGTTTATAAAATATTCCTACTTTTTGGCTTAATAATATTGTTTCTGATAATATTTTAAGGAAAATAGTATTTCTGATGATATAGATAAAAGTATGTGAAGTCTTTCCACATGGGGGAATAATGAAAGAAGGGACTTCAGCAAACTATGTGAAATAATATGTGGTTGGTAAAGATGAGCTGAATACATGAAAATAAAGCATTGCTTACAGCAAGTAAAAAAAACAAGAATATACATGCAGTACAAGGACATCTACGTAATATAGACTCGTATTGGTGCAAATAGTAGATGGTATGTTTGGTTGCAGACTAGGACTGTCTTTCTGGTTCAGATATTTACAGTTTTGTTATATATTTCTAAAGAAACTAATATGAATAACTAAGCAAGGTGGCTGCACTTAACCAAGCTATTAGGAGGTGGTGATAGTAGTGAAGTTTGCAGTGTTTGGTGTCTGTTCTCTCTTTGTACTCATTTCTATTCACCTTTCGTTTGTATCCTAAACCAAGAAACAGTTTTAACAGAGTTAGTACTCAGTCAGTGTTGGAGAATATTATTTTAAGATGCATTACTTTTGTTTATGCTCTGGAACATTTGTTTAATGATGCAAAGACATGTTACATTCTTTTATATATATATATATATATATATATATATATATATATATATATATATATATATATATATATATATATTGATTTGTTTAACTCTGTAAAGCTGTGTTATTTTGCCTGTCTAAAACACCTGATGGTCTAATAAAGAGCTAAACAGCCAATAATAGCAAGGCAGGAGAAAGGATAGGCGGGGCTTTCAGACAGAGAGAATAAATAGAAGGAGAAATCTTTGAAGAAGAAAAAAAAGAGCAAGAGAACAAAGAAATGAGGATGCTAGGGGCCAGCCACCCAGTCAGCCATGGAGTAAGAGTGAAAGTAAGATATACATATGTAAGAAAAGGAAAAATCCCAGAGGCAAAAGGTAGATGGGATAATTTAAAGTCAAGGAAAGCTGGCTAGCAACAAGCCAAGCTAAGGCCGGATATTTATAAATAAGAATAAGCCTCCATGTGTGATTTATTTGGGAGCTGAGTGGAAGGTCCCCAGAAGAATCAAAGAGCAAAGACCAAAAACAACCAACAGCGAGTCAACTTTTTCTAAGGTTAAGGATTGGTACCCTCTAGGAGGTGAGCTGCATCAATTCGAAAAGGGACATTAGTATAAAAGAAGCCAAGAAATCCGTTTCTAGTTGCAGACCCCGGGCAGTTCTGACCTTTTGAGCTTCAGCTTCATTGTCAGTGAAAGGAGATCAATGGAAGATTGCTCAACACGATCACAGGTGTGTAAGGACAGGTTGACTCGAGCTTACTCCAGCTGCTGTGAGCTACTTCGAGGAGCGTTGCAGCAGACTAGCACTACCCTGCCCCAGGGAGTATCCTATGAGCTTGCAGAGCTTGATTCCTGTGTAGGAGCAGGGAAGGCCATCCATCGAGCCCCAGCCACGAGAGCAGAGCATTGTCAGTTTGTGTGATTGATGACATGTAAATTGAAATAGTCCAATTGGTGACAAGCATGGTTGAATGGTAGCTCACGACAGACTGTTCTACTGGCTCGACCTTAAAATGCCAAGTTCAGATGAACTTTAATTTTCTGATAGGGCCACAGTGCCAGGGACTGAGCAGTGCCTCCCTCCGCGCTAGTGCCAAGTGTGGTGTGGGAGGCAATAACAGAAGGTAGAGGGGAGGCAGTGTAGACCCAGCCTCTTAGCTGGTTGTAAAAGTGTTTCTGTATTTCTTTGCTTTGTAGCACAGAATTGTAGGGATCTCCTATAATTCCATGTGTCACTGTTTATTTTTAAGGAAATGACCATAAAAAAAAAAAAAAGGCTTGTGGTTTGCCCACCTAGGCTTACAGACAACCTAATTGTATCTTGTGTGCTAATCGCTGGCAGTCATGTAATCAAGTCACTCATGGGTGAACAGTGGATTTTCCTTACCGCTCTTGGACCACTTTTAAGCACTCTGCGGGCATTGAACATGTCCTTAAGTCATTTGAATGCACTGATCATCCCCAACAACCGCTGTCGAAAAGATGCTTGTAGCTGTGTAGGTGAAAAGGCTTTTAGCATATGAACCTAATAACTGATGGGCCTAATAACTGGTTGTACTTAGAAATTTAAGACTTCTTAGGAGGCGAAAATTATATGATTTAAGGAAACCATATTCTATGTAAGAAGTGAGCAAGATTGGAAAGAGATGTTGGATTTCAATGCTTGTACTGATCAGTTTCACCTTGTACAAATAAAAATTTTTAAAGAACTTTTGAGCTTGAGGGCCAGGGAGATGGCTCAGTGGGTCAAGTACTTGGTGCATAAACCTGAGGACCTGACTTAAGATTCCCAAACACCTATACCTACACTCAAAGCCAGGTGTGGCTGTACACATCTGCATTCCTAGTGCCAGGAAGGAGAAACAGGTGGATCTTGGGGGGCTGGCTAACCAGCCAGTCTAGCCAGTGGGTGAGTTCCAGGGGTACCAAGAGTCCCTGTCTCAAAAAATACAGTGGAGACCCAGAGAAGAAGACAGTGATACCATTTGGCTTCCATCTGTGTATGCATGCACCCCCACATAAACACACAGGCATATGCCACACATAGCCCCACAAAATGGAAAGCAATAGTGTAGTAAGAAGGAATCTTGAAGTGTGTTCGACTCATGAGGAGATGAGCCCTCATCTGGTCTGGAAAGTGACCCACTGAAAGAAACATACACTAGCTTCTACACACACCCATCCTGGCTTATATTCACAATTTGTATCATGAACCTAGGTACCATTGTTACTTGAGAGTCTTTGAAATGCTTGCGTAACAAAAAAAGGAAAGAAATATTTTCTCATCTTTAGGTGTTCAAAGACACCATATGTTTGTATAGTGTCGTCTTGCAGTCCATTGAATGATGATTTATTTGTTGATTCAGCAAAATTAATACACATACACACACACACAGATGCTGACCCACAATACACTGGCACACACACACAGATATGGAGACATACACACACACACACACACACACACACACACACACACACACAAACACACACACACAGCATGAGCTGGGGGTGTGGTGCAGGGCAATGGTAGAGCTCGTAGTTTTCAGGTGTAAGGCCCTGAGTTATATTCCCAACACCACAGAAATAAATGGATGGATAAGTTAATAACCAAAGCAGATGACATTTGTCTTGTCACGCTAATGGCAGGAACTCTGGAAAGATAATAAGGACTGTTTATCTTTGCTAATGAAGAAGTCTCTTGAGTGTATGCCCAAGTGAGCTTCCTGAATACCACTCTGTGAACAGCAGTCAGACCAGAATGTAGGCATAGGTTTTCTTGAAAGTTCATAATATTCCCTTGTTTGCTATAGGCTCTACTTGGATGTGGCTATTGTTATTTATGTTACCCATTATTAGCAGGGTTTTTTTTTTTTTTTGAGTGATGATCTTCTAAAACTAGGAGTGGGTAGCAAATCTATTTCAAACTGTTTTCTTCTAAACACTGATTAATTTCATTAGTATGTGTAATAAGACTGGGGAAGTGGCTGTCTCGTAATTCCAGCGAGGGCAATAAAAACCATGTATCTATGGCTTTGGAATATGGGCTTGAACTTTGACTAGGATGTGGTTGTGTTTACGTCCTGTGACTTTGAAATACTGGCTCGTTTGAAAAATACTGAGTCTACCCCGGTGCGACCTGAGTCAGGATTTGCTTGAAGCTGTGCTATCTTCTGTCACCCGCTCTTCTGCTCCGTCCTCTAGTGTTTATTTTAGTCTCTCACCAGGTGAGCTATTGCTCGCTCTCTCTTGGAACTTCTCCCATCACTGAGACAGTAATTTGATTTCTGGACCTCAGGATGGGTGTAGCGCTGACGAAATGAGTGCAGGGTGCTGATAATATTTATAATAAACTGGCAGTGGGGCTTCACTGCTGCGGACAGTTGCTGGGGGAAAAAGACGGCATGCTCAGAAGGATCTGGAAATCCGTGTTGCTGAGCTCCTTTCAAGACGGCTCGGTCACTGTTACATATAAATCGTCAGTCTAGGTGTTAGTGGCTATTCCTTAGCAGAAATTGGCTGTAGCCAAGATTTAATGGCTTTTGTGAAATGCAGCCTACAACTCTGTTGTGTCAGCCAGTTATAGTAATCAATGGGGGTTATTCCAGAACAGCTATTCCCATGCTTGTCTGCGTGTGATTTTTTTTTAATGTCCCTGCATTATGTGGTCAGTTATTCCCATGTGCCAATTGGGATTGGGAACCAACTCTTTCACCTCACCCTATGACTTTAATCTCTCTGTGCTTAAACGTCTAGTTTGCCCCAGTTTTAAAACCAGTTGCCAAATACTTCTGTTATTTTGTAGCACGGTGACAAAAAAGACGTAGCTCTAATCTGCATTTGAGTTTTGTATCACTAATTTGCAGATAGCATCAAGCTCCGAGTTAAGTGCTCTTCTGTTGGTGTTTTCATTAGGTGAAGTCTGTGAGTTTCGTCAAAAGACAATGATAATCAGATCTACTGGAAAGATTAAGTGAATTGATTTGATTGGAACAGGCCCTCAACAGCCAGCCAATAGGTAAGTGAATGTACACACTTTCTGTGGTTTGACTTCAGTCACCAAAGTGTGATATTAAGTAGGCGTTAAGTGAGATTTTGACAGGAATAATTTGAAGTCCTCAAAACCAGTGATAGACTTTGGGGCTCAATGAATGTGTTTATGAACTGTCCTGCAGTTTTAAAAATTGTTTCAAGCTTAAAATTGTGTGTATGTCTCTGTATGTGTGTGTATGGTACATGGTGTGTGTGTGTGTGTGTGTGTGTGTGTGTGTGTGTGTGTGTGTGTGTGTGTATGCATGTGTATGGGTGTACGGTGTGTGTGTGTATGTGTGTGTATGATGTGTGTGTGGAGAGTGCATGTGTGCATGTGTGGGTGTGGGTGTATGTGGTGTGTGTGTGATGTGTAGTATGTGGAGGGTGCATATGTGCATGTGCGTGTGTGTAGAGGGTGTGTGTGTGTATGATGTGTGTGGGGTGTGTGTGCATGTGTATGCAGGTACGCAAGCCTGTGTACACAAAGCCCAGGTGAGGATGTCGGATACCCTGCTCTATGACTGCCTTATTCATGTGAGAGAGGGCCTCTCACTGACTGGACTAGCAGCCAGCAAGCTCCTGATGCCTTCCATGCTCTTCCTCTATAACACTAGAGTTATAAGCACACACAAGGCTACGCCTGGCTTCTTACCCGGGTACTATGATCTGAACGTGGACGCACATGCTTACTGAGCAAGCGCTCTTATCCACTGAGTCATCTCTGTTGTCTGTGCCATCCGATTTTGCTTGAACAATATAGAATGTCACTATTTGAAATTGTTCCTTTTTATCAACAATTCTGTTTTATATCATTCTATTACATTACATGCAGAGGATTGAACCCAGGACCCTTGCACATGCTAACTCCAAGTTCTACCAAACCCCTTTAATTTGCAATTTTATTGATAATTTTCTTGTAATCTTGGATGAATATGAGAATATCATATTTTACTTTGGGTGAGATGTGTGTGTGTGTGTGCGTGTGTTTGCGTGTGTGTGTGTGTGTGTGTGTGTTTGTGTGTGTGTGTGTGTGTGTGTTTGTATGTAACTGCATCCTATTGAATTTAAATCTAAGATACAATGAACTTTTAAAGAAATCCCACATCTTGACATATTAAACTATTCTTATGCTATGGAAATTTTAGTTTGTGTGTGATATGCAGAGACATTTAAGTAAAGACTTACTCAGTTGAACTTCGTGTTGTGCTGGATACCATTGGAGGCTCCTGAGATAGAAGATTGAGAACCAGGAGGAGTTTAGGCTGTTCCCAGATCGCCAGGGACTGCCAGAATTTAGTGGGAACAGGACTTTGGCTACTCTTAAAATGTCAGTGTAGTAAAGCCTGCTCTCTCAAACAGATTTTTGGCATCAGAAAGTCTAAATGATTCTGATTTTAGGGCTTGGTAATTTTTTTTTTTAGCTCAGGCAAACTCATGCTTTAATTAACCCTTTGTATAGTAACAGAGAATTTTTGGGGAAACTATTTTCCTAACTGAGGTCACAAGATTTGAATGACTGAAGTCTTACATATTTTTTATGATGCTATAATTGTGTGCCTTGTTGTTTAATTTGTCTTCGAATAAACTGAAACTACTTAAAAATCCAATGAGTGTTAATGAATCAGAGAAGAAACTGTCTATTATTTAGGGAGGCAGTTTCAAGCAAAACCAATGGCTAATGTTTGTTTAGCTGGGAGCACCTAAAGGCACCTTTGGTTAGGTTGTATCTCACTGATAATATTGTATGGACTGTGGATACCAACAGCTCCCTTATCTGTGGTAATTGGCCTTGAAGCCTCAGCCTTAGGTCTGGCTTCATTTGTGCAGCCTTTGGACATCCAGGAGAGGAGAAATATCGAATCTACAACCTGCAGAAAATCTATTTCATCCTTCCTCTTAAGGTTCATGATTCAGTACTCATTTGTGACCAGAAATTCTCATTGTTATGCACACATAGTGCCATTCGGAGACAGTTTTGGATAATTAAAGGGATATAAAGATGTCATGTGAAAATCCCATCAGGAAGAGAGATGTGTAAAAAGTTTCAAAAGCAAAACTTCATTGCATTTAGTAGTTAATCTCTGTGTCAGAAGATGAAAATTAGTACCTCAAACCATCAACTTCAATATTACTCACAGGCTTGGCTCTTATACTTCTTCCCATTATGTGTGGACCACAGTGCTAACTAACATTCAATTTCAACTTGTGGTGTGTAATGTCAGCTATGTAGAAGAGACTGAAAGTGGACATGGCTTTGCTATTTGTGCTGTGGCCTTCTTTGGCATTGGCACCTTGAAAATACTGATTATTTTGTGTTAAATAAGTATGCTACTTATTCTATAACATTCTCTGAAAATAAAACATACGGTCAATGGGTAGTAGGAGCCAGTGACTATTAGTGGTCACGAAGATGGTGGTTAGTGCTAACAGTTGAACAGCAAATGCTTAAACCTTATAGGAACTACATATTGTCCTCTTGGTTCTTTAGCCTACCAGCGTGGACCTAACTCACAGAGATGGCATGTTTTCTCCATTTGACCAGATACATTTTTAGGAAGGGTTTCCTATGGAACTCTTAAGCTTTTCTCATAATATGCACAGACAATATGGTCAATGACTTCTCACAAACTTTATTGGTAAACTTGGCCATGTCCTCTAAAATCTCCCCCACCACCAATTAGCGGCACATAGGAAGAGCTTGCAAAGAAAGAATGTCTATAGCCATTAGAATTTTCTTTTTATGGTACTTCTTGTCAAGGATAAGAAATACGAATTATTTTTATCTTATAATAATGCTAGTTTTTATACATTACTGTTTTCCTTCAAGTTGGTAATGCTTTTGACCAGTCTTAACATTAGATGTCTAGCTGGATTCTAGGACCATAACCATGCATTCTGATCTACATTCTCAGTTGTATGTGTCTTTCATTGAACAGGTGGATTTATTTAGGAATTTGATAAAATGGTGCCTTTTCATTGGAGAGAAGAGAAAGTGTTTTAACCTTTATTGAGCTAACTGTATGATTCAAGATCCTAGTTGTAGGTTCACAATCATTTAAAAGTAAGAATTAAAAGTCCCATACCTATTTGGGAACATTGGTTTTCAGAGTAGTAGTTTGCTTGCCCAGAATTACATAGCTACTACAGTTATTAATGTTTAGAATCAGAAATTGTTGAAGTCTTAACATTCAGAAGTACAAAATGACTAATTCTGATTTCTATAGAAATTGCTTTATTTTGTGATTTCCTCAGACCCATTGTTCAACCTTCCACAGCTCCTTGCTCTTCTGATATGCCCATATATGTTTTTTTATTCTCCTTCTTATTTCTACAAATTCAGAAAATAAAAGTGAACACTTGGCTTGTATTTGGACACATTTCAACTGCTCACATGCTGTACATCAAACCTGTAGTTTCCCCTGCCTTCACAGACAATTCACAGTAAACCCAGTAAGTTGTCAAGGTATAGCCAATGAACTGTTTCCTTTGTAGAGGGACAGTTTTGTACATTTTCACATGCATGGATCTTGTTTCCTCTTAAGTCCCTTTGGTTTTATTATAACTGAAGAGGGTATCATACATGCTTGAGTATTGACAAATTGGTATGAAACTAGACATTAGGCTTTTAAGAGCATCTGTACATGACTTCCAGTGACCTCACTTTGTTTCACCATTATAATAGATCCGTTTGGAGCCCATGAGTTACTACTTGGTTTTATGAGCTATGTGGTTTCATTTCTCAAAGAGTATTTCCTTGAATTTTTCAAGCATTTCACTTGGCTACATATTTCATTCATTCATGAGATCAATAACTTAACCATCTATTTAGTCAGTTAGCATTCATTAAACCAGTCATATGAGCAACATACATTTCATCCCATGTCTGTCCTATAGCTATTCAACATGCTCGTGGAAGGCTGCTCTCTTATTTAATAATATTCTCTTTTGTACAGATAATTCTTTTTCTTTTCTTTGGTTTGTACTATATGATGTCTGTGTGGGAAACTTCTCATTAGTTTTTTTCCCTACCACCCCTACATTGTGAAACTGAGTTACCATGTGCCCTGTTTCTGTGTGTATTAGCCTTCAAGTGTAGTAGTTTATCATGAACAAACATTGTTCACCTGTGTTATCTCATGTGAGAAAACAGCTATGATACAGAAATTATATATACTTTATTTTGCATACAAGGAAATGAAGGCTACTTCTGGAGTGGTGGTGCCACAGCTCATGACTTAGTCTAAGTCACATCCCTAGTGAATCACAGACGGAATTCAGTGTTGATTTATCCAATGTCAGATGACATGTCACGATCACTGTGAGGTCATACTTGACTGGCATTTCTAAATATTGGAGCTTTGTGGATATGGTCACTACATTCTGTTTAATATGATTCATATAAGGAAAGAGAAGCCATATTGAAACTATGAGAATCCCATTTTAGGGATTCTCCAGCCATCCCAGAAGATCGAACACCAGCATGGCACACAAAGGTGCATTTTCCAGACCCGGACAGGTGTGAGCTAACAAAGGCGCTGTTAAGTTTACCCGGTGACTCTCCCCAGTGTGAGAAGCTTATCATCTGCAAACAATGTTCTCACACGGATTTAGAATGAGTTCTTGAATTCAGGCTCCTGGCGGGGGGGGGGGGGGCAGTTACAGCATTTCCTGTAACTTCTTAAACTGAATAGCAGACAAAACCTTCACTGAAAATGTACCAGTTGTACCTGGAGGACCTTGTGATCTCCTGACTGTGGGATGTGGAGGTGGAGCAGTTGCTGGGGACCTGAGTCAGTCGGGATAGCATGGCAAGGTAAAGGACTAACAGGCCACAGATGATTGGAAGGAAAGTTTATAGGAAGCAGTGAGGGATTCCTGATTGGATGGGGTCAGTCTCTCTCTCTCTCTCTCTCTCTGTACACATGTTCATCAAAGTGCACATGTTCGTGCTTATGCTCTGGAGGTGGGGAGCCGGAGGGCTTTGAACCTGGAGTTAAATAGGACTTTTCACATAAAAAGGAGAGTAAAGAGAGACGCCAGTTTGGGTGGCATTTGATCCACTTGATTTTATGTATTTGAGATAATACCAGACAAAATGCCATGTGTTTTATTCTTTTCATTTTTCAGGAAGGTTCATAGTTAAAAACAAGAATCTACTGGGAAAATTGAGTCTTTTTTCTCTTCTTGCTGCTAATTCAGCTCATTAAATAGTCCCAAGAGTTTAGGAGGGGCTCAGGTTTTTTCATCCCTAAACTTGCCAAAATTCCCCATGAATTCATCTCCTTGAGAACACATGTGCTTGTCAGCACTGCCATCAGCCAGAGTGTCTCTTTCAGCCTCCCAGAATAAAATAGACAGGAAAAGAGCTAACTTTTCCTTTAGAGGAGCATGACCCCTGCCATGTCATGACTTGCTGAAGTAGCACAGCACAGGAATAGTTTGGCCCCTGCAGCCATAGGTGATTCACAAGCAAACACTTCTCTCTTCCTATGATGTGTTTCACTTGACAGTCTGGTTCAGGGAAATGGGGAGGGGGTATTAAGCACCAAGATAAAGAAAAATATATACTATATACCAGCGACATGGATGAAATTATTCTTTCAGTTGGTGATGTATCTAACAATCAGAAAAGCTTAGGTTTTTAAATTTGATAGTAGCCTTGAGTTGACTGGTTTGGTATAATTCACTGCTGTTTTCATCTGTAGAGGAGTGTTTCAATCTCAGCAGAGATATTCTGGATTAAATCAGTTTATGAGCATCCTGTGATCCTGTAATTGCCATTACCTTTGTTATGACTTTGTGTAGTAATGATTAAAGCGAAAGTGTAGTAAGTATAGGGCACCAAGTGTATCTTAGATCTTAAGCCATGAAAGATTTCCATTAACGGAGTGATTTGTGCACAAATAAATTATTCATTGACTGCAGCCTAGCTTGATTCTGTCATCATCCTTAAGTGGAAATTTTGAGAACACCAATCATCACAACCGCCAACACTGCTGGCTTGAGCGTTCATCCCCTTTTTTTTTTCATAGAACTTGAGCTTTTTGGCTACTTGAGAGAAGCTTTCATTTGGTTAAATTCAGTGAACATTTATTTGAGGCTGTTCTGCCATATGCAGTTTAGTGTTCTAGAAGCAGAGAGGAATTCAGTGACCAGTAAGCCTGCACGTTGGTTTTTGAATAAACCTGAAAACAGAGATAGGGGTAGTCTTTATCTGACTTGAATATAAGGAAGTTTGTAGCCTTGTCCACTGGAATGTCTAAAGAGAATGTTTTGTGGATACAAGAAGAAAGAAACCACATCCTTGCTTTCGTGGGTGTCCTGGGGTTGGGCTCAGGGTCAGATAGGATTTCCTAAGAATGGCTTTAAAGAAAGGGGATGTCTTATCAAGTGGGAAGAATTGTACTTCTTCAATAAAGTGGTCACACTTTTGAGCTAAGGGGACACACAACTGGCTTATTTTGGTGTGTGTGTGTGTGTGTGTGTGTGTGTGTGTGTGTGTGTGTGTGCTAATTGAAGCTTATTCAATGACAGCATTGTAGAGAAAAAAATCAGAGGAACTGGAGGTAAATAAGCTGGGAGGCTTCTAATTCTCTGTGAGAAGTTATAGAGCTCTGAGCTCAGATGTAGCAACACAAATAAGGAGACAAACTTAAGAGATCACAGTAAGTAAATTATCTGTTCCGCACGACTTTTGTGACTGGCTATAACAATTCAATTCAATGCCTTTAGAGAATCAGCCCAAATAGAATATAGAATTATGGAATGTCAGCTAAATTCCATGCATTGACTGGGTGTTGAAATATGTATTGGGGAAAATGAGAATCATTCTTCTCAAAATAGCTGAATATTATTTGGGGATTTCACGTACGTACTCCGTTAATGCAAATCCAGAGCAGACTTCTGTAATAAGTGTAATAGTAGGAGTTGAGCAAAGGGTCATGGAAATAATGTTACTTCTGGACCAGAAAGGTGGGAAGTGTGTGGAGAATCAGATGCTCAACTTGGCCTTGAAATTCAGATCCAGTACTCTGAAGTATTTTAGTTATGTGTGTTAGTGTTCATGTTTGTCCCAAGTATTTCGAAGAAGCCATTAAAAAGGAAAAAAGATCTATTTTGGGCTTATAGTTACAGAGGCTTCATTCAGTCCATGGCCCCTTGGCTATATTACTGTTAGACCACACTGGAGCAAAGCTGTTTACCTCATGGTGACCAGGAAGCAGAGGCCAGGGACAAGATACCTCCTTTCAAAGCCCAGCCCTCAGTTCTAACCAGGCCTCTTGGCTCCTACCTCCCAAATGTGGTTATGTTACGAATTCCTTAATGGATGGGTCCATTTGTTAGAGCAATGCCCTCATGAGCCAATCACTTCTTGATAATTGGATCCATCAGCTGGGGACCAAGCCTTGAGCGTGAGACTTCTGGGGGATGCTGTATTTGTAGACCATACCTAGCTGTCAGAAATGTAGCTGAAAAAAAAAAAAAAAAAAAAAAAAAAGACAGGAAAGCGTGAGAAAGCTGGGGGAGGGGGAGCCTGCTAGAGAAAAGAGCTCCTGCTGAGAGTGACATCCTGAGCTGAGTGCCCTGTTTTATGGGTGGTCAGAGGGGTTATGGTCAGAGGTCTTATCTTGAAGATGTAATTAAGCACCTAAGTGCGCAGAAGGGCTGAGCTTTTTCTCAGTGGTTTCTCCTTGTTGGGTAAAGTTTATATAAACCCGGGTAGATCTTTGTGTTCTGGCTGGTCTTAGCGGCATCGCTTGAGAATGTGTTTGTCCTACGAAGTCTTTGCAGATTTCAAAATACTGCACAAGTGTTGGACTTCCTGCTACCAGCTCCCCACCCCCTCCTGACATCCTCCTCAGTTCCTCTTTCCCACGTGGTCCCCCGGGCACCCTGCTGACGGTGCCTAGTGCACTGTACACCCTTGGCTTAGGTCAGGGAAGTCCTCGGGCTCTCCTTGGCCCTTGGCCCGTGTAGAGGGAGATTTCTACCGAGAACAATCTAGGGAAGTGGGTGTGGGAGGACACACACAGACGTGTTTGCACACACATGCGCACTCACACACCTACTAGTTCTTTTCCTGTTCTCCAGGATACTTACAGGCTGACAAGTAGACAAACCACACAGTCGTATACAAGGGCACATTGTGTCATAGCCTGGAGAAGGAGCAGGTAGTGGTGCAGAATTCAAGCACTAAGTCGAAGGGATGGAATTTATGTCTTGTTTGGGTTTTCCTGTCTGTATGTTTTTAAAGCAATTATTTCAAGCAACTGGCACAACAAAACAATTTTTATGCCATTACCTATATTATTAAAATTGTATGGATGTATTCAGTTGTATTGATATAACCTTCAATTCTGAAGAAATAGAAAGGGTACTGTAAAGGAAAGGCAGAATGGAGGGGAAGGCACGTGCACTTTAACCCTACAAGTGCACAGAGAATATGAACATGTCTATAATCACGTGTCCACTCACTGATTTATCCTTTAATCACCAAACATTTTCTGAGTTCCTTTTTTTTATCCAGGCTGATGACTAAGAAATGTAACCGAGTTGGGCAAAGGCTTGCAAAATTTTAAACAAAGTGTATTGTGGGAAATCAGCCAATGTAATAAGCAGGCTTCCCAAAATTCTAGGAAGAGAGTTTGTGTGAAAGTACATTTATAAGGTGAATATTAGATACTTATTTCCCCTGTGATTTGCATCCTGCTTTCTTGGACCCCACATTAGGTTGAGCCTGGAAGAGAGCTCCATCTGGGTTTCAGAAGAACAGCAGTGGGAAATGGATAGGCTTCTGGAGAAATCCATGTGCACCAGCTTTCACTCTTGCAGCCTTTTGACGCTCCTTCCTTGTGAGCACAGTGGACAAGGTGCCTCACAGGTGCTCGCTTCCTTCCCTCTGAGGCCTTAGCTAAACCCCTGCGGCAGATGGGGCCAGCCTGCTGGTCTGTGTGCCCACAGATGGTCTTTGGAGGATTTCCCCGCCTCTGGAAGCACCAGTAAGATGCTATAACCAGTGGCTGAGCTCAGAGCTGAGGACGCTTGTGAGTCAGAGACTTAAATCCAGACTCCCAGAGTTTATTTTCCTTTTTTAAAATTATCTGCTCCTTGTCTCACTTTCATCATTTTCTATTTTTTTTTCTGTGAATGACAGGTTTGTGTCTTGCAGGATTTATCATTTTTATTTTAGCTTGTTTATGTTACAGGGGAAGACAAGGTGCGCACTCATTTCCTCCTGTTCACTTGTTTGTAGCACAGATTTGTGAATGTTTGAAGTGTAACGTGCTGGCCAGTTCACCTCTGTTCCAAATGAACAGAGATTCAGATTTAACCAAGAGGCTGGGGGGCCTTTGCTATGGGACTCTTAATCTTTAATTCTTTTGTTTCCAAAGCCAATAAAAATGTGTTTTATGATATAAGCACAAGTGGCAATAATTTCCATTATGCCACCAATAAACTTAGAGTTTTATAGTGAGTTTTTACAGTGACTAAAATATTTGAATTAAATTATTAATTTTGAAGCATATTAATATTTTAAGAACACCCCGATACCGATTTGGAAGGCTTTCCTTTTTAACTATGGTGAAATGCTAATGTGGATTTTGAATTCTAGAAAGAAAAAAATTTAATTTTGATATTATTTCTCTAAAATGTAATTATTTCTACATTTATACCTGCATTATCGTTTAAAAACTCCGTATCTTCTTGCATCTTATATTTATGACTTTGGAGCAAAGAGGGGAACTAGTCTGATAGGCACATCTAGATCTCTCGTTCATTCATGATAGGGATTCGTCAGTTATTTTTGTTTTCCATTTTGCCAGACATCCTGGTGTAACTGTGTTCACAGGGTACCCAAACAACATATAAAAATGGATGGGTGGACACGGAAAGATCTGATTTCGGTCTGATCTTGAAACATGTAAGACATTACCGACCAACTATAAAGTTCTCTTTGAGCATTTGCGTGTCGATGATAGAGCATTATGGGCTACCTAGAACCGTAAGTGCGTTTCATTAACTTGTTGGTTGGTTTGTTTGGGGTTTCTGTGGAGACAGGGAGGGTCGCCTGTAGCTTTGGGTAGCCTTGAGCTCACTGTGTAGCCAAGGATGGCCCTGAACTCCATATGGTCCTGCCTTCATGAACCAGGTGCTGGGATGACGCAGCACGTGGTGAGCTGAACCTTTTTCAGGTGACAGACACCAGGCTTTGAGTGCTTTGGTTACTTAACAGCTTTTCTCTGAGGTTTACTGCAAATGCAGCTACACAAAGTCTTTATGCCAGCGTTCGATTCCTAAAGTTCCTTGAACATATATGTCATGAGGGAGAGGGAATCTTCTAAGCCAAGAATTTAAAAAATAAATGACATGTTCAAGAAGCCAAATCCGGATGTTGAAAAGACATTTCTAAGCCAAATATATAAAACCAAACTTGCGTTTTTTTTTTTTTTTTTTTGAGACAGCAGTTGTTTTCAAGAGGCATCCTACCACGTGCAGCATGGAGGACGCAAGCTCCATCCTTTCCGGCTTCCCCTTGGAATTCAGAAGTGAACCAATATGCAAAGGGAAACTTAAAATACATCTGAAAGGGGCTGGAGAGATGGCTAGGCAGTCAAGAGTACTTCCTGCTCTTCCAGGGGACCCGAGTTCAGACTCGGCACTGACATGGCAACGCACAAGTGCCTGTCACTAGAGCTTCAGAAATGCTCTGCTCTCTTTGGGCATCCTTAGGCACATGCTCGAGTTTGCACGCACAGGCACACTCACACGCACACTTACACACCCTCACACATGTACATGTGGGTGCACACACATGCACAGCAATGAAAAAAAATTAAATATATATGTATGTACTTGTGCATCTGAGCCAAGCATGCTAGCATATTCTTTTAATCCTAGTACTTGGGAGACAGAGATAGGTGTATCTCTGTGAGTTCAAGGTCAGCCTGGACTGCATAGCAATTTCCAGGCAAGTCAAGGATAAACAGTGAGACCTTGTCTCACTCTAAACAAAATAAAACAAAACTACAAACACACATGCACACACACTTAATATGTTGTGTGTATATATATATGTATGTGTGAATATGAAGTTCACTACTTTGTTTTAAATATTTATTAGAATTATAATAGTTATTATTCAACTATATAATAGTTAAAATAATCCTAATAAATATTATATCTTTATATATTTTAATAAATATTTTATAACGATAATTATTATTTATGCTTTACTCAATGGTATATTTTACATGCACAGGTTTTGGAAATCTGGTGAAAAATTTAAAATGAAAAAAATTAATTCATTTAAAGCTTGGCACTTTGAGTTATCCTTCAGAACAGACACAATTAGTTAACATTTTCTGCAGATCTCATTTTCAAGTGTTTTTTTTTAACTAATGATAATATTATTACTGAGGCCTTTTTAAAAGATGTCTAAGGGAAGTGTCTGTATAATTTCAATAATGGCCATCATAATTATATACACTTAGAATTATGTATTTATTGATATAAAATAATATAAGGATCTATAGGACTTCTCTGTTTTATTTTCTAACATTTTTCAAAGCCTTAATAACCATGTTTTTTGAGGAGCGTTGAGTGTCAGTATCTTGGCAGCCCAGTAAGCTCACTGGGCTAGAGAGGGAGCAGCCATGAACCAGCAAGGTCATTGAACTGCTAGGAAGCCGAGGCTGCTGCTCTGCTCTGTACAGTAGCTTGAAGACCCTGTCAAGGACCTTGACTCCTCATCACTCAGCCTTTTGCTTATGTGTGTGAGTGAATACATATAGGTTTATGTATTTGTATTTGTGTGTGTGTGTGTGTGTGTGTGTGTGTGTGTGTGTGTGTGTGTGTGTAAAACTGGATTTCAGGGTTAGGAAGGCGGCTCAGTGGGTAGGAACACTTGCTCAGCATACCTGAGCATCTCAATTTGAAACCCCAGCCTGGGTATGTAACCCCAGCACTGTGAGAGAAGCAGAGGCAGGAGGATTGATAGAGCTGGCTAGCTGCTAGCCTAAATCCATGTTCAGTGAGGAGACCCTGTCTCAAAGGAATAAGGTAGAGAGAGTGATAGAACAGTATACCTGAAGTCATCCTCGGGCTGTGCATTGGCACACATAGGAAGCCTTCACATAATATAGCAACACACACACACACACACACACACACACGCACGCACGCACGCACGCACGCACGCACGCACGCGATGTGCACACACACACACTGGGTTTCATTGTATATTTTCAAAACCTCTAAAATTCCTTCTATGTTTGAGACAAGGAAGTCAATACTCCTTTTACCAAAAGTTAATCCAGATTATTTTGAGTTAGTTCCCCCACCCCTGTCGTTAAAACGCAAAAGAGACAATTCTGTTCACAATATCCACTGTGTTCGTTAAGTTGTTAAAAGGCTTGGTCCAAGATTTGTCCTCAAGTTCAAAGGATGATGGCTAGACATGAAATGATGCCTTTGGAAGCCTGCGATGTCCTTTGATGCTGTTGGCCTTTATTGCTAGTGTTCACCCCACTGGACACCCACTTTAGTAAGTCCGAGAGGGGCACTCATAGGAGCGGTGAAGGTGACGGAGTACATGGCAGCCAGGAACCTTCCCGGAAGAGAGACGGAACAGAGATGAAAGCGGCTTAGCTAAGTCCTCATTTTTGCCTGTCAGAACTTTACCAGACTCCAGCCACAGCCTCCCTCCATCTCCATCCTTACTCTTGGGACACATTCCCACTCGAGGATCAGCTGTGGTTTACTATCTAGCTAGAAAGCAGTGGTAGCTGCCCAGAGGGGCAACGCGGGACCGATGTGTTGCCTCCCGGAGTTCGTCTGCCTGGAGCTGAGTGATCATGCCGCAAGGGGAAAGACCCGGATGGAGCTGGTTTTCTGACAGTGTTGGAAGAGGAGAAAGGATTGTAAGCCAATCTTACTTTGAGTCTTAAGAATTTGTAGCTGAGGAGAACGTCCTAGCTGCCAGGATTTGTTGGGCATGAAGTGTAGGAGTTCTGGTGAAGAGAAGGCTCCCCGGCATTCTTAATTTAATCAGCAATGAAATCTTTATAAAGACCATGAAGTTGCAAAGGATTTCTTCTTATTTGTTCAAGTTGTAGATTTGTTGTGAATAATTTTCTGGCTCCTTTTTTATTGTTTTGAACAGTAATTAAATCTTCATCAAATAAAGAATTTGAAATATCCTGTTAGTGTATTTTATGTGGGTCAGTTTGACAAGCTTGTTTACTTTTCATTGTTTGAAGCTTTGAATTTTAAGCAGAATGACTCTTTTAGGTTTTTTTTTTTGTGTGTGTGTGTGTGGGGGGGTGCTTTTTATGTTTCTGAACATAAGAAGATGCATATGCCAAGGTTCTCACTTATACTATTCCCAGTGACCTAGAAGATTTAAAATAATTCCAGGAATGCAGCTCAGTGAATAGAGTGCTTGCCTAGCAGTCTGGAAGCCTGGATCCCATCCTTGGCACCCTATAAACCAAGCATGGTGACCCATGCACTCCCAAGTTCGATGTCATCCTGTGCCACACAGTGAGTTTGAAGCCAGTCTGAGATACAGAAAACCCTGCCTCAAAATGGGGGTGGGTGGGAAGATGACTCAGTGAGTCAAAGCCAGGCACTTCAGCCTGTGTCTGTAATTCCAGCACTCCTGTGAAGAGATGGGAGACAGAGACAGGAGAATTCCCAGAAGCCATAGGGCCAACTAGCTCTATGTATCAGCAGTAAACCAGAGAATCTTTCACATGAGGAAGCAAGGTGAGGATTGATACCCGAGGTGGCCTTCTGACCATTAAATGAAAACTGTGGTGTACACACACACCTACACCCCCAAGGTAATGTGCCTGCACTCGGGTCCATGCACTAAAACCAAAATATATTTATATTCAAATTATACAAAATCAGCATATTTCATAAAAATTTAAGCTATTTCAAAAAGCTGTTTTAGTAAATATCCCAAATTATACATTAAAAAGCAAATCTGCATAATACTAAATAAATGAAACATTTTAAATCTAAAATTATTCTAACAACTCAAGGATACACACACACACACACAAACGCAAATAAGGTATTCTAACTACTGCTATGTGTGTGTTTAAATGTAACCAAGTCTCAAGCTGTTTTGGTGGAAGCAAAAACCATGTACAGATTCATTCTGAAATGTTGACTTATACATGACTATAAATAATTAACATCATGTTTCCTGTGCCCAAGATCTTTACTAATAGCAGACTAAGAAGGAACGCTTAATTGCAAAATACTCTTCAAGTATTATGTGCAGTTGGTCTAAATTCTGCACTAATTCATCAACAGCCGTGGAGCCATTGACCAGACAGAGCACTGAGCAAAAGAAGCAAAGAGATGCTTGGTGTGGCCGTCTTTTGTTAAGCAAGAGACTTTTGTGTTCATGCTGACAGCCACAGCTAGGCACTGTATCTTTTATTTAACTCAAGCATAAGCTGCTTGGACCTGAGCACTTGGAATGGTGTCTAACTATATGCTCTTCAGTGTCCTATCATGTAAACCTTCAGGGTATTCATTTCAAGTACTCTTTTTTGTTTTGTTTTGTTTTTAATTGGTGCAAAGATATTAGGCAAAAGGATCCCTCGGGAACCTAAACACTTGTCGTTAGGATTATAGGCACCTGGATGCTGGTGATAAAGGTGCTGTGTGGTTTTCAATACATTTTCTGTATTGTATACATTGTGTGTGTGTGTGTGTGCGCGTGCGCACGTGCGCGTTTGGCATGTGGACATTTCAAAGCATAGGACTCAAGGCAGGAACCTGTCTTGCCTGGGTGCAGGGCTCTGTTGGCTGTGGGGCATCTGGGCATTAGCATTCTTGCTGTGGGCACCATCTGCAGAGGTGGCAGAGGGCTACCTTCCTGAGGACACTAGGGGGAGCTGGCATTGGCAGGAGGAAGCAGCAGATGGTGTTTCGACTGCCTGTCAGACGGCCTGCTTGGGAGCTCTTTGAAGTTTCCCTTGCTGGAGTTCTAGAAATACTTGGTTGGGACTTTTCAAGGGGACCAGAGGTCCTGTGTGAGCCGGTGGGGGCTGGAACAGGAATTGTAGCTAATTGGGGTTAATGTGGCTACATATGTCCTTGCCTGTATGCTGGAAAGGCCTGCTTGTGTCAGAACTTCATTGCCAAGTCAGTAACTGCTCTCTCCTTCACTGTCGCAGTGAAAAGTAAGAGTATTTCTAGAAATGTTTTTTTTTTCTTCAGTGGTGGGAAAGGAGAGGAGTGGGTTTATTTCTCCTTGTGACTATCCTCTACTGAGAAAGCAGGGGCACAACTGAGTGTCCCTAGGTGGAATTATAAAGGGGTTTATCATTTACCTGGGGTGGGACTCTTACCTACAGATGTACAGAATTCAATTGAGGAAAATAGTTAGGTCTCAGTAACCTCTAGACTGCATGCTCGCCTTTCTGTTTTTATTAGAATAAGAATCCATGGCCATAGTTAGAGCAGTGACCATGGCTTTGCTACCAGCAGAGCTCATAGCTGCTCGCCCACTCTGTTCACAAAATGTCTTTATGATATGGCAGGTAAAGACTGCGCAGGCATTAGACCTGTACTATCTCTTGTTCATAATTTTACTTATATTTTCCATGTGGCTATCCCATAATAATTAAAAAAAAATAACCCAGTGTGTTTTCCCTTGCATAGTTGAAAATATTATGCTCTGAAAGGTCCAGAAACATCAGATTAGGAAAGAGAACAGAACTGGTACCATGTGTGTATCTAGAGCATCCATCCATCCATCCATCCATCCATCCATCCATCCATCCATCCATCCATTCATCCAACTATCCATCCACCCATCCATCCATTCATTCATTTGTTCATTCATTCATTGTTCATTCATTCATTCTGGATAGGGACTGATCATTTGATTTGTGTTCTTCATTCTGGTAAAGGGAAACTAAATACTCATAAGTGGATTTCCCTGGGGCGGGGGTACTAAGCAACATCTGGCCCTCCCTCCCTTCCTCCTTCTTTCTTTCCTCTCCCTCCATGACAGTGGTACTCCTAGGGAAGCAGGCAGATAGGGAGAGCTCAGAGAAACAGGAAGAAGATCCTCTTCTGGGTGCCCATTCTCGATCTCTACCGAAGCCTAAAATCACCAGTGCATTCATGGCGTTGGCAATTCATGTCTACATCAGTAAATACTCTCTTATTTGCTTCCATAGAAATTAAAAAGGATTCTTCTAGAAATCCATTGGTTGGAGAGAGTAGGGGTGGTTTTCTTTCTGTGACTCTTGTCCACGGAGGAAGTGGAAAGAGGGTCCTAACCCCAAGAGGACAAGGATGTTAGAAGGTCAGACAGAAATCCCATGTTTCACCCTAAGGTATCAAGGTCTTAGAACTTGGTAGTTACTAAAAAAAATCATATAGTAGAAGAGGAATTCAAAGAAGTGTCCTTTCTTTGCTGGGTGGCCTCCTGACACATCACTGCTGATTTTAGTGCCAACTGAATGGGCGCCTTTGTCTTCGTCAGCAAGTGTTTGACTATGATGAAGGCGGTGCCTGCCCACCCTGGTCTTCATGGCTTCGTAGCACCTGCCATTTCTAGGCCTGGCAGTCGTGGTGAGCTGTGGCAGTCTTCAGCCACGCTTTCCCTGGTGTACCCCAGCATCACACGCTTGTCCTATGCGAGCCAAGAAAATGAACTGTTAACCCCAGATCGTTTGATTCCATTTTAATGTTCCCATTCAAAACTATGCAAACCTGCCCTTCTGACTGACACATCTTTTCAACAATGCGGTGGGCTTGCTGGAACTAATTCAGGGACTCTTCTGACATTGTTTCTCTCTGACTTTTAGATGAATCTGTGTCAGAAATATCAACTGAAAAATACAGACCCGATGGCTAACGTTGGTGTTCACTTCATGGTGCCACTTTAAAGCTCCGAATAATTCTGATGACACCATTGCTCCCCTCCCCCGCCCCCCACTTAACACATAAGGAAACAGAAGCACCAAGAGGCTAGGTAACTCACCCGATGCTCTGATTTGTTCACAGAGTGAGGGGTGTGATTGAAAGCTGAAATTCTGGCTCAGTGCCCACGCCCTGGCCAGGATGCTGCACGCTTCTCATGAATACTTCAGTGCTGTACACCAGGGGGTTCCAGACTCTGTTAGACTTTGGTTTTGGGGCATGAGTGTAAGAAGGGAGCCTTTGGATATTTGTGTTCTCCTTGTAGTTAGCCCGAGGAGGAATTCTCCCCGTCTCTCAAAGCCGCCCCTGAAAGACACTGTTGTCATTTAGTTTAAAGCCTGTTCTGCTTTATTCCCTTTCTATATGAGGACAGAAAAAACAGGTTCTTAGCCCAAACTCGAATTGTATTAGAAAGTATTGTCAGAATTGGACTGTCTCTGTATTTCAGAACTATGACAAGTCCTCAGCCTTTGCTAGTGAAGCCTCCTCGTTGGCTGCCTTAGTAGGGACACTTTGAACATTTCTGTCTACATTCCTGTGTTTTAGAGGGAAACTAAGTTTGCCAGTGTTTATCTTCTTGATGAATACTACTTGACATTTTGTCAACTAGTTAAAAAAAAAATCTGAAAGTCTGAGTGCTGGCTGAGAAGCCAAGCTTGCTCGAACCAGTCACCCAGATGGCCAGACTGGGTGGCAAACCTGCTCTAGAGATGCTCCGTGGTTGACACGTGGGGCTGTGAGGTGTGCTGTGCCCCTGTCTGTGCCAGGCAGGCAGAGCCGATTCCTTCACAGCGTGAGACAGATGGTACGGTGCAAACTAAAATGATGAGGGAGGAAAGAAGAGTTAAAAAAAAAAAAACGTAGAAAAAGGGCATTTGATTTTCTAATTCACGTTTTCGGAAGTGAATTCTAGCTCTGTGATTGACTAGCACATGCAGTGTGGCACTGCGATTTGAATCCATTAGCGTCTGTTTGAATAGATCTGAGTAATCAGCAGGCAGCAAGCTTTTCCTTCATGGATATCGTCCCAAATTTCAAGGGGTTGCCTCCAGAGCCAGAAGATTTGGGCCATTGGAAGGCATTAAAGATCACTCTAGATTTTTCAGAGTAAGACATCCCACACCATCCATATCAAACAGCAGGGAGATGGGTTGACTTTTATTTTTATGCTAGACTATGGATTTCTACACATACACATATCCATGGGGAGGGGGTGGGGGTGGGGCACAAGTGCCTGGCCAAAGTAGCCGTGATAAGGATAATTAATCAGTCTTCGTACAGCTGCTTCCTGACATTTCTGCAAATTGTTATGGAAAAATTAATGAAGGTTAAATCAGTAATGGTTTCAAGCTTGGGCAGTGGAAAGTATGACAGTGTTTCCATCAGCAAGTAAATTGGGCTGCCCTTTTTTTTTAAATTTTTTTCTATAGGGGAAGTGGTCTGATGTGCATTCTCCACAGGAAATGGAAAAGGGCAGCTGAACTGTGTGTGGTGCAGGTATGCAGGAGTGCTCCAGGAGAGTGCTCCAGGAGAGCTCCAGCAGGCTGCCTTTGATGAACAACGCTTCCTTGCCTTTTGTGCCGGAAGTGTTGTACTGTGTGTCAAACAGAAAAAAAATGCTTTAAAAAAAAAAAAAAAAGAAAGAAAGAAAAGCCAGTGAGGTTGGCCTTGTGTTGACCTACCACCTCAGCGAGGCCGATGCCCCGTGAATATGAACTTTGGGAGCCAGAATGTGGAATTTATGACAAACAGAAAGTGAAACCCACCTATCTCAGTTTATTTTTCAAGTTGAAGGTAGTTGAGCACAGGCCCTGTTCACATCCTGTGTAACCCTATGGGATTTTCCCCAGCATTAGTTAAAAATTTTCCCATAGGGTCACACAGGATGTGAATTAAGTAAACACTTCACAGGCATGATGAAAAGGAAATTGGTTTTCTAAATGGTCCTTTCACTGTTAGCATTCTGTCCTTATTCGAAACCTGGGTGAGGGTCACTTGAGCGTCTTGAGTCCATTCCTTTATGAGTCAACTAGATAAATCTTCTCCATGGCGCAGGAGATGCATTGCCTTCTATGAGACACTAAACCTCTCGTGTGCATTTTCCTTTGTGATTGAGTTGTGTGCAAGTGTGGGGGAGTGGGGGATGTAGGGACGAGCGCGTGTGAGTGTGGAGATCAGAGTGTGTCATACTTCACACCCATCCATCCTACCTTTTTGAGACAGGGTCTCTCATTGCTACTCTGACATGTCACTTTAGCTGTCCTGCCTCGGTTTCCCCATCTCTGAATTGGTGGCAGTAGAGAAAAATCACTCACTGTAGCCTGGCCAATAGCCCAGGCTCAGCATAGCTCTCTCTCTATTAACCACATCTATTTATGTCTGTATTACCTATGTGTCTGTCTATATCATGTCCATCTACCTAAAAGCTCTCTTCATCTTTCCTTTAACATGGAGTTTCAATGTCACCTCTTGGCACCTCATTTTTGCAGCTCCTCGGGGTCAGACCTCCTCTACGACACACACACCTTTTGCCCTTGGGGTTCCTCTGCTGGTTTACATACTTCTTTTCGTCTTCAATGGTGTTGGCTCTCACCATTCACAGGGAAAAGTGTGACGTTAGCTGGCAAAGCTAACACACTCAACATGAAGTCTGGCTTCATTCTGAAGACACCAGGGTGCTTCCTGTGTGTTTGCTGGAAAGCAGGAGGATCTAGGTCTGGAGGTGGGGTCGTTACTACGTGGTAGCCGCCAGTCATCACTGAATGAGCCAAGCATCCGTGTATACGGGAAAAGTGAAGTTAGTAAGAGAATAGAGTGCTGAAGGCGTGTTTCTACCACTGAACCACACCCCCGAGCAAGTGCCTTTGGCAGGGAGAGGCGGAGGTGCATACCTGTGTGTGTGCCCGCCGATGTGGAGGCCAGAAGGCCATTCCATGTGTCATTCCTCAGTGCCATGTACATTTTGGTTTTTTCTTTCTTTTTTCTTTTTTTTTTTTTTTTTAGTTAAGGTTTCTCGCTAGGACCTAGTGTCTAACTGATGGGCTGACAGACCAGCAATCCCAGAGATCCTCCTGTCTCTGCCACTACTTTCAGCTTTTTACCTGAGTTCTGGGGCTTAAATTTGGGTTTCCATGCTTGTACAATAAGCACTTTACACACCGAACTATCCACCCAGGACCAAGTGCTTCTTCTTCTTCTTCTTCTTCTTCTTCTTCTTCTTCTTCTTCTTCTTCTTCTTCTTCTTCTTCTTCTTCTTCTTCTTCTTCTTCTTCTTCTTCTTCTTCTTCTTCTTCTTCTTAGCTCTAGCTACTGTCACAGTGTGCTCTAAACCCAAGACACAGTATTTTGGTTAGAATTTTCACACTGGTTAATGACCAAGTGATTTTTAAAAACAGGCACTGTTAAGTTTCTGAAGTATAGAGACCTAATAGCTGAGTCTTGGGAGAAAATTCAGGCCCCAGAGCTGTCATTCCTGCTTTATATTTACTATCCAAGGACAAAGGTATTTTGAAGGTCATACAGATCTGCTTGCCTTTGGGTTGTTGAACCCTTCAAACATTAAACTAGTGCTCTTCAATTACATTCCACCAGGACTTCCTCTCCTTAGAGGACAGTCATCCAGCTGCTCTCATCCCTCCTCTCAGGCCCACCATTCTGCCCAATTCCTTTTCCTCTACTCTCCCTCCATTTTTCCTCTTTCCATATTCCTTGATGCCATCGAGATAAAGGAATTGAAATAAAAACATGTCTAGAAGCAGGTTGTCTTAGTAATCGAACAACTTAATGGCAGCAAATTCTGTACTTTGCTGCTGTAGATTAATGGGTGGCAAGCAGTAAATGATGCTTTAGCATCCTAGGTACAAAGAGTGGCTTTGAAGCAAGGGAGTCTTGGAGGAGGGAAATGTGTAGTTGGCTGTAGGAGGTCTTAGAGCCAATTTGTGTGGGATGAATGGCAAGTTAGTATAAAGGAGGAAAAAGCAGAAGGTAATGGATGGTATTGGATGGTCTGAGTCTTTGACATATAGAGAGAAGGTGTTTGTTCTAATATGCAGAGGGCTGGAAAACCATGAATACGGCACAGGAGGAGGTGGTGTGTAGGTGGAGCATCCTGATGGGAGGGTCTTCATAAGTGGGGCTGAAAATCTGTACAGGCGTTAAGAGTATCGAGTGAATCAGAGATTGTCAAGAATTGAAATGGGATGTGACTACAGAGACTTGTGCCTATGCCATGCAAATAAAGAAATTCATTAAGGAAATCCAAGGAAGGAAAAAAAATACATGCCAGACATGGCTGAATTGAGGGCAAAGAACAGCAGAATTGGAGATTTTGCTCATTAAATCGTTGTCATGAACCCTTGGCTCTCCTGAGACGCATAACCATGGTTGTGCTCAGGCATCTCTGAGCCTCATCTCTGCCTGTCAGAATTTTCAAGCCCTAATTTAACATCTACCAGCTGCATAAATATTTCTTTCACAACAGCAGCTCATAGCATCCTCTCCTTTACTGCACTTGTATAGTACTATTATAAATGCAATGGCACTCAGCTTGATCTTCAAGGCTATAATTTACATTTCCATCTGCATGCCTACTTGTCTTCCCAAAGAGATTCCAGACGGATGTAGAATTGCTGTATATATGCTTCTCTAATGTCTAAAGCAGATGGCAAGACCTCCATGTATGTACTAGAGACTTATAGGAAGATTGAACCTTTATTAAGTCCTCAAATGACTAGATGGGACAAAGGGGAAGAAGTACAAAACATAGTCCTTAGTCTTCAGTTAAGATTAAGATAATTGAGTTAAGTATTCTGTTCAGGAGATCAGCCTTATGGCAAAGTTTGGGAATAGAGAAAGGGAACTTTGGAATTCGGAGTTTCCTAACATAAGATTATGCATGTAACTGGTAAGTGCCTCCCCACTTGTTAGGGTTACAGTGATTGTGCACTTGGAGGTCAGAGGACAACTCTCAGGAGTCAGTTCTCTCCTGCCACCTTGTGGGACATGGTGATCATATTCAGATCAGCAGGCCTTGCCTGTAAAGCTGTCCCTGTGGAGCCATCTCACTGGCTCCCTCAGGAAGTTATAACATAGCAGGAGCCAGTGATCTTTCAGTTGACCCATTGAATCTGCAGGCCTTGGCCATTCCTTGGACATTTTTTTTTCACAGCTCAGAACACTAACCACTGCACACCCACAGCACAATGAACATGTTCCAGTTCTCACTGGTAAGGGTTCCGATGCCTTTGACCTTTCTCTTTGAACTATTCTCCACTATTTTCCAAAAGAAAGAACTTTTCTCCTTTTGTACTGTCTGTTTGGGTTTTAAATCAACACGCATAGTAATGGGTTTATTTTTGGTACTTCATATGTACTTTCATTTGATTGCTGTTTCTTCTCTGCTCACACTCCTGGCCCCTCCTGTATCCCCTTTCCACTTTCAGGTTATGTGATTCTACTACCCCCTCCTCCAACCCTTCCTTAAAGCTTCTTTATTCCCTCCCTCGACCACCTTTCTAGTCTCATGAACTATACACACTCACTCCCACATAAATGCTCAATTAAAAAAAAATAGAAGCCGACACCTTTGAGAGAAAACATACAATATTTGTGTTTCTAAGTCTATGTTACTGTCCTACCTAGGGTTTCTATGGCTGCAAAGAATCATAATGACCAAAAAGCAAATTGGGGAGAAAAGGGTTTATTTGGCTTACACTTCCACATTGCTGCTCATCACCAAAGCAAGTCAGGATAGGAACTCAAACAGGGCAGGATCCTGGAGGCAGGAGCTGATGCAGAGGCCATGGAGGGGAGCTGCTTACTGTCTTGCTTCCCCAAGGTTTGCTCAGCCTGCTTTCTTATAGAACCTAAGACCACCAGCCCAGGGATGGCACCGCCCACCATGGCCTGGGCCCTAGGGCCCTAGGCCATTGATCACTAATTGAGAAAATGCCTTACAGCTGGATTTTGTGGGGGCACTTCCTCAGCTGTGGCTCCTTCTTCTCTGATGTCTGTACTTTGTGTCGAATTGATACACAAAGGCAGCCAGGACAGTTACCTTACTTATTGATCAGTCAGTAAATGCCAACAGCACAAGCATGCACTCTTGTAAAAGCTGGACCCAATGATACTGGGTGGGATGGAGACAGGTGAATATCAGGAGCTCATTGGCCAGCCAGTCTAGCTGAATCCATAAGCTTCAGGTTCAATAGGAAAACCTATCTCCAAAATTAACATGGAAAATAGTTGAGGAAGACGCCAACTGTCCTTTGGCTTCTACACTCATGTACTTATAAGTGTACACGCACTCACACCAACCTGTAAATGCAACACAGGCACACACACACACAATAAATAAAAAACAATAATTTCACCTATACATTTCCCACAAATTTTATCACTTTATTTTTCTTTATATAGCTGAATGAAATTTTATTGTATAGATCTATTATTACATCCTCATTAATCAGTTCATCGACTGATCCAGGCTGAGTGCCGGTCTTTCCTTTTCTGAATAGAACAACAGTAAACATGGATGTGCAAATTTCCCTGTGGTTGAATCCGTTAGCAGCATGCCCAGAAGCGGCACAGTTGGATTATGTAGTGGTCTGTTCTTAGGTGTATGGTTTTGTTGTTGTTGTTTTGTCTTAAGATTGCCAAATAGCTGCACCAGTTTATGCTCGCACACCAGTAGTGGATAAGCGTTCCTCCTTTATTATAGCTTCATTATCATTTGTTTTCTTTATAATTAAAAAAAAGATGTACGCATATGAGTGCTTTGCCTGCATGTATGTTTGTGTAGCATGTGCATACCTGGTACCCATGGAGACCAAAAGGCACCAGATCCCATGGAAATGGAGTTACAGACAGTTGTGAGCTATCATGTTGGTGTTGTGAGTTGAAGCCAAGAAGATCTTCAACCTCTGAGCCCCCTCTCCAGCTCCATCATGTTTTTCTTGATCATAGCCTTTCTGATTGTGGTGAGATGGAATCTCAGAATAGTTTCTCATTTTAATTTGTATTTTCTTGAAGCCTAAAAATGTTCAACACTCTTAAAAATATTTATTGGTCATTTGTGTGTGTTTATTTATAATTATCAATTCATTTCATTAGCCTATTTATTGATGGGCTCTGTGTGTGTTTGTGTCTTTATGTCTCTGTGTTCAGTTTTTGCAGTTCTTTTTATATTTTAGCTATTAACACCCTGTCTGAAGTATAGCTGGCAATGATTTTTCTCCTTTCTGTAGGGTGTCTGTTGATTTTGCTGTAGAGAAACTTTGTAATTTTGTATAATCCCATTTGTCAATCCTTGGGATTATTTTATATTGGAGTCCTTCAGAAAGTTCTTGGCTATACCAATACTTGGAAGTGATTTTAGTTTTCTTCTAGGAGTTTTGGCATTTAAAATTTTTAAATAATGTCTTAGGCTCATTTAGAATTGTAATATAAGAGAGAGGCTCTGATTTCATTGGTATGCCGATGGTACTCAACTTGGCCGGCACCATTTGTGGAATAGGCTGTCCTTTTCCCAGTGTCTATATTTGACATCTTTGCAAACCATGAGAGAGAGAAAAGCAGTTTTTAAAGAAGAGAGAGTGGCGGGAATAATAAAGTGCTGTGACATGAAGGTAGAAAGGGGATGGCCAGAGTAGAAGGGCACAGCAGGAAGCAGCGGGGTGACCAGGGGGAGAGAATCAACCAAATCAATGTATATGGCATTTTGGTCCAGTTGATTTAGCTTTAGCAATGTGGGCTGATTTCTGGATAGAACTTTTCCGTTTGCCTACATGTCTGGTTTTGTGTCAGTACCATGTTGGATCAGTCACTATGGCCCTATTGTATGATTTGGGCTCTAGCATAGTGATAATACCAGATGTGTTCTTTCAGCGTGGGGTCGCATCAGCTATCCATGATCTCTTGTTTTCCCATACAAATTTTTATGATCTCTCTTCAAGTTCTGTGGAGAATATCACTGTAGAGTTCTACCAGGCTATTAAAGAAGATTCAGCACCAGCATTTCTCAAACTATCCTTCCATTAGTTTTCTTGGTACCACTTTTGTGTGATTCTATGATTGTATGACCATTCTCCATCCTTGTTTCTGTTCTTCCATCTTACTCCTTAAAAATTGGAATAGAGTTCTGTCATTGGCCTTTGCTGAGATTTAGAATTATGAGTTGGAAACCTAGTCCTCAGTTCCACAGTATTTGGAGGCAGGACCTAATGACAGATTTTGAGACCATAAGGTATTTCCATATTGAATGGGTTACTACTGTTATTATAGAAGTGGACCCATTATTAAGGGAGTGGGGTCCTTATCAGAACGTGAGTACACTTGTTCT
The DNA here is from genome assembly GCF_049852395.1 of Peromyscus maniculatus bairdii. Classification (NCBI taxonomy): domain Eukaryota; kingdom Metazoa; phylum Chordata; class Mammalia; order Rodentia; family Cricetidae; genus Peromyscus; species Peromyscus maniculatus. The sequence goes on along the minus strand of NC_134867.1, from coordinate 45,089,998 downwards.
CTCCCTCTCTCCCTCCCTCCCTCCTTCCCTCCCTCCCTCCCTCCCCCCTCTCTCACACACAAACCCTTTAATCAATGACATGATGTAACAAGACTGTCTTCACTGGATATCATTGTCTTGATTTCAGCTTCTAAAACCGAGAGCTAGTATTGTTACCATAAATGACTCCTTCTTCACCCATCTCACTCTTGGTCTTCACAAAGTTATCCTTCAGTAATGCCCATGTTTATTAGTTCTCACAATGCACTTTGTTCCTGTGTGCTTCTCTGCTACTTGCCTTCTGGTGATTGCAGTTTCCCAGCGTCTATGTTAGGTGCACTTTCACAGATGCTTCCGGGCAGAATGGCCAGTCACCTCCTTTTATGTGGTGCTTCTTGCTAATTTCCCCGATCACTTCCCCCAGCACATGTAGACACCCACTCACTTCTATTCTTAATGACTTGTCCTTACTTGAGTGTAATAATAATAGTAAGACAACCATCATCCAACACCCACGGTCTAGGGTCCAGTAAAAATATTTTTCATGTACCTGACCCTAGACCGTGGGTGTTTGATGATGATGTCTTACTATTATTATATTTCCAGGGATCTTCTTGATAAGTTAACAAAGTAGAAGGGAAGAGAAGGTGAGTCTGTGGCTTATTTCAACAACTATTGATGATGGTGCATTCAGATATAAATATCATTTGGTTTATAAATTATCAAATTTAAGTGGTTTGACGGTATCCTATATCTTAGTCTACTACAGGGACAAATTTAAGGAAAATTAATATGTGGGATACATATTCATGTATAGTAACAAAATCTTGAATGTTAATATTCCATTTTGAATCTTTGACACTTAAAAACAGTGGCTTTTTCTTTGTATTCCCATTTTGACAGTCTTCAACATGGCTAGAGCCTATGGCCGGGGAGGCTTGTAACATGCAAGACATTTTAGCCATTGAACAAAATGCTTGCATTTAGATGATACAAATGCCATGGTGTAGACAAATCACCTACCTACCCCTATTTCTATGAAGCCTGGTTTCTTATATTGGTCTTAAGTGATCATTTCGACTTCCCTGACCTTTGTGCATTTGCAGCAGAGGGGCTGGCAATGCTGCATTTTTAATGATTTGTCTCACAGTGTCTCTGAGGTCATTCCATGGTGGAATGCTATCTCCCTCCACCTCCCTCCGCCTCCCTCGTCCTCTCCCTCCCTGCCTTCCTTCATCCCTCCCTCCGCTTCCCTATCTGCACACACATGCATGCACACACACACACACGTACACACACACACACACACACACACACACACACACACACACACACACACACACCTCATGAGAACAGGTGTTTTCCAGAGAATGTTTTGATTTACTCTTCAAAGATAATAACGTTTGTTTACACAGGCAGAGAGACACTCGAGCCTTCTTCGGGGGCTGGGTCAGTATAGACTTTTCCTGAAGGAGGGTTATGTATACCACTTACGTTGACAGGGAGGCATGAGAACTGAGAAAGGATTGCGGAAGAATTCCTGAGAGGTAGTGCTCTCATCGACCTACTTTAAATATTTAATGTTAAGAGGAGAGACCACCCTATTTCCTCCTTGCTCTTTCATTTTTCCTTTTTTTTTTTCCATCTCCTTGTAACACCATGGGGAAGAAATCATCCCAGAGCAGGCTGAGCAATCCTATCTCTGTGTTATATGTTGCCTCTTTTAATGTAAGTCAACACATCCCCGTATATTCCTTTCTGTCGTCATGACAGTTGCATCCAGATTCCTTACTGGCAGCAATGAGAAGACAATTGCAGCCCCAAATATGGGGACTGTGTCTGTAGGTTACTGAATTAACTTTTCACTAGGGTTTTAAAAGTCATTCAAATTATTATATATGTTGTCATTAAAATACTCATCCCCAAATTTACTTTTACCTGGCCTCGTAATATGATAATCACAGTCACTACCATTATATAGCAATAACCAATCTCCAGAAACTGTTAGGTTCTTAATTGACATGATGCTCATCCTCACAATACCCTGCAGGACAGGCATTGCTATCATGCAGGAATGGGGTAGGAGGGTGGGGCATGAGGAAATCAGCTTAGAAAGGACAAGACATTTAAGCTCATAGCCCAAGTAAACAGCAGAGCTGATAATACAACATGAGTATGTCTGACCGAGGAGCCCAGGCCAAGCTCTCTTCCCGTATGAGATTGACAGGGAACGTCTGTTTACTCCTCCATGATTGCATGTGGTAGAATAAAAGAAAATTGAGAATGTTGGCTAAGTCCCTGTAAAATAAAATGCTAAGAACCCCCTTTAAGAGCCAGGTGTTTGTCAGATAGTTTTCTAGGGATGATAGGTTGCTGATACCAGTGAAAGTGACTCATCTGCCCTTGCAGATGCCCAAGGAAACCTCAGTTGCGTGGTGGGAGTGTGCTCGGTGTTGAGATGGAGGGCATAGGGTCCTGAGGTATGGTATGAAAACGGGAATGTTTCAAAAGACATCAAGAAGAGATAATGCCTGAGTGGAGTAAGAAGGGATGGCATTGATTATCTCTGTCAAAAGGGTAAAGATCACATGTGAGAACTTGATTTGGGAAGCCAACCTTGACAATGGGTACAGCCTCGGCTGTGGCCATTACATGCATAAAGCTAATCAGTATGTGCCTTTCCCCACATTCACCACGCTACTTTTTAATATTTTAAGCATATGTTGCGTGAGATTTTAGATTTGGGGAGGGGGGTATACAAAGACAAATACAGTTTAGCCATAATGAGCCTTTTATTTTTAATAAGAAAGAGAAAAACTGTATTCCTATATTTATAAAAGAAGACAGAATGTAAGGTTTCCTGATAAAACAAAAATATGCTTGTAGTTAAAGCTTTCCTGGTCCCACCCAGCTCCCATAACCCTGGGACCCCATAGCCTCTCAGACCAAAATGAACACACAGAGACTTGTATTAATTATGAACTGTATGGCCATGGCCTATGGCTCAGGATTTTTGCTAGCTAGCTCTTATAACTTAACTCAGCCCATTTCTATTAATCTTTTTGTCGCCACATGTTCCATGGCTTTACCTGTGTGCCATTATATGCTGCTTCCTGGACAGCTGGATAGCATCTCCTCTGCTCTGTCTTTTTCCTTCCTCTCTCTCTAGTTGGAATGTCCCACCTAACCTTATTTTGCCTCACCATTGGCCAAACAGCTTTATCTATCAATCAATCAGAGCAACACATATTCACAGCATACAGAACGACATCACCCATCATATGCATCAGCACATTGACAATGGGATGGCTATTACTAAGCAGGATTTACACACCCAACCATTCATCCACCCATCTATCATAGTCCCTGTCCAGTCTGCCAGGCAGGCAACATACACAAACAACATTCATTATGCGTCAGGTTTCATGGAGTAGCTGGCACATAAACTGACTCCGATGTCCGTGCTGTTTTGTAATATCATGGTGGTCATGATAAAGAAAATAAGCAGAGCCCCGTGGCCTACATAAAGGCATAAGGATGGAAAAGCCTGTTTGTGCTTGAGAACCATGCTTAAGCCATTTTTCAGTAGCTACAGAGACTTGAGTAGAAGGCAGAAGACTATGATGGAAGGCTAGGTTGACTTGGCAGTAGAACAATAAGTATTAGAGAATCCTAAATGGTAGACCTGCGTTTTGGAACTTCTGTGAGAAAGGGGAGTCACTGAAAATTTTTGAGCAAAACAGTGATGAGATGAGATATTCAGCTTTAGGAAAGCTATGGGGTTGAAAGAATATCATGGAAATGGAGTCACGTGATGAAGTTAACCTGAATTACTCTGATCAGTTTTCCTAAGGCTTGCTTGACCCTATGGACTTAGAGCAATTAGTCAGCACTTATATTCTTAAAAAAATATTTATTTTTATTATTTTAAATTGTGTGCATTGCCCATGTGGGTCAAAGGGATCAGTTCTCCTTCAATCTGGAGTTATAGGCTATTGTGAGCTGCCTCATATAGCTTCTGCAAACTGATCCTGGGTCTTCTGCAAAAGTGGTACGCATTCTTAACTGCTGAAACATCCCTCTAGACCCAGCATTTACATTCTTAACTGCATCTGCCTTCCAGCTGCTGAGCATCATGGCTGTTGTGTAGTCTCTCTCCTGATTTGGACCCACAGTCCTTCAACAATTCTTAATACTGTGTAGTAGCTATGATAAAATATGTGCACACCCAAGGCGTTATTGTTGAGTATATACAATTATAATCCCAGACTTATTAGAGCATAGGTTTCTAGCCATAGATTTGAAATGTGCTTCTTATTCAGTGTTTCTTTATGGGAAAAATAAAGTAAGCTTAATTCATGTCGTTTCAGTGTAAAAGGACTTTTTAAGGACAATGTCAAGAACAGTTTGACACGTGACTGTCTTTGTATGACACATATGGCCCCCTCAGTCCAGCTGTATGAGGCACTGTGCCTATAAGACATCTTGCTTTGTGTGCACTGATGGGTCTCAATGCAAATAAAATGTAGAAGGTACTCATGGTATGTAAACTGAGGGTCAGTTGGATTAAATGAAGAATGAAGGGAAAGTCGACCTTTCTAGCCCATGGTTCTGATGTCTTAGCCAAGTGGATTCTGTCTACTACCTAGCCCTTGTCAGCTCTTGGCTACTGGTTTATTGTTCCACCACTTGGGTAGCTTTCTCCTTCAATCTCTGTCTTTCAGAGTCTTCCTGAGTCCGCCTGTCAAGGCCTGTATTTAAGGTCCCTTGTTGAGCCATCCTTGATTAATGCAGGCAGAAACACACATGCTCCCTCCGTGAACTATCCTTGTAGTTCTTGTCAAGGGTAAAAGCTGGGATCTTGTGGTGGGATGTACCTGGCTCCAGTGCCAGCTCCTTACAACCCCTGTAACCTTAGAATATTATTTAACCACTATAAACCTTAGCTAAAGTTTGGGGACAATACCATTTACCCCCAGAATTATTTTGATAACTGAATGAGATGATGTATGCAGAAAGTTAAGCTTGTTGTTGCTACATTTTATGTGTTCAGGAAATGGTCAGTTTGTTTCTTTCTTCTCTGAGAATAAGTTCTAAGGCCGCATGCTATCTCTTATTTATCTTTGTAGGCTCTTGCCTACAGCAATCTCTGAAAGAGACTGTCTTAGTTCCTGGAGCACAGCAAACATTCCATATATACCTAAATACAGTTTCTGAATTGGAGAATGAACTGCATAAAAAAAAAGTGCTTGACAAATACAACACCAGGCCTTGGTTACAAAAGCCAGTCCCAGAAGGGTGTGTTCTGAATAAGCCCCACCCCAGGGACCAGTGGAAGACCTCTTCTTGGAGAACTCAGCTGTACTTGGCAAGCCCTGGAAGAGAGCAAAGGAAGGCAGGTCCTCGTGACCTATCAGCCCCCTTCTTCCATAGAGATGAAGAGTGGACAGATGCCTGCCTTAGGTGGGGGAGCTCTGGCACTGAGGCACGGTGTTCTCGGAGGTTGGCTGGCGTGTCGGGGTAGGGAGTAGCTCGAGAAGGAAATGTTCTTCCTACTTGCTTCCCGTGCTCTAGTTGAGAAGCACAGGCTGTCCCCTTTGTGCAGGGACCAGCTAGAAGTGGCCCAGGGTGATGCACCTTGTGCTCCCAGCCCCTTAGGATCCCTAAGGGCATATGCTGGCTGACCTTACCAGTCCACCTGCCGCTTTTCTACTTATGGTCCATTTCATCTCATCTGGTGTCCCCTTGGTGTTCAGTTCATCTTAAAAAGCAGATAACCTCATTGTCTAGCATTCTATCAGTAGGTTGTTGAAGGATTGTGTGTGCTGTGGTTTTGTTTTATTTAATTTTGGATAAGGGCAGCATTGTTAGTAAGGGGTTCCTGATGGAGGCCAACTGGAAGGATTCATCTTTGGTAAAGTCTGTTCAAAGTATCTGGACTTATGTATGGGAGTTTCGCCACACGAAGATGGAATCACCATATATTCAGGTACATGTCAGTATTTTGATACTCTGTTTTCTTTCCCTCAGGTAATCTCTAGAATATTGAGTTTGTATTTCATTGATGAACTAGGCATAGTATGCAACCTCCAGTAAACAGCTTCCATCTTACTTTTTGCTTGGTACCTTAAGCAAAGGTCACTAGAGAGAAATATACATCTCCTAGTCACCCCAAGCAGAAGTGAGTCAGGACCTTTTTAGCCAGTCTACTGGGTCAGTTCAGTTTCTTCTTTAGCTGATTCACATTGACGTCAGACATACATTCTCCATTTGACTCTTGGCTACTGCTCTTCCCATTTCTTCTCCAAGCCCCTCCCCACATCATCATTACCTGCCTGGCCCCTGAAGGAAAGAGCTATGGACCTTGATGTTCTGAGATTTATCTTAGAATCAGGCTGGGCCAGGAAAGCGTGAACTTCACTGTACTGTGTACCTTACAGACTCTTATGCTTGTGAGCCAATTGCTCTGTTTTAGCACCTGTGTGATTTTTTTTTCTCTCTCTGAAATTTTGTAGAGCTGGCCAGGCCACACTATGTGTGATACTCATTTATAATTATTCACACGTCCTTTTGAGCCCTTTGCTATGAAGGCATGGCTGTTGAGGCTGTGAGCAAATTCTTCCAATTAAAATGTGTGCCTGTTGGATAAAAATAAATTGGTGTGATGCTTCCACGTGCAATTAAAGTCTGAACTTGAGTTTTGTGCACCGTATCATTGGAAACTGGCTTGCAAATGTTGTACAATAATTAAAAGAAATTGGAGAAAGAGGTGAACAAGCTTTTGATATTCCCACCTTAAGGATCCTCCAGAGAAGAAGTTGAAACCTTTGTGAGTTCAAAAAGTTTGTGTGAAAAGGAGACAATTTGGGTTCCTCCGGTTCTTCAGGAATAAAGAGAAGCATTCCCATAAGCAAGATACCTAAGAAGGTATAAGAAGAGGAGGCCCTCTAGGTGACTTGGGAAAGGTATCCTGGCCCTTTAATGCTGGACAAAAAGTGTCTGGTCTTTCCCTTTGTTCTGTTCTGATTGAGCTGCACAACTTTGGGGTCGGGGTAACTACTGAGCTTATTTTCAGTCCAAGTACCTGTCTTCACTTGAGCCCAGAGAGGATGTCTTCTGCCTGTCTTCACTTGAGGGTTTGTGTGTGTGTCTATACATAGCTGTGGGATATTTTCCTCCCAGTTGTTGCTTGTAACTGTAAAAGATACAAACAGCGATTGTTTCACAGTTTAAGCCTAAGTCTTTGTGCCCACATAGTGTAGGAGAAGTCTTTTCCCCCCTCAGCCCTCTTCTTCAACTAATTATATGCCTTGCCTTTGCAACTGTAATTATTTCACCAGCCTCTGCAAAACCTCCCTTTAAAATATAGTCAGAAAAAAATAGCAGAAATGAACCTATTTTGAGAGCTTGTGTGGTAAAGCAAATTCCACCGAAGGAAAGAGATCCTCTCAGTTGGAACACGAATGACAGGATTTCTTCACTTGGAAGTTCAGGTAATGGTGATGTGCTGGCGAGTCACCCAGTTTCCTACTGGACCCGAAACTTATACTTGATAGATTTCTTTCATTAAGAATTTAATGCACGGCGATCTTGACCTCGTCAAATGGCGGCATTTTTTCCTAAACCACAGAATTTTCCATGTGCATATTTTCTGTGATGCCCTTGGAAGACCGCACAGTCACCCTCGCTCTTTGTAAGTGATTTTGTGTCAAATGTTTTAGATGTCATTTTCATCCACATACTTGATCAGGTCTTTTAAGCTCAGTTGATTTTAAAATCACACGGGTATTAAAACATCAGAATCAAGGTTTTAGATTATTGCAGCATTGAGCTCGACTGTAGACACATGGCGGGACTCTACCTCTTTATATTAAAAGACGTAAATTGCCTAGTAAGTGGACTCCATCCTGCTCTCTACCTTTTCTTTAAGCATGGCCAGTAAGTGTGTATTGTTATGACTGTTCCTCTCTCGGCCGTTCCCTTATTAGGGGATGATTCTGTTTTGGAAGCTTTAGACTTTGCTTATAATGCTTTTTTCATTTTTTATTTTTTGGCAATGTCTTTGGCAATGCCATTTTTTATCCTTAAAACTAAGTGTGAGTGTATTAAGACAGGGAACGCAAGCGATGTTCTGTGAAATTAAGAGAATTAGAGCTGGGAACATTTTCTGTGCAAGGTAGTTATCTATGCCTAGTGTTACTTCATGACCACAGCTAAGATGAGCCCATGCACTTACATGCCAAAGATCATCTTTTAACCTTTAGTGTGTGGCAGAGGGCTGGCTGGTGAGTTGCCAAACCCATGTTGTATCTGCTAGGGCTCACAGACTATAGCTCCTGAGCTCACCTACTGTTGGAAGAACCATGTGGCTGGAGTGCTTATCCCTGGAATGCAGGTAGAAGTCGCACGATACACTTCCCTGCCTGACTGCTAACACTCTCCCTGAATGCGTGTCCGTGTTTCTCAGTTCTGCCCGCGTGCGTGCGTGAACCTTTGATGATGGTTGGAATTTTTATTGTGGAATATAAGACCCTAAGTTTGAAGGATACTTGGTCCCCACCTTGCTCCCAGGATAGAGCCACCCATCTATCAGGACATGCTTTTCAAGCTGCTATTATGAAGAGGTAATTATGCATCACCCCCCTCCTTGGCTACAACAACTAACAGTGTATTAACAAACACATATAGAACCCCTGCCTCCCAGGCCACACTCTGACATTCTGCGTGTGAGCTAAGTGTGTCGTGGTACCATGTACCACTGTGAAATGTCTGTCCTGTATAGAATCACAGGAGAGGGCTGGGGGAAGCTTCTGGGACAGAAAATACACTCAGAATGGTATGTAGGAATAGGCCGGACAAGTCCCCAGAGCCATGAAACTTCATGACCCTAATGAAGAACGTAGTCAAAGCACAAAGGACAGTAATGAGACCTCTCTAAAATTGTTACTAAAGAGAGTATGAAGTCATCATTTAGGGCTTACTGTGATATAGTGATTGTCATCTTAATGTCATTTTCATATCCACTCATGTATCGCTTCTCGGTGGAGCATGTAATGGAGAGGTGTGCTGTCAGGTGACTTTGTTTAATGAACATTATGACATAATCCTCCCACAGACAAAACTCCCCTGATGTTGCTAGGCAAGGTGAATTGATGTGGCCACCATGGTAGATGGAGTCGTCATGGATGGAACCGTCTTTATGTGGCATATAGATTCGTTTTGTTTTACAGTAACCAAGGTTAGCAGGGCAGGGATGACTGTCCTTAGATAAGTGACTTACCTAAGGATACACAAGGTGCAGAACAGAGATCAGTATGTTCACAGAGGTGTCAGCAGTTCCCAGAAACAGCGGAGGCCTTAGAGTGAATGAGAATGGGCTTTGAGCCCTGTCCCTGCCTCCCTTGGTTTTATCTAACCTTCTCTAGTGAGATAAAGCCCACCACCACCGTAACTCTTACTACAATGTGCCTTTGAGGGCTCCCTTGCTGCCAGTTTTTTGAATCCCCCTACCTGGCATCATACATGGTGAGACCCAGGGAGGGTCCCCTCCTCTGTGATATGAACCAGCATCAGAACAGTCTGGAGGAGCAAGCAGAGGTGCTGTGTGGGTCACGCTGTGGCATTCAGAGCCAGAGGGGACAGTTCAGCCCTAGTGAAGGACATTTCTAGTTTTAGAAAACTGAATGACTCCTTTACATTATTTTCATAGACATAGACACTTCCCATGCATTCAGGGAGATTTCTCTTCCTAAACCTCCCAGTCCTCTTTTTTTTTTTTTAAATTCTGTTCCCCATCAATTGTGATATTAAAAGAAGTATGTCTAAGATTTCATCTCTTGACTTTAAATTTGAATCCCTCTACAGATTAAACTCTTTCTCACCCAATAGATATTAATAAAGCAGAAATAAAATCTTTTAGAAATTGTATTTGTAAAAAATAGATTACAAGTAGATTTACTTATTATGGTGAAGCCTTCCTTTGTTTATTTTCTGAACATACCGGGCATACATGAAAATGGAGGCTAAATTCTTAGAAATGTGAACTCGGACAGGAATCAGGGGTTTCACAGGAGAGCATAAATCAAGTGAAGATGCTGTCTGTTAGTCAGAGTTCCACCTTATTAAACTTGAATTCTGCACTTCGCAGAGCAGAGGCAGAGGTGCTTAATAAGTGTTAATAATGACTAATATCATATCACAGATGTTAATTGAATGTTGATAAGTATCTAAAAATTACAGTAATAGAGACACACTTCAGCAGCCGAGCATGGTGATGCTCTTCCTGGGTTGAATTCTACAGATTTTTTTTTTTTTTTTGCATGTGTGTGAGCAATTAAGACAGGTTTTTTTCACAGCAGTCAAATGCAGACATTTTCAGTATTTCTGTGGTGCCACCCGGATGGGCTGCAACCCAGACACCAAGTCTGAACTAAGGGAAAATATTTGCTGCTTAATCTAATATCTGGAGAAATTCTTGGCCAGAAATCCTGGGAATAAGAAGCCCTTAGCAATTTGACCTGTATTTGAAAAACATCTGGGATGTCTGGCATTAAGTAATTTGTGTATATTGGGCCTTCGTGAATAAAGAGGAAGGTGAAACTCCAGGTAACCCATGATGCTGGGTGTCTGTAGTAACCATGGAGGTAGCATTCTTTTCTATCCTTCGACGGGACTGTTGTTGCTCACTGGCTGGATCCCAGCTTTTCTGATGTCACCAATTTGCTATTCTTCTTGAACTTTAATCACATTTTTATAGATGTCAGTCGAACAACTCTGAAATGCTTGGCATGATGGGAGGTACTCTCCACAGGTCTCACTTTTTCAAATAGTGTGTGGAATGTGGAAGCTCCTTGCTGCTGGCCAGCGCTGAGTTTTTCTTCGGTGGGGTTGGAATAGTGTATGGTTTGCAGTTGTCCCAAGGCAAGAGGGTGTCTAATGGTGTTCCTGCTTGCTCTCAGTATTTTTGTGCTATGCAGAAGAATGGCTCTCCCCAAGGTTGAGATGGTCCCTATTTCCCTTTCACCTTTCGGAAGGTCTCGGTTGGTACAGTAGACAATGCTGGACTTCTGAGCTAAACCTAGTATGACAAGGGTGACTTCCTGCCAACAAGTTGAGAAATGAGTTTACTCCTATCATTAAAAAAAATCCCCCAACAGAAATTCTTATGACATCTATAGTCCATTAATTAACTTTATGAAATATACTAAATATGTATATTCTAAATATTTTCGTAATTGAAGTTATATTTATATCAGACATAAACTATATGCTTTATATAAACACATTCACATGGGCTTGTATACATGTCAAATCCATTTCAACTATGAATGTACATGCTATTTTTAGGCTCAGATAGCTTCAGTTTAGTACCTGCATTATAGGTATTAATTCTGGAAATTTAGCTTGCCAGTGTAACAAAAAGAATGGCAATAATTTATGACATCTCATGAGTGATAGGTGCTGTCCTGAATGGCTTGCATGTGGTATCTCATTTAATACTCAATACAACCTTCCTGCATCAGAACTATTTTTAAGATGGGGAAATGTGCTAGGGGAGGGGGGGGTCATTCATTTAACCAAGATCTCATCGTTGGTGGATAGTGTGTGAGGATTAAGATCTAGCTGTATTGTTGTGTCTTCAAAGTTGGTTTGCAGGTGAGAAAATGAGCTATGCAGGCATTTACATCCAAGAAGAAAGACTGTGATTTGCTCCTTGCACCTTTTTTGTGGCTATCCAGGACATCTGGGAAGAGGGAAGCACCTTCCTACCTACCTATGCAAGGCATTTGCTTGGTACCTTCGATAGCGAGCATGGAGCTCCTGACCCAAATGGCCCAAATCAGTAAAGAGGGTATTGTTGGTTGCTGATCTCACCTAGCTGAGGGCAAATGCCTTTGCTGTCTACATTCTTTTTGGAGGGTTCTCCTCTTGTCTTCCTTGTCTTCTTGGCTAGCAGATGTGCCATCAGATGCAGCGACAGAGAGATTCGTGACTTCCTCATCTCACCCACAGTTCCAAATGGGAGAGAATTTCCCGTGTCTTCTTGGGATAAAAATCTCCCTTCACATCTGATAGCTGCTGCTCCTAAGAGCCCACTTCAGAATGATTTCAAATATTCTTCCCATGGTGTAGTGTTATCACATTTTTGGCTAAATAGAGGATTTTCCAGACATAGGTGCATACCAGTCAGATATGTAGACAAGGGGGGAGCTGTTGTTCACGAAGCACCTTTGCTTATAGTTTGGTTGTTGGTTGGATGTTGTATATTTACTAATTTAGATTCTTAATGACAGCATTCTTGAAGGAAATATTTCAAATTCATTGCCTTTTATGAGTTACTATTTTCTTTGTTATATGTAGAGGTTATGAAGTAATTTAGAGTTAAGTTATACTTTAATTCACCTTGGTACCACCACTTATTGGAATGAAGTTTCCTTCATTAATTCCTTAAGAAAAACTGACCAAAAAAACAAATACTGGGTTTGATGCTGACTACACAACTATGTAATGAAAATAAATTTGCTAATGGATGCATTTAGGTTTATAGCAGTGGTTCTCAACCTGTGGGTCATGACCTCTATGGTGGCAGGGGGTGGGATACCCTTTCAAAGGGATCACATATGAGACATCCTGCATATCAGATATTTACATTATGATTCATAACAGTAGCAAAAACAGTAGCAACAAAAATAAGTCTATGCTTGGAGGGCACCACAGCATGAGGCACTGTAGGTATTAAAGGGTCATAGCATTAGCAAGGTTGAGAACCACTGATTTATAGCCTTAATTGGTTATAAAATAATCACATTATCCTACTGCATAAAAGCTTTGTGATTGGCTGTTGTGTTTACAGACCATTCTCGGTGCCCTCAGCAAAGCAGGAATTATTAGTTAGGAATTAGTCCTTTGAGTTTCTTCTGTGTGTTTCCCCATTGGCAGCAAAAACTACCATGTTTGTTAGGGCCAATAGCAAGATCCGTCTTTACTTGGCACTTAAGATGATCTGATTTCTTTTTCCACTTCAATGAACAGGCTCCCTTACCAATTTTGACTTGCCAACATAGCTACAAATACAGTGTGAAAGTGAGGTCACAAACTTTATTGTTTTACATGCCAAGAGACCCCAGCTCAAAGAAATAAGGGCTTTGCTCAAAGTTGGTCCATCTGAGAGAAGACAGGAACTTCCATAGAAGTAGTCCTGCTCTGGGAAGTAGGAAGCCTGGAAGGCTCCTGGTCATGTAGTCCTCTGGAAATTGAGCTGGCCACTGCTTGCCCTTTTTGGCCTCAGTTTCTTCATATGTTTTTACATTAAAAAGATGTTGAGGCTGTCATAAACTTGGAATAAAGAAAGCATTTCTGATAGTCTTTTTCATATTGTATTTCTCAGCATTAAGAGAAATATTATAATCTGTTTGTTCAAGTAATTTATATCTTCACTGAAAATCAAGGAGCAGATGCTGCAATAAAATTAGTCTGGGTTCTTTGTCTAAGTTTGTCAAGCGAAAGCAGAGCAAGGTGCCCAGGAATTCGACCATATAGTTCTTAATTCTGTAATTTTCTGTTCTGTTTGTATGCTTTTTGTTATTTATCAGGTTTAGTCTTGTCTTACATTGTTTTCTTAAAACAAGATTTTGCTCCATAACCCAGATTAGCACGGAATTCACTATGTAGCCCAGGCTGGCCTGAAACTCCTGACATTCTTACTTTCTTAGCCTACAAAGTACTAAGATCTTTAGGCATGAGCCACCATACCCACCTCGGCGCTGCCTTTATTTTTTTATCTACTTCTGTTCCCTTTGAAGAAACCATGTTGAAGCAGGGCGGTGGTGGCACATGTCTTTAATCCCAGCACTCGAGAGGCAGAGGCAGGTGGATCTCTATGAGTTTGAGGCCAGCCTGGTCTACAGAGCAAGTTCCAGGACAGCCAGAGCTGTACAGAGAAACCCTGGAAAAGCAAGAAAAAAAAGTACATCAATGAAGTTGGTTATAGCTATTGAATTTTTTTTTAGAGCCCTGAGCATCAAACTCAAGGCTTTATTCCTTTTAGACAAGCCCTACACCAGCCTCAGAGGATTTTTATGAAGACTGTCTCTAGCAACTTCTTTTTCCCTCAGGGATAAATGAGAAAGAATGAAAGAGAGATCGCAAATATCAGTCACCGTGGGGCCACCGAGACCGTGTCTATTGATGCCATTTGAGGGCTTGTACACATCGGCTAGCTGCTTTCCTAGCCGAAACAAATGTAACCTGCTATGTTGTTATGATCTTCTCGGGGTGGATAACTGACTTCTGTAGGTGTAAAAAACACACACATTACACCAGTAAGCCCGTGCTGGCGATTGATCACTAACGTTGACTAAAAACCCTCCGAGTGGGAATTCAAAGCACACACCCTGTAGTGTTTACATTTACTTGAGAGGCAAGATTGCCTTAAATCCCAGGCAACTGATTAATCAAAATGACGCTTTGTTTTCAGACTTCTCATTGTTTAAAATTTAATAGCACTTAGGATCATTAGTGCTTGCATGTTAATGGATTAGGCAGATTTGAGACGATCAAATGGATTCAAATCTGCTTAAAGTACATGCTTCTAAATCTAATTTTTTTTTAACCCTGTGTGTGCTCAACGAAATCTTCATCCAAACCCTATAGCAAACTGCAGAAGGTTGGGGTGTGGGATCTGCCAGCTTGTAAGTTATCTGTGTCCAAGAATATGTCAGATACATTTTCAATGCCTCCTGCTGAGACTTGACAGTAGCTGGAAACTTGACCATGTCTCAGAGATAATATAATTTGACCATATTATTTCATGTTTTTCATATGCAGTGTCCTAGAGAAGGAAAAATAATACATGTTTCTATTGAGTTGTGTTGTTTGCATGCACCTTTTCTGTTGCAATTGCAAACCCTTCTAGAATCAATATTCTGTAGTTAAGGATTCAGGAAGGGAAAACTTGGGGAGTTTCCATTATTTTCTATAGACCTGGAACTAATTAGTCTTCATAGTTGTGCTGTCCATAATTATAAGGTACAAATAGATTTAATTTTGGAGACAGTTCCTAACTGTACTTAGGATGTTTCTTGTAATAATCCCCATTATTGAGGTGTGTGTGTGTGTGTGTGTGTGTGTGTGTGTGTGTGTGTGTGTGTGTGTATGCATGTGCATTCTTTTTTATGTGGATGAAACAATAAAAAAAAACAAGTATTTTATGGTGGGAATGATGTTAGTGATCAAAAGTATGCCTAGAAAAAAATTATCTACTTCCTTCAGAGAGGACACACATTTATATGTTAGCTTCTTACCGACTCAAAGAGAGACGCTAAATCTGCTGGAGAATACATTGTCTAGTTTGAAGTAAAAATAAAATCCTTAGCCGGGCGGTGGTGGCGCACGCCTTTAATCCCAGCACTCGGGAGGCAGAGACAGGCGGATCTCTGTGAGTTCGAGGCCAGCCTGGGCTACCAAGTGAGTTCCAGGAAAGGCGCAAAGCTACACAGAGAAACCCTGTCTCGAAAAACCAAAAAATAAATAAATAAATAAATAAATAAATAAAAATAAAATCCTTGGGCTAGTGAGACAGCTCATTGGATAAATACCCATGAGCAAATTCTTGCTCTTCCATGCTCATATCTTGGGGTCTAGAAGGTCCCCTTCTGGGTACCACACAATAAAGGGGTTTTTCCAAGTCTTGGACACTTACTCATTAGTGAATTCATACCCATTCATTGGTTCCTCTATCCTTTTACATCTATCTATCTATCTATCTATCTATCTATCTATCTATCTATCTATCTATCTATCTATCCCCTCTGTCATGTGAAAGTCATATGCATTGATTCCTACTATGCTTACCACTGTAGTACGCCCTGTGGTATATTCAAATGGCTGTGTGTGTGTCTCTGTGTATATTGCATGTATATGAGTGTGCCCTGTAGAGGCCACAGCAGGACATTCAGTATCTTTCTGGGTTACCCTTTGCCTTAATTTCTTTAGATAGGATCTCTCACTGAACCAGAGACATGACATTTAGGCTATGCTAGCTGGCCAGAAAGTTCTCTGGATCTGCGCTTTTTTGCCTCCCAGTGCTGTAGTTAGAGGCATCTGCAGCCATGCCTGGCTATTTATGTGGTTGTCAAACTCCCATCCTCATGTTTACAGAGCCAGCATTCTTACCCACTGAGGCTTCTCCCCAGTCCCACAAATGGCTTTGTGACTTTCAGTGTGCTTCATAAGTGGTTGAGCATACGGTACAGAGTTAATTTAATAAAGCAAAGAGTCTGTATTCCAGATGATAAGCAATGGCTTGTGTTTCTAAAACCCACTAACATTTCTGAAATCAGGATACCTGTTTTTACATTTAAAATATAAAAGAAATTGCCCCAGCTTTAAAGAAATGAATATATATATATATCATTTAAAGAAATTAATATATATAATTAAATTATATGTATAATTTTAATTATATATATATAATTTTAATGTCCAAAATCTGATATAGATAGTGGCTTTGGGTTCATCATCTAGAGACTTTTATTGAAATACAAATGGTAAACCTTTGAATACATTAACAGATTGTTAGGTTTACAATAAACATAGATAAAAGTGGCATGTATTCTGAAGCAAAAACAAAAACAAACAAAATACAAAACAAAACAACAAAGCCCTGAAAATGGCTGCATAAGAGAGTTTTCTGGGACCTTCGGAGACGGCTCCATCATTAAAGTGCTTGCTGACCTGAGCTCAGTCCCCGAACCCTCATGAAGAAGCTGAGTGTGGTCCTGGGAGATGGCTCAGTGCTGAAAAGCAGTCAGTGTGTAAGCCTGGAGACCTGAGTCCAGAACCCACACAAAAGCCAGATGCAGGAGTACAAGAGTTGGCGCTCTTAGCTTGCCTGGAGGAGGCAGAGTCAGGGAAGTGCCTCCAGAAGCTCTTGAGCTGGCTAGCCAGCATCCCTGGCTCTTGCCTGCTGCACGATGATGTGTTCACCTGCCACGTTCAAGCCTTCCTTGTGTGCCCGCCACAGTACTTTTTACATGTGGCATTTTCTATCTCTCTTTCCCTAAATCTGCCTTAAGGCTCCACTGCTTTCGTTGTTTCTTTATATGTTCCCTCCCCACACTGCACAGTCAACTTTGGAGGCAGGAGAGATTGGACACCTGTGTGGTATTCTTGATTCATATTTGGTGTCATTGAAATCAGTTTACACACACACTCATACACACACACACACACACACACCACATAACAACCAAGTAACAAACCCCAGATAAATTTGGGAAAACAATTCACGCACTGAAGTTATGGCTTTGTTAAGTCACAGTTCTCACTGACCTATAGTCATCAAATAAACCTCTTTTCATTTTATCCCTATTCCTCCAAATATTTAGTTCAACAGTTAATGTTAAGATGACTTGGAATGAAGAAGTTGCTTACCTACCACAATAACACTAAGGGATAGGATAGAGAGAATTGCCAGGGTGAAAGGAAGGGAGGGAAGGATGGAGGGAGGGAGAGAGAGAAAGAGAGAAATACAGCTTAGAGAATTACCACAAAATGAGAAAGAGTAATTGTATTTGAGACAAGATCTTGGGCTAGCCTTCAACTCCCAATCCTCCTGTCTCAGCTTCTTGAGCATTTGGATTAGAGGCATGTATGTTCAACCATACTCAGATAACATGGCATTTAATTAAGCCACATGCCATTTTGCCAAGATACTCTAACCTGCACCATTCAACAGAGAATCCTCAGCTAACCCAGCAATAGGGCTATCTCATAGTCATGGCCTCCTTGGCCAAATTGAGTGTAACAAACCATGAGGATCACCTCTGGTGGCTGCATGCAAGGGACCTCCTGAATTAAAGTGTTTACTTTGAAAGTGTGTTTTTTCTTTCATCATCATCATCATCATCATCATCATCATCATCATCATCATCATCATCATTATCATAGGAACAGGAGGCCAGGGAGAGAAGGGACCACAAGATGAAGGCCCACCAGGTCTGCAGAGTGAGGTAAATGCAGGAACTTAAGGAGAACCAGTTCCAAAGTGGAAAAAAAGTGTAATGGAGAGATAAGAAAAAGAAGGAAGGAAAGCAGAGAGGTGGGGCTGGGGGGGGAAATTGCAGCGGCAACTTGACAGAAAATAGTGGATGCAGAAAACTGGCTGTTAATTCAGTCCTTGCTTCTGCTTTGGGTACTAAATAATGTACTATTTGTAGGAATTGATTAAGCTGACACCTGACTTTGCCAACATTTACTCCTTTAGGGAAAATTAATTTTTTGTCTATTTTTTAATAAAACTGGAAAGTAATTTAAAGGTGATTGATTTTTTTCTTTGCCCCTGCCGTCTTCCATGTCTGATAGATTTAGAATTGAAGTTACAGATTATCGATGTCTTTCTCCTTTGAAGGTGAAGGTCATTTACTCCCTAGGATCCGTTTTTGTACCCAGTTGGTTATTAGGCCAAGTTATTAATGTTCCAATAATAAAGAGTTAGGATAGGTACAAAGAAGAGAAGATTTGACTAGGGTTTGAAGAACTAGCCTAGACCAAGAAGTGTCTGGACTCTCGAAGCAACATTGACTTCTGCTTCTCTTTTTCATCTCCTAGTTGGGTGATGAATGTAATGATTTGGAAGTTCACACCATATACACTTTAGGCTAAGCATAAAAACCGAGTGGTAACAGGAGTTCATGATTATTTGCTCCTAACACAATTAGTCTTGCCATCTGACTTCCTTGATGTCAAATATGTTTTCGGACCTTAGTTGTAACTCTGAGCTTGGCAGACATTGCGTGAGCTGATGGACTCGTGGCAGAGTTGGTGTTGCGGACATCAGAAGAGCACAGTGGCTTGCAGGCTGATGCCTGGCAGGCACTGTGGGATCCAGGAGTGTCAAACGGATATCCAGTTGCCACCTGTAGACTGGAACTCATGTTCGAAGGCACATCAGCCTAGTAGTATATACTAGGCAAAACAATAAATGCCTGAAAATGTCAATATCATTGGAAACATTAAGGAAGGAGTCATAAATGGCAATCATAATGCACATGTTTTTGCCTTAAAAAAACAAAAACACTTGTAATTCACAGCTTTTCTGTACTCCATAATAGTAGTAGCTCATGAATTACTTCCAATCAATCCACCAACTTCCCTCCCTCCCTCCCTCCCTCCCTCCCTCCCTTCCTTCTTCCTGTATTGGATTAAAACTAGGCTCCTGCACATTCTGGGCAGGCATTCTACCACTGAATGGCATTGCCAAACCCTAAGTTTGTTTGATGGCTAAATAATAATTGTGTGTGTGTGTGTGTGTGTGTGTGTATAATGTAACACTTCCATATGCATGAACATAATCTTTTCTAGAACCAGGACCCTATGCAAAATGGCAGAGTATGTACTTGGGGTTCACTTCTCAAGCCTCCTTTTGACATGACTCTGGAAGAGTCCCCCTTCTAGTGTACCCTATTCAACTCTGTGTGCATGTATGCCTGTTTGTGTTTATGTGTGTGTATGTGGGTGGTATGTGAGTTTGTGTCCTCCTGTGTGTGTTTGTGTGTATGCATGAGTTTATGGGTGTGTGTGTATGGTACATGTGTGTGTGGTCCATGTGTGTATGGTGTGTATTTGTGATACATATGTGTGTGGTGTGTGCATGTGTTTATGTGTGGGTGTATGTGTATGTGGTGTGTTTGTGTGTGGTATGTGTATGTGGTGTATGAGTTCGTGTGTGTGTGTGTGTGTGTGTGTGTGTGTGTAGTGTGTATACTTGTGTTTATGTGTGTGTGTGTATAGGCATATATGTGTGTGCGCACATGTGTGCATTTCCCGAACAAACAACTTACAGCCACGTGACACTGAAGCTAGCACCCCTGACTCTCCATGGTCGGAACAATGAGCCACAAGAGTCTTTTTCTTTTATTGATGAAGATACAGATGTGTCTAAGAAGTGCTTGTGAGATGGGTGGAATGTACCTTGACCATCGCTTAGTGCCCTTCTCTCATCTTTCATCACCGCTTCCAAATCTTCTACTCTGCGCAACTCAAGTTCGGATCCACTCTATGGCTGAGAAGGATCAGCAATCCTTCTGTTAGACATGTTGTGCTCAAACCGTCCCTGTCACTGAGAGACACAGGGGTCCTGTCTCAGTCACCCTGTCACTGAGAGACACAGGGGTCCTGTCTCCGTCACCCTGTCACTGAGAGACACAGGGGTCCTGTCTCAGTCATGTTCTCTTTGTCCCACTGTCATAGGATTTATGCAAATGATGACTGATTTTATTTCAGAGAGTTCTTATCTACAGGTTAACAGGTTTATCCTAGTCTTTCTCTAAAAGTATGACTTAGCATATATTTTTAGCCTGTTATGTGTCTGAGAGGCTTGTCAGTGAAATATTAGCCTCTCACAAAATTCACTGAAGTCACATTAAATTTTCTTTTAGAATAACTTAAGACATGTAGAGATTGGGGAAGAAACAATCCCACAAACAATGGATAGTTTTCAAATACTAATTTCTCTGTCTTCTCCCTGTCTTATGAGTGAACTATTTCTCTTGCTATTTTGGTGAAATTAATGTATAAGAATCCACTAGTAAATATTTGATATCCAGGATTGTTTTCTTTCTAAGGCTATAAAGGCCAAGAAACCACTCAGATGGAAATGGTTATACTTGGGCTTTCTAAGTTTTTATTACACGTAAGAGATAAATGATTGAAAAATACACTTGGGTTATTAAAAAAAAATGAAAGGAAGGAAGAAACAACCCGCTTGTGACAGAGCAATCACATCTTACTAAGGAGTCTGAGATTTTTCTCTTCATTCTTTTATTTTTGAGATTATAGTATAATCACACCATTTACCCCTTCCCTTTCCTCCCTCCAAACCATCACAGTTACCACTCCTTGCTCTTTCAAATTCATGGCCTCCATTCTCATTTAATTTTTTGTACATGAATAAATGTATATGTATAAACATACATATTCCTAAATATAACCTGCTCAGTCTGTATGATATTACTCATATGCATGCTTTCAGAGGTGACCATTCGATATTGGATAGCCAATTGGTGTTCTCTTTCCTAGGGAAGACTATTTCTCTTCAGAATTCCTTAGTTGCTTGAAGTTCCTATGTAAGGGCCAGACCTCATGGGCTTTTCTCCATCTGCTTTGGCATGCGTATTGTTCTTGTCCTTGTTCAGGTCATGTGTAAGCAGTCATGTTGGTGAGACTTATGGGTGTAGTTTCTGGCATTACTAGCAGATACAATCTCCCAGAAAATTCCCCGATCCTCTAGCTCTTACAGTCTTTCTGCCCTTCTCCCATGGTGTTCCCCAGTCTTAGATGTTGGAGTTGTTTTCTAGATGTTATCTATTAGGATCGGGCTCCACAACTTTGCATTTTGTTTGGCTGTGGTTTTCTGTAATGGTCCTCCATCTATTTCAAATAAAAGTTTCCTTGGCCGGGGATGAGGACCACGCTTATCTGTGGGTATAACAACAAATATTTAGAATGTAGTTAGAGGTTATGCTGGTTAAGTAAAGTGGTAGTTGTAGGTTCTTCTTCAAGATCTATGATGTCACAAGCCTGAGTAGTTGACTAGGCTTCTGTGACCCAGAGATTTTTTAATAAGATTTATTAGCACTCTTTATGACAAACTCAGTATTTATTAAATATGATTTTTTCATCTAGTAATTTCATATTAATCTAATAACCTACAAGTTTTTTTTAAACCACAATCTTCCCCCTTCCACTATAATGCTTCACAATATACCCCATAAACTGTTGGTTTTGATGAAATGTAAACATGTAAACCAGCAGTTTGGGGAAATATTTTGCTTTTATTTTGATGGAGACACCAAACTTTAAAAACTCACTTAAAATGAATGGGAAATTAATTTTCCAAGAGAGTTTCACCATGTCTTTATTTTAATAGTGAAAATAATTGCCTAGTTTGCAGGGCCATAACTGATTGCCTGTCTGGGCAAAATCACTGCAATTAATTCTGTGCCATTCTTGTTAATATCATTCGAATCTTTGCTTTAAAATCACAGTGGTGCCTGGGAAGGTGCTACAAAGTCAAAGACAAGCATGACCGTGACAGTATCACAGAGGGTTGTTGATTTTCAAGAGAAAACCAAACATGGAATAAATAAGTCAGGTTAAATCACACAACTGTAAATCTGTGGAACCCATTTCCCTCTCCCCGGTGTGAAATCCTCCACCTGTGTGAAAAAGGATCCGTTCTCTGAAACTTCAGAGATAAGAACACGATATGAGAAGAGGATGTCCCACTTCCAGTAGCCACTGCCCAGCCAGAACTGAGAGCATTTCCCCAGTCACAGCTTGTCGGATGTTCACAGGATCTGCTTGGTCTCTGGAGGTAGCTGGCAGGAAGAGTGAGTTGGAATTTTTCCTGATCTACTAAGAATTGAGTTTTCTGTCCCTTCCTTACCTCTTAGCGTAGTGACTATTAGATGGCCAGTCACAGGTATTCATTCAGTGAAAACTGCAAAAAGTTGTTGCCTAAGAATAGCTGTATCTATGGAATCTTGGCCCATTTATGTCTTGGATGAATTTTGCTTTGAGTGCAAAAACTGTTCAATGATTTGTCCTCTTTTTTTTTTTTTCTGAGAATACCATGCTTTTTACTTTAGCTTAAGCTCCTAGTACCAAGGGACTTTATTTTCCTCTTCCTTTAAAAATAAATTTTATTAGTAGAAAAAATTGCAAGTAAGTAAAAAAAATCATACAACACAATTAACCAGACCCAAAGTCTATACAACTCAATGATATTTTATGCAGTTTGAATAGGCATTTGGCGGAGCTTCACGTTAAATTGTACATTTTTATTATTGAATATATTTTATACACTTATCCGCCACCCAATCCCCCCAAAATCCATGACAGAATTTGAACTAGAAAAATAATTATAGTTTTATATCCTCTTTCATCACTTGTGTTCATTATCTGAATTCAGTAGCTTCCTCATCCCCTTATATTAGGTCTTTCTTGTTCTCTTTTCTTCATGTGATACTGTACCCACATGTATGTATATTTATATATATATATATTTGTCTAGATTCCACATATGAGAGAATAAGTTTTTTTTCTTTCTGAGACTGTGTGACAGTGCTTCTTTTGAATTAATTTCATTTTTTAAAGAGACAATCATTGATGTGTTGAACTATAGATAAATATAACCACCATATAGAGTATGGTGTCTTTTTTTGTTTTGGGGTTTGTTGTTGTTGTTTGCTTGTTTGTAGTTGTGGTTGTTTTGACATTACCACCATCCTTCTCATGGTTAGCAGTCACGTTCATTGTCTTGGATGAAATTTCCCATTTAGTGAAGAGTGGAATGTGACAGGTGGCATTTGAAGTGTTAGCAATGGTTGACTTGAGGCAAGAAGAATCAAGTTTAAAACAGAAAATAAATCCAGCATTTGCTTAATAATTCACTGTTTGCTGCAGTAGACTCTTATCTGGCCACCCACATTCATCTGCTTGCTGACGTGGCTTCTGCTTCAGTTGCAGAAGCTATTTTTTGCACCTTTTGTGTCTTCAGAGGAACCGAGTGGGCCTACTTGCTTGTAATGATTCATATCTTAAAGTGCACAGGGTGTCCTGAAGTTCTGCTTCAGGGATGCAGTCAGGTGGCAAGGGGTCAGGAGGAGGGAGTGAAATCCCTTTCAACATTTGTAAGAAGTGGTCCAGGAACAAGGCACATTTTGACAACTGGGGTGTGATTCTTTAGTACTTTTTGCAAAAGTCTTGGAACTGTCTTGGCCGCAATACAGACAGCGTTGTTGTGGTCTTAAATAGCAAATATACAGTGTCCATCTGTGGGTATGATAGTCATTTTCTTTTAAGACAGTGTTTTGCTCTATAGCCCAGATCGACTATTAGAATTTAGTCACCCTCTTGCCTCAGCTTCCTGACTCCTGGGATGGTTGGCCTGCAACACCACACCAAGATGTATAGTCCTATTTTTTGTTGGCCTCTTATGCATAGAGCCATACCATCTCAGATGATTAATTTGTATATTCAGGTTAAGCAGTTTGATCTTCCTTGCATTGATTTAGATTAGACTGAGATAAGTATGAATTTAAAGTACAACGGAGTCCTTTTCTCCACTTACACACTAGCCTCCACGAAGGCTTTAGATTTTTTTCTTTCTTGGTGTTGGATTCCTAGTTAAGAAATTAATTTTAGCACAGAACATAGCAGCTGAAAAGAGGAATTTTTATGAGGTTATCTGAGAATATGAAGTTGATGACTCTCCATAGAAGCTCTGCAGGAACTGTCTGAAGCTGGAAGGTAGTATGGCAGCCTGGACTATGGTGCCTCAGCTTTCACATGCAGTGCTTTGTATTTTGATTTGATTTGATGTTGCTCATATGTGTGCAGATGCGCAGGCATGCTTGTGCATGCATGCATGCATGTAGAGACATGCTTTTGGTGTCCTTCCTTAGGCACTATCTACCTTAGTTTGTGAGACAGTCTCTCCCTGGCTTGGAATTCACCTAGCATGATAGGCTGGCTGTCTAGTGAGCCCTGGAATCCACCTTTCCCCACCTCCCCAGTATTGGGATTACAAATGTGGACCACTTGGGTTCTGGGGATGCAACTCAGGTCCTTATGCTTGCCAGGCAAGCACATTATCAACTAAACTATCTCCCTAGCCCCAGAATATTAAGTTTTTTTTTAACTGTAGCATTGTTTTTTTTAATTGCTTGTGCTCTGTTACAAGTAATTCCCTCTTAATACAAGTATTCATCCAAAGATTTATATTGTATTAAAACAAAGGAATTTTTTTTATGAAAAAGTGATGTTTTTTGAGAGATATAATCCCAAATTTTATTTCTTGAGCACAGGCAGTTCCTAGGGGTAAAGAATAAGCGAGCACATTAAGTTAACTGTAAGCATCAACATCTTAAATGTTCTTGTTCATCCTTCAGATTCCAGGAAGTTGTGCATGAGCTTCAGTGGAGGCAGCTGGGAAGCAAAGACGCTTGTGATGCAGTTTATTGATATGAGGCTAGCAGGTTAATGGTTAAATTTATTATTCTCTCCTATCAGTTTTACATGTAACTGGAAGAGCAGTTTGGGCCTGCAGTGAACCCCTACACAAACTTCCTGGACCTGATGGGTGTAGTCCGTTTCGATAGAAGTATGCTGTATAGCTTTTGATTCTTTTGATTTTCATGATGGGCCCATCTGAGAGTACTTTTTCCCTGCTGAGTTTATTTCCATGTGAAGTTCCTAGTAATTCTTATAGGAATAACTTTTATGGTATGATGGGAAAAGATGTCACTGGAATTGTGAAATCACAAGTATGAAGTTACAGACCTTTTATGATAGTATGTGAGAAGCACCATGGTAGAATCAAAGTAAGTCATAGGTGTCTTGACTACTTCTTTAGTTATGTCCACACTGCAGCCCACTTGGGAAAATATGGCTCTGTTTCCTCTGACATTCTAACATGTCAATTTAGACTGCAAGCATGTCAAAGTACATCAAAGTGCTGTCGTAGTGATGTGACTTTCCCAAAGTTGTTCCAGTTATTTGGTAGGGTTACACAAGATACACAGTACTCTCCTCCTATTGGTCACACACCCATCTTAAGAAAGACTATAGGTATTATTGAGATTTTTGCTAAAGGCAGTACTTTTGCATAATTTAGCTTCCAGGAAAGTACCTTAGTAAAGTCATCTCATGGAAATCTGTGTTCATTTGGACTTTGGCACTGGTCATATTGTTTTCGAGAGTTCCTCTTTCTGTCCCCCGGTACTTCTGACCTTGTTGCTCTCAGAGCAGTGTTTCATCAGGTGTATTGTAGCAGTTGGTGGAGATACAGGACACCTGCATGTAAGCAGTTGTGATCGTGTGTGTGTGTGTGTGTGTGTGTGTGTGTGTGTGTGTGTGTGTGTGTGTGTGTGTGTGCGTTGTCTCTTCTCTAGACAGGACCTCTTGTAGCCCAGGCTTCCCTATGTAGCAAAGGATGACCTTGAACTGCTGACACCACCCTCCCACCCCCCACCCCCCACCCCCTCACCCCCCCACCCCGCCTCCTGGTGCTGGAATTACATAGTGAAGGACACTCTGCCTAAGCTCATGTCTGTCTGTCTTTCTTTCTTTCTTTCTTTCTTTCTTTCTTTCTTTCTTTCTTTCTTTCTTTCTTTCTTTCTTTCTTTCTTTCTTTCTTTCTTTCTTTCTTTCCTTCCTCCTTCCTCCTCCCTCCCCCCCTCCTTTCTTTTCTTTTCTGTCTCCCTCCCCCTCTCTCTTTCTCTTTTCTTTTATTCTCTTCCTCTCTCTTTCTTTTTCTTTCTCTCTCTTTCCCACTCTCTCTTTCCTTCCCTCCTTCTTCCCTCCCTTCTTTTTCTTTTTTCTTTTCTGTCTCCCTCCCCCTCTCTTTCTCTTTTCTTTTCTTTTCCTCTCTTTCTCTTTCTTTCTTTCTTTCTTTCTTTCTTTCTTTCTTTCTTTCTTTCTTTCTTTCTTTCTTTCTTTTTTCTCTCTCTCTCTTTCTTTCTCTCCCTCTCTCTCTCCCTTCCTTCCTTTCTTTCTCCTTCCTTCCTTCCTTCCTTCCTTCCTTCCTTCCTTCCTTCCTTCCTTCCTTCCTTTCTTTCTTTCTTTCTTTCTTTCTTCCTTTCTTTCTCTCATTTCTTTGTGTAGCTTTGGAGCCTGTCCATGAACTCTATAGACCAGGCTGGCCTCAAACTCACAGAGATCCACCTGTCTCTGCCAGCTCATAGGTTTTCAAAAACATTTTATTAATGATCCATAGCAACAGGAAAGTCCATACTCTTGTTTACAAGTACAGAGCCACCCAATTCTCCAAAACAATAAGAACAGCACACAATATCTAAGAAGCCATCTTGATTTTAAACAGTGTCTTATTAGTACAATATCAGGGCAAAGAGGCTGAGCTTGTTACCTGTTGTCCTTTCCCTACGTGGGGTGAAATTATCTAGTGATGGCCACTCGACCTTTGCTACCACTAAACTAAGGATTAATTTCCTAAGGTAAACTTTTTCCTGAGATACTGTTTTTCCCAGCCGAGAGCAACCTGGTAGGGTAGGTCTCCACCCCTGAGCAGAGCCACCCTGCCTGTCTCGCTGCCTATCCCTCCCTTTCTTTCATGCTGTGCCACTTCCTTGGCTCAGGTTTCCTTTACACACACACACACACACACAGACACACACACACACATGCACACACACACACACACATACGCACACACACACATATGCACACACACACACACACACACACACACACACACACACACACACACACACCCTGAAACAGCCATGCGGAGACGAATACCCTTTCAACATCACCATCTTCTAAAAAGCGCCGCTGTCAGGCAGGATGGTGCGTGGCGTCCCTGACAGAAAGACACCTTTCGGCTGTTACACTATCCACAGGAACCCCTAAGGCCATATGCTCCAAATTTCATCCCCAGAGCACTGAAAACACTGGGGGAAATTTTAAATGTGGATGTGAGACTGTGCTTAGAATATCGAGTCCTTTGTTGGCAGTGGATGCCAAAAATGACTTTGTGTGGGTTTGGTTGCCATAAAAAGAAATCCCAGTGAATAAAATGATAACTAGCTGTTTTCTTTTCATATAAGAATTGCTCTGCTATTAAATTTTTTAGCATATTAATCGATTGGGGAAAACTGGTATTTATATTCAACGTGCTTTTTGAAATTATGAAAAATGGATGTATATGATCATAAATAATCTAGCTGTAACTAATGACATTGCTATAGAGCTTTGTGGCTTTAAGCAGATCTACATCAAAAAAGTTAAACTAAAATCCTAATATATGCAATGATACATTTGGTAATTTGAAATAATATTAGGTCAGAAAAATATTTTCCTGGCCTCAGTGATCCATTTGATGTGCATTTTCTCTCTATTATAATCTCCTCCCTAATATACTCTCCTATAATAAAATGTCTCCCCATTTATGACCATCATCATACATTTTATTAATAAAATACAAACCAATAAATTTATTTATTTATTTTAGAAAATTAAACCTCTTAGTGAAAATACTAGTTAAGAATAACAACCAAAGACATGTCTTTATCAAATGCTAGGTTGAACTCAGAAAGCTTTGTGTTTTTTTAGAGTGAATTCCTTTCCTTGGCTTAAGTGAGGAAGAACAGCACAGAAACTTTTTTGAGTCTACCCAGAGCCTGCTTGGGTGTAAAGAAAAAAGCTCCACCACATGCGGTCCATGGCCAGTGATGTGCATCATTTCGATTACATTTTATCTTCATGTCCAAGAGAAAGCAGCTCAAGACAAGCACTTCATAAAACCCTCCATGTCTGTAATATCCATCAGTGTGATCCTGAAATTCCCTGAGGGACCAGTACTGCTTGCTGGCCCTCTCCAACCTCTCCCGGTCTCAGAAACTTCCAGGGACTTAGGAGCAGCAGTGAATGGAAGGCTACCTAAAAATAGTGCTGGGGAGGACAGTGGAAACTCAGATACGTATAAAATCATATGATTGTATGTAAAGGGTTTGTATGGAACGGGACTTCTTCCTAACTCCATAGATATAAATCTATCTCTCTCTCTCTCTCTCTCTCTCTCTCTCTCTCTCTCTCTCTCTCTCTCTCACGCGCACGCGCGCGCGCGCGCGCGCGCACACACACACACACACACACACACACACTCTGTGTGTGTATGAGTGTTTGTTTGTTTGTAGTGTGTGTGACCTCCTGTGCCATGCTTTTTACATGGCTGCTGGAGGACTGAACTCACGTTCTCATGCTTGCCAAACACTCTTTCTTCCTTGCTGAGTTGTCTCCCAAGCTCCCTCCTTAGTCACACTCTCAAGCGTTTCACTGAAATGAGAAGAAGGCGGACTGTGCCTTTAGAAGAATATGGATCAGCGCGTCTTGTGCTAGGAGGCCCATTCTTCCTGAGGGACCTGGGAGTCGGAAGGAAAGTCTGGGAAATGGTGTTTCTGGATTCAATTGTGGGGCATCCCAAGGAGCTTATCCAGAAAGTCTGCTGTTGAATTGTATATGACACTTTCCCTCTGCTTTTTGAAGTCTATTTTCAGAATAGGCTTGGTTTTTGATAGGAGTTTTATTTGGTGTGTTGGGTGTTTTGTCCTCGGTAAGGATGTGTCTAGTCACTGGTATAATAGTTTTAATTGGTTGCTGTAAAACGAAATGGTAGCTGTCTGATTTAGAAAGATAAGTACCTCATTGTCAAATGAAAACATGAGTACATTATAGTCTTGTCTTTTCATAAAAATCTGTCCTTATTTCACTTGAAGTTTCTGTTATAGCAAAATTACATATTGTATGTCATCCAAAGAATGGGAAGTGATAAATGCTAATTTTCACTTCTGGGGTTGATATTTTCCTTTAAAGTAATGATCTTCAAAGAACAAAGGAGAGCGATTTGTCTTGAATGTTTCCAGTGTTCTCATAAGGCACTGCCTAAGTCATACTTAGAACACTATTTAAATTATGGACATTTCCCCCTATGGAGTCACATTTGTGGCTTTTTTCTTTATCTCCAACCTGCAAAGGTCAGATATTTGCTTCTAGAACATTTGAAACTTGAGGGTTTCAAATAGTGACAGTGATTGAAAGCTTGGAGGTACATGAAAATACTTAGGGAAAAAGATGGAAGATGGAGTATTTTACGTTGTGATGAGATGTAACGGCAAGTGCACATGAGACATGTGGAGGTCAGAGGTCAGCCAAGCTTGAATTGGACTCCATCTCCTGCTCTCAGTCTCTTGATGTCTTCCTCCTCCGCGCAGCAGATGTGAAAGTTCTGTAGTCTGCAAGTGTCATAGACACCAAGTGAGATAACATATATGAAATCTTGAGTTTTACCTGTGTTGGTGTAGAACAGATACATAGTGATTGACAGCTACTGTTGTCATGGCAGCTTGACTTTTCCTCACCTGAAGTGTTCAGGACCAGTACAAAGTGTTAGCTCTTTCAGAAATTCTGGAATATTTGAATACACACACCATACACACACACACACACACACACACACACATACACACATACACACACAGAGAGAGAGAGAGAGAGAGAGAGAGAGAGAGAGAGAGAGAGAGAGAGAGAGAGAGAGAGAGATAGATCTGGGAATTCAAGTGTAAATTCATTTATATTTCATGTATGAATTATACATATGGCCTGAAGATAATTTTATATAATATTTTTAGTGTATCTGCTTTTGAGTGCAACTTATCACATGAGGCCAGGAATGAAAATTTTTACCCCTTGTTATCATGTTGGTGCCCAGAAGGTTCCATATTTTGGAGTGTTTTGAATTTCAGATTTCTTCCAAGCAATGTTCAAGCAGTGTTAGCGTTGGGGCTGTAGTCATTGATCAATATAAATATAAAATATTAAACCTGGAAAATAAATTGAAAATTATTTCAAGCTCTGAATCCAATTGAGGATGTGCATACTTCTTCATGAATCACAGGCAAATTCTACTTACATTTTAGAGGGTGATGCTTGCCTCTCAAAGTCCCAAATAGGCTTTATCTACAGGAGTCTTTAACTATTGAACTAAAACTATACAAGTGATTTGAAGATCTGTTTATTGTAAGCATAAGGCTTACTACTCTAGGATAGCACATTGTAAAATAATCTTTGTTGTTGTTTTAGAGCATATAACATCCTTAGTGCTCCTCCTTAGACTCCCATCCTTGGTGCACTGAACATTGTCTTTGTACAATAATGCTGTAGTTTGATGGGTTGATAGGTAGTTTTTCCTAATGGTGTTTGTTTTGTATACAGGACTCGTCAGGACAATCATGCCCATGAAAACTCTAAACTCTTCAGGTAACTTCATTTTTAAATGACCCTTTAAACTGTCCTCCAAGCAGCCTTTGTTTTCCAGATTATGAAGGTTTTAGGACTATTCTGTTAAGACACTTTGATATGATTTCACCAAAGTTCTTTGATGATCTTTGTATCTTCTGTCTATCTTTGATCTAGCTTTGCTGGTTGCTGTTTTCAAGCTATAAACATACCTATGTGTTGTATTAACATATTACATAAAATCCCATGTAGTTATATTTTGTTCCACATGCATTACATAAAATTGATTGTTTATTATTTACTTTTATATTTTATATTAATACAGATATATAAGTATAATTTATTTTAAGTTATAGAATTACATAATGTACTTCTGCATGCAAGCAATAAAATTTGGCTAGAAAGAGCTTTCCAGTTTCTAATTAAGGTTTTAAAAATCATATATTATAAATAATATTTAGCAATACACTGTCCTTCAAATGCTTTGGGATATGGATGGTGGATAGAACCCAGGGCTTCATTGATGCTAAGCATGTTGCTTTGCCACTGAGCTCAGGCTTCACATTTACTTCCTAAACAAAATCAAGGAGTATTTATGAAATTGTCAGCACATTGGCCATGGAAGAAATTTATACTTATAACATAATTATGGGTTTGAAATTCATATCATTTACTTAGGTAATTAATGCAACAGCTATAAATAACTTATTGGAATGGAAAACATTTTATTTTATCCAACTTCAGGCTTATTGTTCTTGCTATCTTATTTGGTGATTCTTACGACAACTTGTTTTCTTGTCCTTCAGGTCATTGTACATTAGTGAAGCTGGCTGTTGAACTTTGCTGTAGTTGATGGGCAAAATTTCTCCTGGACTATTCTGCACCCTAATTTCATCCTAGTTGAAAAATATTCAAATGCCATAAGGAACCTTTGTAGCTTTGCACTTTGCTTTCGAAGATGGACATTTCTAGGATGGAGAGAACTGTACTATAGCTTGGTTCAAGGACATTGCCATCCAATGCCCACTGACTACAGTGTGAATGTGGAAGGTTCCAGAGAGAGGGAACAATCCACAAGTTTGCAGACAACCAGGAACATGGAAGCAACCCAGATTTAAAAAGCACAGCTTTGGAGACACTCCATGAGTCTGCTTGGCTTCCAGGCAAAGTAGCACTTAAGACCTTGTGTAACAAAATGGACACTGGGGATACAGCTCTAGGACAAAAAGCTACCTCAAGGTCTGGAGAAACTGACAGTGTGTCAGGTAGATGGAGGCAGGAACAATCAGCTGTTATTAAGATGAGCACTTTCGGCAGCCAGGAAGGACAGCGGCAGCCACAAATAGATCCCGAGCAAATCGGAAATGCAGCATCAGCACAACTGTTCGGTGCTGGGAAGCTGGCCTCGCCTGGCGAGGGGCTACATCAAGTCACAGAGAAGCAATACCCACCACACCGTCCGAGCCCCTACCCATGCCAACATTCCCTCTCCTTCCCTCAGCAGTCATTGCCACAGGGCGTCATGCACAGCAACAAGCCGCACCAGAGCCTAGAAGGCCCTCCCTGGCTTTACCCTGGCCCCTTGCCATCTGTTGCCTCTGAGGACTTATTTCCCTTCCCTATTCACAGCCATGGCAGTGGCTATCCTAGAAAGAAGATCTCAAGTCTCAACCCTGCTTACAGCCAGTACTCCCAGAAAAGTATTGAACAGGCGGAAGATGCTCATAGGAAAGAACACAAGCCCAAAAAGCCTGGCAAATATATCTGCCCATACTGTAGCAGGGCATGTGCCAAACCGAGCGTCCTAAAGAAACACATCAGGTCCCATACTGGTGAGCGGCCATACCCATGTATACCTTGTGGTTTCTCTTTCAAGACAAAAAGCAATTTGTACAAGCACAGGAAGTCTCATGCCCATGCAATTAAGGCTGGATTGGTACCTTTCACAGAGTCATCTGTATCTAAATTGGACCTCGAGG
This sequence comes from Peromyscus maniculatus bairdii, assembly GCF_049852395.1. NCBI lineage: Eukaryota > Metazoa > Chordata > Mammalia > Rodentia > Cricetidae > Peromyscus > Peromyscus maniculatus. Next base: position 45,057,224 of record NC_134867.1, on the reverse strand, counting down.
CTGGTTTTATTGATGTAGAAGCAGAGATCCATTCGGATGGCGAGCAGAGTACAGACACGGATGAGGAGAGCTCTTTATTTGCTGAGGCTTCTGACAAAATGAGCCCTGGCCCTCCCATCCCATTGGATATCGCGAGCAGAGGTGGCTACCATGGGTCCTTGGAAGAATCCTTGGGCGGTCCGATGAAGGTGCCAATTTTGATCATCCCCAAAAGCGGGATCCCACTACCTAGTGAAAGCTCTCCGTATCTGGGCTCTGACATGCTCCCAAATCCGTCTTTGAATGCGAAGGCTGATGACTCTCACACGGTGAAACAGAAACTTGCACTACGGCTATCAGAGAAGAAAGGACAGGACTCTGAGCCATCCCTCAACCTCCTGAGCCCGCACAGCAAAGGAAGCACTGATTCGGGCTACTTTTCTCGCTCAGAAAGTGCAGAGCAGCAAATAAGCCCTCCCAACACGAACGCAAAGTCTTACGAAGAGATCATCTTTGGAAAATACTGCCGACTCAGTCCGAGGAACACACTTAGTGTGACTCCCACAGGTCAGGAGCGCACCACCATGGGGCGGAGAGGCATCATGGAACCATTACCTCACGTCAACACCAGGTTGGAGGTCAAGATGTTTGAAGATCCTGTCTCGCAGCTGATTCCCGGCAAAGGAGACATGGACCCTGGTCAAGCAAGCATGCTGAAGCCCACGAAATTCAACACTGAGTGTAGGCAACCCCAGGCCATCCCATCATCCATCAGGAATGAAGGAAAACTTTACCCAGGAAACTTCCCAGGCAGCGGTCCAATTCTCTTAGAGGCGCCCGTGGACTCTTCGCCCCTTATTAGAAGCAACTCAATGCCAACTTCCTCAGCAACTAACTTAAGTATCCCTCCTTCTCTGAGAGGAAGTCACTCGTTTGATGAACGGATGACAGGGTCAGATGATGTGTTCTATCCCGGCACTGTAGGCATACCTCCTCAGCGCATGTTAAGACGGCAAGCGGCATTCGAGCTGCCGTCAGTACAGGAGGGGCACATGGAGTCTGAGCACCCTCCCAGGATGCCCAAGAGCCTTGCCAGCTCATCTCTGAAAGAAAAGAAATTGGCCCCTGGAGACAGGGTTGGGTATGACTATGATGTCTGCCGTAAACCGTATAAGAAGTGGGAAGACCCCGAAACACCAAAACAAAGCTACAGGGACATCTCTTGCTTAAGTTCTTTCAAGCACGGAGGAGAATACTTTATGGACCCCTCCGTACCATTGCAGGGAGCGCCAACCATGTTTGGGACTACCTGTGAGAACAGAAAACGCAGGAAAGAGAAGAGTGTAGGGGATGAGGAGGATGCTCCCATGATTTGTGGTGGCATGGGAAGTGCTCCCGTGAGCATGATGTCTTCCGAGTATGACCCCAAGATGCAGGAAGGAGGAAGGAGTAGCTTCGCCATGACTGGCCACGAGAACCTTCCTCACGGTCACTCGGAGCGTTTTGACCCAGCTCGACCCCAGCTGTCATCTGGAAGTCCATCTCTTGGGTCAGAGGATTTGCCCTCAGCTGCTGATGCTGACAAGATGTCAGACCTGACCAGGAAGCCTCCCGGAAACGTGATTTCAGTGATTCAGCACACAAACTCGCTGAGCCGGCCCAATTCCTTTGAAAGGTCCGAGTCAGCGGAAATGGTGGCCTCTACACAGGACAAGACCCCTTCACCCTCCGAGACAGGTGACAGTGAGATTATGGAAGCCCCTATAAGCCCAGAATGGGCCCCTCTAGGAGATGGGGCAGAAAGTGGAAGCAAGCCAACCCCATCACAGCAGGGGCCACAGCCTTCCTACCATACACAGCCCAGGCTTGTTCGCCAGCACAACATCCAGGTTCCCGAAATTAGAGTCACAGAGGAACCTGATAAACCTGAGAAGGAGAAGGAGGCTCCTGCCAAGGAGCAAGAGAAGCCTGTGGAGGAATTCCAGTGGCCCCAGAGAAGTGAGACCCTTTCCCAGCTCCCCGCTGAGAAGTTGCCTCCCAAAAAGAAACGCTTGAGGCTGGCAGACATGGAGCATTCCTCCGGGGAGTCCAGTTTTGAGTCCACAGGCACTGGCCTCTCTCGAAGCCCCAGCCAAGAAAGCAACTTATCCCACAGTTCCAGCTTCTCTATGTCCTTTGAGAGAGAAGAAACGCTTAAGCTCGCCGCGCCCCCTAAGCAGGATGAGGGTGGAAAACATTCTGAGTTTTTGACTGTCCCCGCGGGTACATACTCATTGTCTGTCCCAGGTCATCACCACCAGAAAGAAATGCGCCGTTGCTCCTCCGAGCAAATGCCTTGTCCTCATCCGACAGAAGTCCCAGAAATACGGAGTAAATCATTTGATTACGGGAATCTGTCCCACGCTTCGGTGTCGGGAGCGTCCCCGTCCACATTATCGCCATCCCGGGAGAGGAAGAAATGCTTTCTGGTGCGACAGGCTTCCTTCAGTGGCTCCCCAGAAATCGTCCAAGGTGAAGCCGGTGTGGACCCCAGCGTCAAGCAGGAGCAGATGGAGCAGCTGCATGCTGGCCTCAGGGCTGCCTGGTCCTCTGTGCTCCCGCCCCTCCCAGGGGATGATCCAGGCAAGCAGGTGGTCGGTCCCTGTGGCCAGTTGAGCTCAGGGCCACCACTCCACCTTGCCCAACCACAGATCATGCACATGGATAGTCAGGAATCTCTGAGGAATCCATTGATGCAACCAACGTCCTACATGGCCAGCAAGCACTTACCCGAGCAGCCGCATCTGTTCCCACATCAAGACACAGTCCCATTTTCTCCTACCCAGAATGCCTTGTTTCAGTTTCAGTACCCGACTGTCTGTATGGTTCATTTGCCAGCTCAGCAGCCTCCCTGGTGGCAGGCGCATTTCCCACATCCCTTTGCCCCGCACCCTCAGAGCAGCTACAGCAAGCCTTCTTTCCAAGCTGACATTCATTCTAGCTACCCCTTAGAGCACGTAGCAGAACACACTGGAAAGAAATCTGCTGACTATGCACATGCAAAAGAGCAGACTTACCCGTGTTACTCCGGAACATCAGGGCTACACTCCAAGAACCTCCCTCCGAAGTTTCCGTCAGACCCGAGCAGTAAATCCACTGAAACGCCCACCGAGCAGCTTCTTCGAGAAGATTTTGCCTCCGAAAATGCCGGGCCTTTGCAGTCCCTCCCGGGAACGGTGGTTCCAGTTCGGATCCAGACCCACGTTCCATCCTACGGCAGTGTCATGTACACAAGCATTTCTCAGATACTGGGACAGAACAGCCCCGCGATTGTCATATGCAAGGTTGATGAGAATATGACCCAAAGAACACTGGTAACCAACGCAGCCATGCAAGGGATAGGACTGAATATAGCCCAAGTGCTTGGGCAGCACACAGGCTTGGAAAAATACCCTCTTTGGAAAGTACCTCAGACCTTACCTCTGGGCTTAGAATCCTCCATCCCCCTGTGTCTACCGTCCACCTCGGACAGCGCAGCCTCTCTTGGAGGAAGCAAGAGGATGCTGTCTCCAGCCAGCAGCTTGGAGCTCTTCATGGAAACAAAGCAGCAGAAACGGGTGAAGGAGGAGAAGATGTACGGGCAGATTGTGGAAGAACTCAGTGCGGTGGAGCTAACCAACTCGGACATCAAGAAGGGCCTCTCCCGCCCCCAGAAGCCCCAGCTAGTGAGGCAAGGGTGTGCTTCGGAGCCAAAGGATGGCTCCCAGTCAAGGTCCTCTTCCTTCTCCTCCCTGTCGCCTTCCTCTTCTCAAGACCATCCGTCTGCCAGCGGGCCTTTTCCTCCCAACAGGGAGATACTTCCGGGTTCCAGGGCACCCCCACGACGGAAGTTCAGCGGGCCCTCAGAAAGCAGAGAGTCCTCGGATGAGTTGGACATCGACGAGACTGCCTCAGACATGAGCGTGAGCCCTCAGAGCTCTTCACTGCCCACTGGAGGCAGTCAGCAGGAAGAGGAAGGGAAGACCCGCAAGCTGCCTGTCGGCATGCTGGTTCACATGGCCTCTGGCCCTGGAGGAAATGTGGCAAATTCCACCTTTTTTTTCACAGACGTGGCAGATTTCCAGCAGATCCTTCAGTTCCCTAGTCTGCGGACAACAACTACTGTGAGTTGGTGCTTCTTAAATTATACAAAACCCAATTTCGTGCAACAGGCCACCTTCAAATCCTCAGTTTATGCTTCATGGTGCGTTAGTTCCTGTAACCCAAACCCATCAGGATTGAACACCAAGACCACGCTGGCCCTTCTGAGATCCAAACAAAAAATCACTGCAGAAATTTATACTCTGGCTGCTATGCACAGTCCCGGAACTGGCAAGCTTACATCCTCCAGTGCTTGGAAGCAATTTGCACAGGTAAGGACAGACCCAAGGTTAGAAGGCACAGTGTGTTAAGGGTCTAATACCAGGCAGACTGTACAGTGAAGGGTAGAAGGTCTAAAACTTAAAACATACTAGGGAATAGTCGGTAATCTGCTCTTACCTAGAGATGGAGAAGCCATAGCCTGCCCTGAGCTCTGAGGGCTCCCAGGAAAGCCTCAAAGGATGGCAGTGCCTCCTTCATCCCAGACATGGGAAATTCTGCTACTGGAACTAATGTCCATTGGTCCTCCTGAGTGATAACGCAGACGTGAGGAATTCAGGGGCTTATGAAATGGGAAAATAAAGATTGGGAACGAAGTATGAAGGGTGTTGGAGCTCAGATTAGCAAATGCCATCAATGATCCAAGGGTGTCTTTGGCTGAAATTTATATTGTATATATCTTTTTCAAAAATGACTTCCTCCAGTTATTATTATTGGTTGGTTTGCTCCTAAACAGTTAGCCCTTACACAAAAAATTTAAAATATGAATAAACCAAATTGATAACGAAGAAAATAGAGATTTAATCAGTCTCATGTATGTCACTGATTATTTTGCCTTCAGTGGTTTTTGAAACCACGTCTTAATATGGATGGTTTGGCTTGCTATTTCAAAATGTAGACTGTTCCTTGGAAGTCCCTGTCCACATTGGGCAGAGAAAGTGAGAACTAACCAATGTCTGTGCACTTAAGAAAATAATTGAATTCACTATACAGAAATACATTTTCCCTATGATTCCACCCCCCATCCCAGTGTCCTTTGTTTTCTGCAATCAACCCATAGCCTTTTATTATGGAACTTAGTAAAGTTCAGAGGGGACAGGAGTGTGGGAGGTGTAGGCCAGGATATCCTGGAGAAAGCACATGAAATGATTCTCTCTTTTGACCTGCAGGTGAAGCCTGATGCGCCCTTCTTGTTCGGCAGCAAACTAGAAAGGAAATTAGTGGGGAATGTCTTAAAGGAAAGAGGAAAAGGAGAGATGCACGGAGAGAAAGATCTTGGATCCAAACAAACCGAGCCAATCCGAATTAAGATCTTTGAAGGGGGGTAAGGAACACATAAGCCCAAATGGAAAATGTTTGGTTGTAAATTGGTGTGAATGGTCCTGCATGTTTGCCTATGGTAAATAGTGTGTGCTCTTGCAGAAGCTCAGACGCAGTTTCCTTTCCCAGTCAAATTGATGAATTCTGCCTGGGAAAAGATAGCAACTACAATCATTTTCTTCTAGACTTGTCCTCAGTGATCCTCGTCCTACTATGCATGGAGTCTCTCTGCCCTGAGTTTTCACATCTCTAATTTTATATGAAACCTTCTACATTGGCAGCCTCTTGGTGTCCCTTAAGTTCCTTTGTTCTTTAATATTTTATGGGTATTTGGGCATATTTGTATTCCGTGCTGATGTTAGTGGAATCATACATACTTCTGTATATTTCTAAGAAAGCATTTCTTTTAACTGAAGACTTTCATGAGATACTGACAATTTCACTACCCATGTCCCTTTGTGCTCTTGATTCAAGTCAGGGTATCATATTGCATTTAATTCCCCGTGTTCTCTGTCTCTATTGGTGTATAACAACCTCTTCTCAAATGTTCTGAGCCATTGAAACTCAAGTAGGAAGGTCCAATGGTTTTCTTTTGTATAAGTAAGAAAATGTATGTGCATGTAATAGCTAGTTTTATGTTTCAGTAGAAATATATTATTTGATGTAATCCATGGGAGAAATTCAGATCTATGATTTTGGCTAAAAAATTTTTTTAATTACATTTTGGGGATTATGTTATTAGTCTTAACTCACCAACCTATCAATAAATTACATACTTTCATGAACATACTTTTATTTCAATAGTATTTGAAGGATAAAATAATGTTATCTTTTACTATAGAAATATTGACTATTAGGGACATAAAATTTCTCATAGTTCTACCAATTTGGAATTGTTTATGATAGTTGAGTTGCCCTTGGATTTTTGCCCCATTGAGACATTGAGTCTTTTCACCACAATTGCGTGTATGCATGAACTTTGCCTCAATATTTTTTGATATCCCTCATTTCATTACACAAATGAGAAGAACGTGCAATTTTTTTTCCTGAGAGACAGAGTCGTCTCTGTGACCACTCTATTTTATTCAGCAGCCTTCTTCAGAATAGTGCACATGTACCACTAGCTTCCAGCTGCCATCAGGATTACTGTATGTTGGGGGAATCCATCTCCACTCACAGAGAACATGAGTCAAAGCATGTCTGAGAACCTCTCATTGCTGTGTTTTGATGACTCAGAAAGGTTGTACAAGTATTTTATTTTATATATATATTTTTTATTCCTTGCCCAATCATTTTTAAATCTCGGAACCAATTCTCTACCAATTTCTGATACCTAGGCATTCATTCCAAACACTATGTTCCCACCTCCTATATTGCTGATTGTAGAATGGTAACAACAACAACAACAACAACAATTACTGACCAGATCATCCACGTTATCTAATTGACAGGGTTAATAAGTGTTTCTTTAATTACTCTTTTTCAAAATCCATTATGTATCAGGTAGATTTGTGGGTCTGCATAAATGTTTAAAGAGGCCATCTGAACACATTCTCCCCATATATAGATTTATGTAGAATTTTACTTTATTTGATTTTGGAAATGGGTTAATCATAAGACACTGAAAATAAACCCTTTCATTTGAGGATAAAGTGTGTTTCTAATCAGTTATGATGACAGACTATAGATAAAGCTGGAGTATCCTTCCCTGAAGAGTATTGGCTTTCTGTAAAATCACTGTGTCCTCTTAAACAGTTTCACTTCCTTAAGAACAGATAACAAAATTGAAAGGAGGAGGATATTTTCGTAGCTTGAGGATTTTCTTTGATTTATTATAAAATTCAAATGTGAAAAGAAAATAAGTTTGGAGAACAAGCCAAAGTTGAAGTGTTTTAAAAAAGGGTAAAGGGCATGCAAAATCGTTGACCTTCATGTTTCCCCTAGGTTAGTACAAAATGTCAAGAATGCTAAGATCAAGTATTATCCATAGCAGAGCTGGTATTCCAGTATGTGGATGGATTTTTTTTTCTTCTTGAAAAGCTTTCTGCAAATTTGCATTTCTCTTTGTATGTTGGAGTATTAGCTAGAGCAAGATGAGAATAGTCACAAGCCTCTTAGAGTGAAAACCCAACTGTAGATGTAAATTCCACTAAGGAAATCCACAATGAACAAGGAATTTTGCATGCTTGCCTACCGTTGGAACAAAGAACTCCCAGGGATGTTTTCTTCCCAGAGTGATAATGGAATCTAAAATTCTAGCATTGCTGTGGTCTAAGAGATCATCCCATTCATTGAGTTGTGCAGTAGAAGTGTATAGTGTTATGATTTATCCTGTGCTCTTGTTTTCTAAGCAAAATGAGGTTGCAGAACATTGGGTGGGTTTCTTCTCTTCTGTCTAAGACTTCTTCATCGTTTCAGTTTCATGAAACTAGATGGCCTCAGATACCCTATCAAACCTCCCTGTGAAATCCTTTGGGAAACAAATGCTAATTTTGTTCCAAAGTCTCTAGTTTTCATTATGCAACAGTGCCTTCAAGAAACCAGTCAGAATTCAGACTCCATGTTAGTACAGAATCATGATCCTGGGAAGAACAGATCAATTTGCAGACAACAGTTGGTGAACTGAGCTCAGCCTGTGCAAAGTTGCAATTTCTGAGGCACTCAAGTGCCAGGATTGCAAAAATAGAGTGGAAACCTGCAAGGAAGAATTCTATTCTTGATTGTGCTTATTTTAGCAAATATAGAGGAGTGTTTGCACATGTATATTGTAGATGATGTCATGTTATCAGATTATGCATGAAGCATGATTATCCTAATATGTTGGTATGTTTTTAGCAATGTTCCTTGATTGGAGGCTATCCTAATGCCTGAAAGTAGTAGGTCCAGGTTTCTATCTCTTTAGGCTTATGTAAACCTATTCGAACATTTGTATACTACATCTGTAAATTGTAGTCCCATCTAGAATAATATTTTGTTTACAGTGATAAATCTTCCCAGGGTTCGTAGAAGTCAAGATGAATAATTGGGGAAGACCCTCATAAAAATTAAAGTCAGGCAGTGATTGGCTTTTGGCTTGATGTATCACATGTTAAGAGTATTTAAAAATCATAGTGGATTGCCTCTTCTTCAAATAGGTACAAATCAAATGAAGATTACGTGTATGTCAGAGGACGTGGACGTGGAAAGTACATTTGTGAAGAGTGTGGAATCCGCTGTAAGAAGCCAAGCATGCTCAAAAAACACATCCGCACTCATACTGATGTCCGGCCTTATGTGTGCAAGCTGTGTAACTTTGCTTTCAAGACGAAAGGTAGGAGCCCGATTTTTGTCGGAGTTGTTGTTTTGAGGGGAAAGGTTGCAGGATAACTTCTGGTTGCTCAGGATTCTGTATACTATTTTGTAATTCCCTTTCACCAACCATAAAGAGCATTTTGTTTGTGAAAATATGACCCTCTGAGGTATATTTCCTCTTTCCTGTCCAGGATTAAAGGATGGATGTGAGACTGTAAGGCTCCTTTTATGACTAATTAGGAGCTACAGACTTAGGGCCAGGCAGGTTGTCTCTGAAGGAAGTGGCTAAGAAGTGCTGGGTAGCCATTACTTCGTGTGGGAAATTTATGTGGGCTAGATGAGATTTGCACCAATATTGAAATTCTGCAGGGAGACAATACATAAGAGGCAGTGGATCAGCAAGGAAAGGAACTGGGAAGAAAAGATGTGCCCATGGTCAGTTTCAAGAGTATAAATAATGTAAAGATCCACAGACTCCCCGGTGGGCCCCCTCCATCCACAGCGGCATTAATTATGCATGGAGACTTGATAGCTTCTGCTCTGTGTATTCATCGACATGGAGACAAGTCTCACTCTCAGACCTCAATGGTTAATCGCATCCAACTTGAACCTGCCTTGAAATAACATTCTATCATTTTCAAATGTCTGTTTCAGTAGGCTGATTTACATGAAGATGTTTCACTCATGGTTGCTGCACTTATATTTCTATTATTCTGTGATAGGATGAAAATCTTAATGTTGAATTGTCAGGTCTGTCTAAGGTATCTTGTAGTCAACCTTTCATCAACCCCGCTTCATTTCCAACATCTTAACTTTAAATCAAGTAACCTGCTCTGATGTCAAAAGTTAAAAGCAGACGTGAATTATGATAATCTTAGGATATGTATACCGATTTCAGTTGTAGCCAGAATTTTAAATTGTACTTTTTTTTTGATGGAAGTATAAATGTTTAGTGTCTTCAAACATCTGATATTTATTTGGAAGGTATTTATGTGTCTATAATGCCTCATTTGAAGTCCAAGAAGGGAGAGGGAGTATATTCATTTGTATTTCAAAAGAAATAAGCACACTGTTCTTTAAATACTCCTTTCCCTTAGCATGATCCAGCTAACTGAGAAGTCTCTAGGAGGAAAGAAAACTAAAAGTGTGATTTTTTTAGGACACATTGCAAGTCCACCAGTCCTTACAAAGGTTATGTCTTCACTGGGCATGTGGGTTTGCTGTCAGGAGAGGTGCATGAAACCGGATGCCGAAACAGTACAGTTCTAGGTAGCTGATTAAAGTTGGTTTGAAACCATTGTCTGGACTATCAGCAGGAAATAGTGTACATTTGATCATTAATAGAATTTCCCTGTCAGCCTTTGGAAGTGTCAAGCTAGAGGTCTCAGAATTTAGGGGTGAGCAAAACATTCTAGGAAGCCCCGCAGGATTCATCTCCTGCTGAAATACCTACCTTTCAGATTTTTGTTCTCTGAACACAAGTGTGGTGTACCTCCTTGCCTGTACCAAGCTCCCAGCATGCTCTTGTTCCCTTTGCTCTATCTAATCTGCTACCTCAGGTGCTCATGGCTTCTGCAAATCAAAGCCAAGGTGGGATTGTTTCCACTTCCAACTTCTAACTACAAACCTACTCTGAAGATATGACCTACCAAGAGGAAGGGAGCCTAGAGCCCAACTGAGTTCCTGTTCGGAATATGAATATGTACACTTCGTATATACTATATATGCAGAAGCATACTACAGTTGACATACAGTTAGCTCTGTGTCTATGAGGGATTGATTCTAGGACCTCCCACAGACACTTACTCCCCCGTACAAAGTGCTGTATTAATGACACACAACTCACTTTCTCCTGGATCCTTTAAATAATTTCTGGGTTACTTGGATACTTTATACAATGTAATTGCTGTACAAGTGTTTTTTTTTTAATCATATAGTTTATGGAATACTCAGGAAAGAAGCTTGAACTTGTCAATACCGATAAAATGTTTTTTAATTTTCTTTTAATATCCTTGGGTGTAGGATATCCAGATGTAGAAGTCATGGATACAGGGGACTGGCAGTAAATGATCTTGCCACACTTAGCATCTGTACCCTTATGCATACCATCCACACACAAACTAGCAGAAACAGATGAGTTCACTGACATCTTTAAGAATTAATATAGCCAAAAAATTTTGAACCTTAAGAAAGCTGTAGATAAGATGTTTTGATAAGAATCATAAAGGTGTAGTAATATTTGTATTGGAGGTATTAAACTAATATATAGAATTCCTACATATGTTAGCAACAAATTAATAATAATGTAAGTGAGATAGTAATTTTTAGTAAAAAAATGTATTTATTTATTTATTTATTTATTTATTTATTTATTTATTTATTTATTTAATAGTAAGCATAGCTCTACTAGAGAAAAAGAAATGCTTTCATTGGGTTGAGTTTCCACCTAGGCTTCTGGGAGCCTGCACTTGAAAATCAGGTGCATACTGGTCCACTGTCAAGATGGTAACAGAAAATAGCATGATGATTTCATCAGAATGAAGGAACAGGCTCTATGCATCTGAATTGATGCCTGAATCTCTTTTTGATAAGTTTATGGGGTAGAAAAATGTATATACACAAGTTAGTTCATCATACATGTTGTGCATCAGTCCACCACAGTTTGATAGTCAATTCATTCTCTTGTTTTCTCATTTGTATTTTCTAGGAAACCTAACGAAACACATGAAATCTAAAGCACACATGAAAAAGTGTCTGGAGCTGGGTGTCTCGATGACATCAGTAGAGGACACAGAAACTGAAGAAGCAGGTGTGTGACTTTCTGAGTTGACCGGCCTCTCTGGTGGCCTTTATGACCCACTGATTGTATGGCACTTTATCAAATATTCTTTGCAAGAAATAAAATGGCACATTGAATTACTTGAAAACTACTAAGGAGAAATAGAAACCTTTCAAGTGTAACTTTTTTTTAAGAGGTGGGGAGGCCTTACTAGGAAACTAGTTTTATCTAAATCCATGAAGGGGTGTATGTGAGTGAGGAGGATGTGGTAGTGATTTATGTGCTTTGGGAGCTTCTGGAGGAAATGGAAAGCATTTCAATTGTTAGAATTCCTACTTAGAGGAAACCTAGTATAAAAATACCCACGGTTCACCTCAGTAGAGAATCTGAAGGTCAGCAAACTTCCCGAGGTAACCCTCATATATTTAACTTGCACCTGAAGCAGTGAAAGCGCTGTTGCTTTTCTTTATCAGCAATATTAGCCACATCCGTTTGTCTTGAGTTTTCTAATGAGACCTCTCTGAAGTCTGAAATAAAGAGATCCTGTCCTGGAGTTCTCAGAGATGAAACTCAATAGGCAGGGGACAAGTGAGTGTTCGGGGGTAGTACAGAGGTGTGATTGTTTCAGAGGGCCACGGGGCCTAGGAAAGCTTTAGGAAAGAGTGTCGGGGCAGTTAGTGAGCTCCTAGCCTTGAAACGGGGATTTTAATCAGTTATTGTTGGATTGTTTCAGAAAACATGGAAGATTTGCACAAAACATCTGAGAAGCATAGCATGTCCAGCATTTCCACTGACCACCAGTTCTCGGATGCCGAGGAATCCGATGGCGAAGATGGCGATGATAACGATGATGATGATGAAGATGACGATGACTTTGATGACCAGGGAGACTTGACACCCAAGACAAGATCAAGAAGCACCAGTCCCCAGCCTCCTCGGTTCTCCTCCTTGCCTGTCAATGTTGGCGCTGGACCCCATGGAGTTCCTCCCGATAACTCTCTGGGACACTCTTCATTGATCAGCTATTTAGTTACTCTACCAAGTATTCAGGTTACTCAGCTCATGACACCCAGCGACTCTTGTGAAGATACGCAGATGACAGAGTATCAGAGGCTGTTCCAGAGCAAAAGTACAGACTCGGAGCCAGACAAAGACAGGTTAGACATCCCTGGTTGCATGGATGAAGAGGCCATGTTGTCTTCAGAGCCAAGCTCCTCCCCAAGAGACTTCTCTCCCTCTAGCCACCATTCTTCACCAGGATATGATTCTTCACCCTGTCGAGATAATTCGCCAAAGAGGTATCTGATACCCAAAGGAGATTTGTCACCCAGAAGACATTTGTCGCCTAGAAGAGATTTGTCACCCATGAGGCATCTGTCACCAAGAAAGGAAGCTGCATTGAGGAGAGAGATGTCTCAAGGGGATGCTTCACCAAGAAGGCATTTGTCTCCAAGGAGGCCATTGTCACCTGGAAAGGACATGACAGCAAGAAGAGACCTCTCTCCCAGAAGAGAGAGAAGATATATGACCACCATCAGAGCACCATCTCCCAGAAGGGCTTTATATCACAACCCGCCATTACCCATGGGACAGTATCTGCAAACAGAGCCAATTGTATTGGGGCCTCCTGTAAGTATGACCTGAGCTCTCTTTCCACAAAAGCTGTAGAACACTGATACCTCCTACAGCATAGTAGTAAGGCATTTATTATTGTTTGGTTGTCTCTTGAGGGAAGGAGGAAACCTATTAATACCAATAGCAAGGAGATATTTTTATTACACACTGTGTTGGTGACGTGGCTGTGGCACTGTTCCAAGTATAATATTGCATCAGAGCAAAAGTGAACTTCCAGCTGGGAGCAGGTGAAGGCTTCTGGATGTTTTCTAAGCTCACTAATTATAGGCATGAGCCAAAACCCTTAGGTGAAGCCCTGGGAATGGCATGCCTACATAGTCAAACATGAGGACGCTCAAGTGTTATTGATATGTACTCTGTAGCAGACAAGGACTCAGATCCAGTCCTTGCCCTTGACTTCCCGCAATGCTTTTTAAAAAATATGCTCATTGCATGGTCCTATGTGAAAAATGCACACGGGAAAATGGTCAGGACCTAGAAAAAGGCAGTGTGACACTCTAGTAGCTTATGAGTAATAGGCATGAAGGTTTCTGCATTTGTTGTTGTTATCACCTGGGAGAGATGCTAAGTGAAAATGCAGGCCCAGAGAATGAGCAATCAGAGAACTTGGAGACTATTTGGAGGCTTCTGGTGTTTGCCTTTCCTATAAACTAACGTGGCAACAGTGGTGGCCATAGACCCTACTGGAACCACAGGTTTAGTAAAAAGCTGTAGAAAAGCCTTGCTCTGCCTCATTCCACAGCCTAGCCCAGCAGATCTCGGTGTCTCTTTCCATCCTGGGATGGCTGTCAGAGGGCAGACAGCACAGAGGCGTGCCGTCTTCTGGGTTTGTTTGCTTTAAGAGCGGCTTTAGTTTCCGGATCTTGATTCCTGTCTGTATTCTCTTTGCTCTGTGTTCTGTCTGACATAGCATGGTCTTTCTCAGTGATAGAAGCCATTGCCAACTCCTGGCTCTGTCTATCCCTACCGCTGTGGCCAGTTCCCTCCCTCTCATCACCTACCGCTGTCTTGAGTCGGAAGTTCACACTGTCACTGTCAAACTTCAGGAAAGCTCCCCGCTTTCCTCTTTCCGTCCTCATCACCCTCTTTTCATAAATCGGGTACAAAGTTCATCTTGATGTTGCAGTCCTGCAGAGACATGCCCAGCAGTCTGGACATGACTGATTTCAAGCCAATAAATTGGCAAGCTAAGAGAAAGCACCACATCTCTGCAAGTGTCTGTATCTTGTGAAGCATAAGTCGCTTCATCATGAATGGGAAGCTGGAAATCCTTCTGGGGTAGCGTTAAATGCTTCCTCTGATGGAGACATAGTGATGCTGGCAGCGTGTGCCAAACCAGTCCTCACCCATCATCCCTGAAGCTTTTGGTTCAGCATTTGGCCAAATGGACCACAACTGGCCTGTATGAGGTGGTGGAGCTCTGTCAGGCAATGGTATCATGAAAACAGAGCCATTGATTTAACAAGCTGTTAAACTCGAGCAAAGCAATTAAGGAATTAATTAACTAATTAATTAAAGGAATTAAACAATAAAAGAATTCATCTAATTTTGGACCTCTGATTGACTGCAAAGTAGTTGGAAGGAAATTGGTTTAATCAGTTATTGCGTTTTTTCCTAATTTTTGTGTGGTGTTTTGTCTGTTTTGTTATTGTTTCTTTTTAAAATATCTGCACATCTCACAGAGCTGTTAGACTTCATCACTGACACAGCCTTTGGCTTGCTACCTAGTGCAGTTCTGGTGATGTTGACTCATCCCCTTTGGATAAACAGGGAGACTTTTCATCTTTCTATGATGTGTGAACAAGACGCTCGTGGTCAGAGCAAAACAGACCTGACTCTTCTCGGAGAGGTGTCTCACCTGACTGCTCTGTCAGGTGCAGGCTTTGCTCTCTCTATTTTCTCTAATCATATACAAAAACACCAAACCGGAATACAACTAACCATAGCCCCTTTTCTATAATTTTGTGACCAGTAGCTTGTCTTTTTGTGAACAGTGATGGAGACTCTACAGGGAAGTGGCTTCGGTGTGATGGGACCCTGACGCTCACTCTTGCATAAGAAATCATTGGTTTAGTCTGAACTTAGGGCCAGAGAACAGATTTAGAGGGGGCAACATGCACTGCTAGGATTCCTCCCCTAATACCTTCCGATAGATAAGAGAATTGAAGAGCATGTGTGTTTTCTTCATTCAGTCACTATGGTCATCACTTCCCTTCTGATCAGCGACGGTCTGAATCTCACATGTCTGTCGAGAGCACAAGATTGTGTTGGATTTAGGACACATGGAGTGTGTTCTAGTTTTAGAAACATCACTCCCATCAGTCTGCAGTCGGGGATCTCAAGTAGTTTTGTGTAATGGCACATCTCTCCTAGTGTCTTCTTGCTGATTCCTTCCTCAGTAGACTTATAAGATCTGTACTCTCATGAGGTCTATGCAGTGGATGGCACAAAGAACAAATGGAAACATAACAGTAAAATGGAAAAATGACCAAGTCACCTTTTATTTTAATCCTTAAATCTCTGATAACTATGATTTACAAAGAATTCATTTTCTTTGGAGATTGCTTGCTCTCACAAGCATTAGGATTCCTCTGCCTTAACTGGTATTTGATTAAGACTTGCTCTTTTTTAAAGCAGAATGAAGGGACAGAGTTCATGTGGACACAACACTTAGGGGATTCTTCTCGAGCCCTGCAATGTTCACCCATCCTAGCTTGTGAGGTCCTAGTGATCCCGAGGCTGGTGACTAGACTATTTCATCTGTGTTACAGAATAAACCATCTGTCAGTAGCTTGGATAAGATGCAGCCCAGAGCACAACAAATTCCAAGCATGGCACACAGTAGCAGGCATATGCATAATTTATCGTTCCTGAGCCAGGCTCAAATCTAAATAGAACTGGGTGAATCCTTAATGGTAGGAGTCAGTCCTTGAATCTGAGAGCTGAGACATCCTTGAGATGAATAACAACAGTTTTTAAGATCACTTTCCTAGATTACGCTATACTTGACAATTTTTTAATTTATCTTGAGTTCTTATGTAAACAAACAATTCAGTCTATTATTGATGAATCATAGCAATTGAAAATCTGATAGATTTACTAGAGCCTGATAATCTGGCAATCTGAGTTATGTTCTGCTACAAAAACAAGCATAAAAAATAAAGCCTTCATTTCAGGACTAAAACCATGAAATCTGGAATTCTGGTTCCGATTTCTAAATACTCTTACTTAATTTTCAAGAAGACATTTTTGTTATAAGTAATATCAACAGAGGAATTAAGGCATAATCATCTTTAATTTCCAGCTATAAATTGAATATAAATGATTAACTCTTAAACACACATGATGGTTAACTACACTTGCTTCCTTTTAAGCACGGCTATTTCTATAAGATTTGGTCTTGAACTAGGACTTGAAGAAACCTGCATTCTTTGTTGGGCCTCTTCTTATGCATTCTTGTAGGTCGGTGCCTTGCACAGTAAGACCTCTCCTCAGTAGGGACGTCCTCCACTAGATCAGTACTCAGCACAAAGGGACCTCTCCTGAGTAGGGATGTATTCCTGTAGGCCAGTGCATTGCGGTTTTTCATAACCACCCAGCCATCCTTTGTGTGAAAAACCATTTCCTAAAAGCCTGTTGCCAACTTGTCACTTATACCTAGTCCCAGGAATGTCCTTCAGCTCAGCCTAAGGCATAAATAGTTGGTAGTCCTATTTCCTTTTAGATTCAATCCCATTAATATTTGCTAGTTGTTTATTTTTGTTTTGTTTTTGTTTTTCCGCTTTGTTTGTTGGTTGCTTTTATGTTTGTTAGTTGTTTTCCTGGTGAATCCATTCTTTTCATTTGCTCTTATGAGGAAAACAGGCAGCACGTGACTTCGTGCCTAGTGGGAAATACACGGGATGCTTTAGTGCTCTGCTGTTTACAAACAAAAGCCACCGTCCAGAGGCCGACACCTTCATCAGAGACAGCTGAGAAATCTGTTAGTTTTGAGAAGTTCTTCCTAGATGTTGGGCATCCTGAAGGAGGGAAGGGGGGAGGGAGGGAGCGAGGGAAGGAGGGATAAAGGGGAAAAGAGAGGTAGAGAGGGAGGAAGTTTAGCTCAAGAATGGAAAGTGGTCAGGTATGAACTCTGTGCTTTCTTTTCCCCTGTAGAATCTCAGAAGAGGATTACCTCAGGTTCCTTACTTTAGTCTCTATGGAGACCAAGAAGGTGCTTATGAACATCACGGCTCCAGCCTTTTCCCTGAGGGTCCTACTGACTATGTCTTCAGTCATCTTCCTCTTCACTCTCAGCAGCAAGTCCGAGCTCCTATCCCCATGGTGCCAGTTGGTGGGATCCAGATGGTTCACTCCATGCCACCGGCCCTTTCTGGTTTACATCCTCCACCCACATTGCCTCTGCCCATGGAGGGCTCTGAGGAGAAGAAAGGAGCACCAGGGGAGGCCTTCACTAAGGATCCCTATACCCTTTCCAGGCGGCATGAGAAACAAGCCCCTCCCGTTTTGCAGTCATCTGGTCTACCTAGCTCACCCTCCTCCCCACGGCTATTGATGAAACAGAGTACTTCAGAAGACAGCCTAAATGCCACCGAGAGGGAACAGGAAGAGAACATACAGACTTGTACAAAAGCCATCGCCTCACTCCGGATTGCCACAGAAGAGGCAGCTCTGCTTGGGGCCGATCAGCCCACGTGGGGGCACGAGCCCCACCAGAAACCCTTGGAAAGTGCACACATCAGCATGAGACACTTTAGCGGGCCTGAGCCAGGTCAGCCTTGTACCTCAGCCGCCCACCCTGACTTACATGATGGTGAAAAGGACAGTTTCGCACCATCACAGACTGCAGGCGCTCACTCCACATTTTACAGCAAGGGCAGCGTGGATGAGAAGAAGGCGGACTTTCCTAGCAGCAAGGAATTATCTTTAAGCACAGAGGAAGGTAAAGAACCTTCATCAGAGAAGAATCAACTACATTGATCTGAGTTGCATGGACACGTTCATTTCCATATTTCCCCTTTTTTCTTGTTTTTGTTTTTCTAGGAATAGAGGTAACCGAGTTGATAGCATGCCTGTCCTAAGTTACAATAGTTGGCTATTATAAATACTTTTGTTGTTTTGAAAACAATTAGGTAAATCAACAAGTCATCTTGAGCCTGACCAAACAAAATTTGAAATTAACCTATTGGGTCTGGTACTTTTAAAATTGTACAGATGTTTGTGCCTTTTCTTTACTTTGCTTATATTCTTATAAGCATTTTTTAGCAGTAATTTGTACATATTTTAGAATTTGTGTATCTGCTTTGTAATAAATGTAATTTCTTTCCTCTTTTGGACACTTGGATCTAAATGGTGTAAAGCAAAACAGCATCAATATATATGTGAGGTTGCACTAAAACATATTTTTATATGATAAAAAACTGAACAGCTTTTATGTACAGCTCTGATTCTGTAATACTAATATTTATTTTGTTTCATAAATTGTACATTTTTTCTTAATGTTGTGGATTGCTTTTCTATGTGAAGCATGGATTTACTGTTGCGTAACTAGAACAGAAATGTCCATTGTAAGCAAGATATTTAAGCTAGAATATCTTATTCTGCACTTATGCATTAGTTATTAAAAAAAAAAGATAAAGGACGTATCCGTTGGTTCTTAACTTGTAAATTCTTTCTGTCTCGTTTGCTGGACTGACAGTAACTTAAGAGCTGATTGTGATTTTAAATGGATAGTACCGTAAAGCATTAAAGTAAACAATGTGCTATTGTGAGTTTTTTCAAAGCTTTATAAATCAGTTATAAATAATATTAAAAGTATTTGGTCTTCTGTGAACATGTTGATCTATATACTCATCTAAAAATATGGGAAAAAACATTCCGCCCCATGTAAATATGTACAAGTGCATCATTGGTGCAGTTTTGCGTAACTCAGTTGGACACGAGGTTGCCACAGACCTCTGCTAGGGTGTCTTTAAAAATTAAAATGACAGAGCACATGGGACTGTGTAGAGCTTGGTTATCGGCCGGCCCGGTGGCTTGGTAGGCAGTGCTGTGCGCTGCCTGTGGAAAAGACCTGGACTTGAAAATCTTGGTTCTTGCTGCACAGGATAGTGACTGGAACTAAGGCTGCATGGAGGGATTGCACTTGGACTTGAGGGTTGGGTGTGGAAGCGGGGAAGGGGGATGGAGACCTGCTCCCCGGCTCTTCCCATCAGCCTGTTCGTGTGGTTACAGGGTTAACATCAGCATTAGGGGATGCCGCCTTGCCCTTCCTACAGGGAAAGAGTGTCTCTCCTGGCTGTCTCAGGGGGAATGAAGAAGAGAAGCCTTCAAGAGAAAGCAGCTCTTGGGAGGAGGAAGTTTTTTGTAGATAACCTTCAGAACGGCTTTTGGTCAGTGTTGAAGGTGGGAAGAGCCTTTGCAGGTCCAGAAGAGCGGAGCAGAGGGAGGGGGGGTACAGCAACATGTGCACACGCACGCACATGTATGTGCATGCGCACACACAATCTGGGTTATCTTTGTGCTATATAGTGGATTATAATTCTGTGAAACCAAGTTTGTATATTGAATTACATTAAGGAGTGTTCTTTAAAAAGAGAAATAAATATACAATTACATGCTTGAGGTGTCTAGTTCTTGTGTGTGTGTGTGGGGGGGGTTACAGTTTATTTCTGATTTTGTTTCTTAGAGGATTTTGGTGCTGTTAACCTACACTCCATGATTTTAATTGCTGGGTTCTTTCCATCCTGAGGCATGCCCAGTGCAGATAGTCTTTTAACAAGTGGCAAGACAGCTATTGGCTTCAGTGTCATTGGTTTAGCATAGGTGGCACTCCTGAGAAGTGGTGTCACCCAAGCAGAATCTTGAGCCTGGGGAGCGTGCACTATGTCTGAGTAGACTCTCGGATCATTCCCATCCCCCTCTCCGTGCACAGACACAGGTGTAAATCAATTCCACTAGAAAAGTCTCCTTTTGCTTTGTTTCTGAAGTCAAAAAAAAAAAAAAACCAACACAAATATACCATAAAATATCCACAAATCATGGGGATTCTAAAGAAAAGACCAGAATCTTTTTAGTAATAAAAGTAATAAAAATGACCATAAAAGGTCAAAATCTCTCTGTGTTTTTAATGATAAAAATCTCAAGTTGGTGGATTTAAACCTTACGTGTTTTGTTTTATGAGTCAGACGGTCTTTGCTAACTATGTTTTTACAAAGGTGAATGGAAGGAAGGTCAGCGCAACCAGCCAGCCTAAGAATCCCCAAAGCATTTTGATTCCTTATGGAGAGTTTTGTCTCACTCCTGTGACATCCTGTGATGTGAAAGACAGAGATGGAGAAAGAGACAAGGGGTGGGGAGATTCTGGCCCTTTGCTTTTACATAATCAATTATTTCTTTGTTCACTCGTTCATTGCTCAATGCTGCTTGAGTACCTACTATGAGCTGAGAAGATGATGGGCATCTAGAATGGGTGAGTTTGCTTTCTAGAAGTTCACGTAAGTAGTAGAGATTTATATGTGAGCAAACAGTAGCATTAAAATCTACACTGGGTGTGGTTTGTAGTAACCAGGATTTGACATCAGGACCATAGTTTTGCAAGCAGGAAGAGAGGGGCCATCACAGCCGTGGAACACAACCTGGAAATAATACATTGACAAACTCAACATAACTTTCTCATCACCTGCAATGGAGCACTATTCTGTGAGTTGGGTGTACAGTACAGAACAAAATAGACCCTTGCTTTCTGTAGTCTATATTCTAATAGGGAGCACACTAGGGAAAGTACAGGGGTTGTGATCCAGGATGTGTGACGCTATACATGCATAAAAAGTGAGCAGTGTGAGGCTGGTTCCAGGGGGGCCTGGCAGAGTGTGCACAGCTAGAAGAAAACAGAGCAGCATCTTGTTTTCTAGTCTGGAAGGCAAAGGGAGAAAGACTGGAACAAGAAAGTAACCTTTGTGATTGTGTGTGTGTGTGTGTGTGTGTGTGTGTGTGTGTGTGTGTGTGTGTGTGTGTCTTATACATATTTTATAATATATATGAATATAAAACTATAGAAGAGGTCATGAAGCAAGGGAGGGAAAGAAGAAATGTTAAATGTAAATACAGTGCTCATGAATGAAATGGTCAAAAACTTAAAATTTCCATTAAGAAAGTATATGGTGATAATCATAGTGCTGGGGAGGAGGAGGAAGAAGGAACCTTGGGACACACAAGCCAGCCAACCTAGCCTGCTTGATGAGCTGTCACCCAAATGAGAGACTCTCAAAAGGCAAGATGGACAGAACTTGAGGAATTAAAGCCAAGGTTCACCTCTGGCTTTCACATGCATGGGCACCAACATTTGTGCCCATATACCTACAAATATATGTACATATAATTTCTAGGAGAAAGACAACACTACAGTGACTTAATAACTACTTAGAAGCATTATAGAAGCTTTGTCATAAAAATATTACAAAATTTTAAACTAACCATCCTTTTTTAAAAAACCTATATACCGGTGAAGACAGAAACACAGGTCCAAGGTCAAAGGAAGGCTCACACTGCAGCCTTCTGCCTCTGCAAACCTCTGCTCTTCAATGACAGATAGCTGGTTACTGTTGCCTCCTTATTTCCAGTCAGAGTCGCTAAGGTCAAATAAGTTCAGAAGGGCACAAGAAGCATGCAGGCCATCTCCATGATGGGTAACCAAGATTATTAGTTTAGAACGGTGACCAATTAGGGCTGTGTCACCTTTACCACAGGGTTGCTTTGCTTTTCTGGGGCTGTTTGTCATTGTACAGGCCAACATACCTGCCGGTTTCTGACTGCACAGGAACCTATGCTAGATACGCAGTAATAAGACAGGCTTTGCTTTGTGGTAGCACTCAGGGACATGACAGAAATGATTTCATTTTCCATTAAGGTATAGCTAAATATGGACAAAGAGAAGAATCTAATCTTTGATTTTTTTAAAATTCTCTAAGGGTCGTCTTACCTATACACACTCATATCCATTGTTTAGCTAAAACTAGGGTCACCTTCAAAGGTAAACTGCTTATCAAAATGAGCCAAACTAGCAGATTTCCTCTATTCACTAAGTGATTATAAGGTATTTAAGAATCAGCAATTGACCATAGCCTTTTTTTTTTCAACCAGAATTCAAACTTTGTTGTCTTGGATGAGCACAGATTTAATAAATATGGCTTGATACGAATGAAATTTTATCTCAACAAAAATAGAACGGTTAAGAACAATGCTTACTATTACATTCATTCATTCATTCATTCATTCATTCATTTATTAATTAATTTGTGGGCACAGGTGCCATGGCACAGGTGGGCAAATGAGAGGAAATAGGACAACTGGCAGGAGCCTGTTCTCTCCTTCCAGTGTGGGTCCCAGGAATAGAACTCAGATCATCAGACTTGGTTGCAAGCACCCATGCTTACTAAACCATCTTTCCAGCCCCAAGCATACAACCCCTGGATGATACTTTCTTTTAATTATTTCATTACAACTTATGATAAAGAACAAAGCATTTTGAAATAATTTTTCTGTAAAAATACTCAAGAGTTCATGGAATGATCGCTGGCAGCTGCTGTCCTCAGAGGAAACATGAAAAAGCTAAGCCATTTTGTCTTAGTAAGAGAGTGGCATGGGAGGTCCAACGTGCCTTCTCCAATGGGAACAAAGCTTGTGGTTACTTGGATAGTGGGCTGACTTTCTGAGCTCATCGTCAGAGCCCCTTGCTCTGAGCAGTTGCTCTGCCAAGGAAAGCCGATGGCCATCTTTAGCCTCCTAAAAGCTATCTTCAGTTACAGACAAGAGCCCAGTTCCAAGAAGGATATGCACCAGGGGCTTCATTAAGTGAGAAGTCCTGGGCATCCCTCCTCTCAGTGTGTCTGCCTGGAGGTCTATTCTGACTATAAGGCATCAAAGGACTTCAAAGCCCAGTTCCATGAATATGCTTTACTATGGCTTAAGTTTGATGGTAATGCTAGGCACTAACGCTCAAAGCTGCTATCCTCAGGGCAACTTCTTGTATCTATAGGAACAATTACAAGTACAGTGTACATGGTTCGAGAACCCTACCACATTGATCAAGAACAACCTTCTACAAAGACATTTTCAGTAATAATTACATAATGTGGACTAGCCTTTCTATGAGAACTTTCGTCCATTCTCTCATCCAACAGTCACAAACGAAAGAAGTAAGTGGATGAAGCAGACGTGCCTAGTTATTAAAACAGAAGGCAGTTCAATTTTTTTTAAACTGGGAGCATGTGCATGATATGTGCATGTGGAATGCATGCCAAGCTATTCATGTGGAGACTAGATATCAATTTTATGAACTAAGTTCTCTCTTTCCATTTTTACATAAGTTCTGGGGGTCAAACTAAACATTAGGTGATGTCTCTGTCTGTTCTCACAAGACTCCCGAAAATTGCTTGTATCCTTTCTACTGTTTCTTAGGTAACAGTATATCCTTCTGAGGTCTTTGATGTAGTTGAAGACTAGATGGTTATAATTTCCTTAGTTATGACAAAAGATAAGTTAGATATGAAACCTTAGACTCACAAATATAGGATAGGATATCTTCTTTAATTCTGACAAATACAAATAGACTAGATATTATAGACTAGATATTGTAACTATAATTCTTGCTTGATAATTGTTTTATTATATGTACTTTTACTATGTTAAATTTAAAACCTTCCTTTTTGAAAAAAAAGTAAAAGGGGAAGTGCTGTGGATGATTGATTGATAAATAAAACACTGATTGGCCTGTAGCCAGGCAGGATGTATAGGCAGGATAGTTACACCCCTGACTCGCGTAGCAGGCACCTGTACATATTAAGCCATCTTCTGGCCCTGGGTAGCTGATTTTTAAAGCATTAAAGACCAATAAAACTTTCAGCAGTGATGAGATCACTCCGTATTTGTACTTTGCAAACACAAAAAAATGCCCCTTAGCTACACAAGGCTGTTGAGCACTTGAAGCATGGTGTGTACAACTGAGAAGTTAAAATCTTAATTTGTTTCCACATATATTTAGCTTAGACTTCTGCAGCCATGTGTGGCTAGTGGCTTTGGAATGGGACAGCAATCTGTGGAAGCTACATGTCACCCTTGTTGAATGTCTCTAGGTGTATTCATTCACTTGACAAAAACTGAGCACTGGTTACATGACCACTCTATTCTTGTTGCTGGGGAAATAATGATGGACGGCAACACAAACCAAGCCAAATATCTAACACAGAACCTGTGACCAATACCTGTCACTATGTGTCCAGTGAGAAATTTGCATCATTTAGCCCTGCCGATGGCTCCTCATTTGGTTGAGTTTTGGGCCTGGGGAATCTTGCTAATAGCCAAAGTATGCTCTTCTGAAGAGAGAGATAGATTGTAGTTCCATTGTAACTTGCTGATGTCACAATGGAATATACATCATATTCTTCAGACTGATGTGGGCTCTCTCAGTCTGCCTCTGTGTAAATTTGCATGCCTCTACAGGCCTAAGGGGAAAGGGCTGGGACTGGGCTCCAAGAAGGACTCTGACTCAGTGTGGAATGCAGGTCTGTGAAGGGAGGTATCTGCCACCACCCTGGAAGTGTTGCCCTGTTCTTTTGCTGACAGCATATAAGTGAACATGTAAAACTGAACACTTCGCTGTCTTCATTTCCCAGGGTAAACTTAAATTCCAAAGAAACACCTCTTGCCTCTATGTTAAGATGGTATATAGTTACCAAGTCTGCCCTCTGAATGTCTAACCCTAGGAATGATCCAAAGTGCCTAGAGAAGTGACAAAATGTGGTAGTGATTTTTGGTAGGATTTTGGTATTCTTACCATAAGTACACTGGCTACCCAGAAGCCCCATCAGGTTGGATTGACCATCATCCTTTTTCCTCATTCCCCAATCACATGTAGCACCCTTTTAGGTTAACAAAGGATAAGAAAACGCTTTGATCTCCATTATAAAATAAAGTTGTCTTGTTTCTATGTAAATCTCAGTCTTGGGGGATGCACCCATGGACAGTCCTATGAAAAGGGATCATGCTAGCTTTCCTGCCTTCTACATTAATATCTACCGTCTTAGGCGTGATATCTGTTAATTACTTCTGATAGTCCTTACCAAGCATTGTCACAGTGAGCATTTCCCTGATCACTAAAGTACTGGAAGAAAAGAAACACAAGTTGTATAATACGACAGGCTGCATTTCAAACCCAGGTTGGCCTGACTCCAGAATCGTTCATTCTGTAACTTATTTCTTTGATGTTGATTTGTATCTGAAGGTAAGGAACAAAGGAAGTTCCTCATTCATTATTTCACTCCTCCATTCAAAAGTATTTACTGACTCTGTGCTATACTGTTAAGCTGACCAAGGGGTATGGGGATAAGAGATGACAACGATGGCATTGCAAGGCTTTAGTAAGGGACTCATCGTTAAAAAGTGATCACAGATACCAGGCAAGTGAGTCTGAAGGATGAAGAGGGACTTCCCATTCAGCTGAAGGTGTTGGGGTGTAGCACAGTTGTTAGGGTGTGAAGGTGGTTACCAGGGGAGAGTAGAACATAAACAAAACAACAAGCCCAGGGAACCCCCTAGAATAATCACATACTAAGAGAGAGCAGGGCATGTGGGGACATAATAAGACAAATTTTATTATCAGAAGTTAATACTGAAATGAGAGGCTCCCTAACTTTGAGCTCTTCCTGTTACTTCAAGTCAATTACAGCTGATATGTATAGTTGGACTCGATACCCATGCAAATTTATGCAAGTTGTATGTATAATTCTAGTTATAAACCTATATTAATATATGGAATATGAATGTAAAATGATGTTTATACCCATGTCTATTAAGTTAATGTGTGGGGAAGACATAATAAGGACAGCTTGTTGGAAATTTGCCATTGAATTGTGTGTGCACATATAGAAAACATGAATAAAAGTAAAAGTGAAATTGACTCTCCCCACCCAGTGGTTTTGAATGTCTTTAAACTCTTTTTAAATGGATTACAGCTAGAACTTAGGGGGCTAAACAGTTGGACTCCTCCAGCTCCCTGGCTTCCTGGCTGGGCCTCCAGTCTCAGACTTATACAGAAAGGAAAGATGGTATAGATATACCACACAGCAAAATGGTAAGTGTATGTTGAACTTAAAATATTTAAGTGCTATGTGTCAGTTTTTGTGTTTACTTTACCATTTAGGCTGACCAGCCATGAGCTCTGATTCCACTGTTGAGATGGCTTTTCCCTTTCACTCAAGGGTTTCTAGAGTACAGGAGGGCAGAAGCAACCACACAACAATGTCTTCACAAGGCAAAGCCAACCACATCGCCACTTGTAATCCTTTCTTTCTCTCTAAAGATTTTGGTCCAGTCTAAGTAAATTTCATGAATAAAAATAACTTCTCTGTCCTACCTTCCTGAACAACAACAATAACAAAACAAGAGCTAAAAATTCCAAGGAAAATTCTGCAATGAAATACTTATTAACAGTTGTATCCCCTAACCAGCCTAGCTCTCTGTGTTAATCATTCCCTGTGCTGGAGATGGGATGGGGGGAGATTAATCAGCTGCACCTTAATTTTAAAGTGAAATCATCACCATAGAAACCTCCTTTTCACATTCCTTAACCATGAGCGAGACCTCAAAATTAAAATAACTAGTTTGAAGCCAACCAGTTACTATAAACACCAATATAAACAAGGCCGCTGCGTGGGTAAAGATGGCAGGAATGAGCAGGAATGGTATTTTGGAATGGTAATTTATTTCTTTCCAAATTTACACTGATAATCCTCCCTTCCCACCCACTTCTCTCTGTCTCTGTCTCTGTCTCTGTCTCTGTCTCTGTCTCTGTCTCTGTCTCTCTCTCTCTCTCTCTCCTATAAAGCATCTAACATTTTGGACCTCGACATTCTAACTAAACCTACTGACATTCTTTCATTTGCAACAAAATTTCAGAAACACATCCTTTGCTATTTCCTTGGCTATTTTAAATAACCTGTCAAAAATCTCTGCAGGAGAGAGATCTTGAACACTAGAGGATAATGTCACAGCTGTGCCTTCCAGAGCTTCCCATTTGATTTCCTTCTCTGCTTCCAGATGTTTGGGCCTGTGGTTCTAGAGATGCACCTGACAGGGTAGCAAGTAGAGCCAGAGTTAAAGCAGTTCTTGAAAGTATTTATAAGATGCAAACATTGGTCAACCAGGAGCCTGTGCACCATGGAGGAACACAGAAGGCTACTCACCCTTGATTCTAGTGGATGTGATTTCTTTTTACTTATATTGTGTACCTAGTGTGTTTTCTAGGGGCATCTGGTTCTTGTCTCTGTGGTCAGTTTTCATTTGTTGCTAACTGAAGAGGACGTGTGTGTGTGTGTGTGTGTGTGTGTGTGTGTGTGTGTGTGTGTGTGTGTGTGTAGATGTATAGATGTCAATGCACCTTAAAAGTTTTCTTTTTTTTTCAGCTAAAACGTCCTAATGGAAGCTGAGTATACACACAGTATCCTTGTCTGTCATTTTAACTTTTTAAAATGTGCTTCATGATCTTAGGCTGAGCAAAGGCCAACATTTCTTTATCAAATTATGACTTTACACTGAACATGCTCAGGAATGTGCTCACCCTGCAATGCTTTCCCTTGGGGATACACAGACGTCCTGTGAGTGAAATTCTCATTGTTTCTTTGTTCAGGGAGAGATTTGCTTTGGAGTTTATACCTATGCTTCCCTAATCTGCTTCAGGTAATAACTTTTTTCCAACTTTTCTTTCATATCTCTGCTTGGTATAGCTTTGCACTCAACATGTTGAGGGCCCATTGTGTTCTGTTATGCTTTTAACTCGATAACTGGCCAAGGATGTCAAGTGGAAGCACAGAACACCCTCAACCACTTTCCATCCCTTTGGCAGGTATCAACAATCAAGCTTGATGCCTTTCTCTAGAGCAGTGGTTCTCAACTTCCTAATGCTGTGACCCTTTCATGCAGTTCCTCCTGTTGTGGTGACCCTCAACCATAAAATTACTTTGTTGCTACTTCATAACTGTAATTTTGCTACTATTATGAATTGTAATATAAATACATGATATTCAGGATATCTCATATGCAACCCCAAAGAGATCACAACCCACAGGGTGAGAACTGCTGCCCTCCAGAGAACATTGTGTGGTGTTGGTGAGCAGAACTCAGGAACTAGATGCCATGAATTCAAACCTGAGCTCTGCTACATCTTAGCTGGTGGCCATGGTGCAAGAAAATGCTCTCTCCTGGAACAAATGGCCCAGACACCAGAGGCTTGGTCCACAGGAGTGTGTTAACCATACATAGTGTTCCAGGTCAGCAAGTATTGAGATGTGTGCATTCAAATGCCTGTGCCATCATTTCTGATTGACCTTGAGTAGATCATTTTGTATTCCTAAAATTCATTTCCTGTCTCAAAGCATGAGGCATGACATTAAGAACATTTTCTTTGACTTACTGTTTGAATCCAATAAGATGATACATAATATTGAACAATTTTTAAAATTTAAGTGTTTGGTATTAATATTTCTTATTAAATTTTAAAATTATTTTGTCACATATTTACTTATTTGTATATGCGTGTGTGTGCATGCATGTATGCACATGTAAAGGTCAGTTCCCCCCCTTTATAGAGTCAGTTCTCTCATATGAGTCCTGGGGACTGAATTTGGATTCTCAGGCTTGTCAGAAAATTCTTCAACTGTGCCCTCTCACCTGCCCAACTTAAGGATTCTTTTTTTTTTGCCCCCTCCCCCCTTAAGGATTCTTTATAACCCAGAACTTTAGTTAGATTTAGTCAGGAATCCAATTGAGTACATTCCCAAGTCTCTGATTAGGAGAATGGCTTAATTATTATCAATTGCTTCAGAAAGTTCATATAAACTGATCAATAATTTAAACATTTATGTACTGTGTGTACCAAAGTATTTTTCTGCTTAGCTACCATGACATATACCATTATACATTTTTATTAACTCAGAGCCCTACGGGCTAGTAAAGTAAATCCAGTGGAAACAATAAGCATAATATATAATGGAAGTGGATTCAAAGGTGCGCTGTTACTTGCCTTTTGTTCCTTCTTAAGAGAGAATTTCATTTTAATCCCTTGATTCTTTCTCATGAAGACTTTTTTCATTAGAGTAAAATTGTGGAGCAAAGTCAACATGTCTGTACACAAAGACTGGATTGGTCAAATGTTGGCTGCTGAGGAAATGGAAGGAAGATCGATTCACAAAGGGTCACGAGGGAGTTTCGTATTTGGGGGTGGGGGTGGTGTGACTGTCTTATGTTTTGACTATTTCAACAGTTCTTAGCTGCACACAGTTGTCCCACAGCTCTTGAAGTTGTGCATTGTGAAGGTGAATTTTAGACTATGGGGACTCACACCTGTAAGCCCAGCACTTGGGAGGCTGGGACAGGAGGATTGTCAAGAGTTTGAGGCTAGTCTGGACTACCTACTGAATTCCAGAGCAGTGGGGGACTCTGTATTGAAAAGCAAAGTAAAACAAACAAAAGAATACCTTTACTCTATATAAATTATATTATGATTTTTTTAAAGGAAGATTGGATTGATAATTCTGTTTTGTCTCAAGCTTAGAAAATGTTGGTGGTGAAACTGATTTTGCATTCGTGTGGTAATCAAGAGTCATACATTTGTACATTGACCAGACTATCATCCAATGATAACTTTAGCTTTTAAAATTAATCCTAGACAGGCTCAGCTATAGCATGTGCTGTACTGGCTGTGCAGATAGAAGACCGCATATCAAAGGGTAGGTAGACTATGTGTGTAACAAATGTGCAGGGAATGACATTTGAGGAAGACCTGCGGGGAACAACAGCTTCCCCTGAGTGCACCAACCGTGGAAAACAATAGACTGGGTGAGTAGTATGAAAACACCCTCCGTTGTATGATTATAGCAATGCTGTGCTGGGGTGAAGACTTGAGGACCAGGCAGGCACAGCACAGCCAAGAGCTGTGCATCAGCGTTAAAGTGACTGGAGCCTGCTAACTATGTCTGCAGCAAAGGAAATTTCATTCTCGACTTTGATGGGAAAAAGCAGTTTCTGGTTTGCATTTGGCTCTCACCCCAATGCAGAGAGTGAGTGCCTTCTGCATATATATATATATATATATATATATATATATATATATATATATATATATATGGCTTGGCTTGCTAGGAAGTTTGAGTCATCAGTTGAAACATAGGTGCAAAAGCCCCATAGATCAACCCCCCCCCCCAAAAAAAAGATAAGACGGTGGCAGCGGTCCTGGGGCAGCTGCCATTGTTTAACTTCTGCTGAGGTGTTGGGGGTCTTTCCTCTGTCAGCAGCTCTTTACCCAGTGGGGTAGCACTCCGCTGTAGTGTTTAACTTGTAAGCTAGTCATCTGTGTCCGTCCCCCCCTTTCTCCAGGGTGACTGCTTTGGACTCTTGATAGGTTAGTTCTTGCATTTGATAGACATTTAGGATTTCTTCGCTGTTCTTTCAATAATGTTTTGGCTATGTGGAAGGCAAAGACCCAGTCCCATGGGGTTTTCTTACTACTATTTCTGTCAATATCTTTACATCAACTAGGTCAGTACCATTCAATTTTTAGTCCATCAAAATTACTTGGGGGAAAATTTGATTTCATCAATCACAATACTTATCAACCTATAATAATACTCTATGGCCGGTGCTAATAGGCAATATCATGCCATTTACCATGGAAAATTTTACCACAAACTACAAAAGTCTATACATACAAAGGAAATACAAAGAATGAACATTTTAAGTAGTTTTGTTTCAAAAGAGCGGGGCCTATGGTCACATAACCCTTTATCTATTTGTTAAAAGTATTTCTTTAGGACTTGCTATACACACAGGGCCATGTTTTAGATACTGGAGTAAATAGGATGGTTGGAGGCTGGCCCTTTAGAGCTGTGTATCTCAGTGAGGTAACAAGCAAACAAAGGGATGGTTCTTTATGTGAGTCCAGGCAGCAGGATTTCGTGAGAACATTTCTGAAGCCATTTAGCCGGAATCTCTTTCTAGTGAAGTTTCAGTAGTTCAAAAATTGAAGATCAGGAGACTCTGTTGGTTCAGTCTGGCAAGGGAACTTGCTATATTCCCACAACACACGTAGGAACAAATGGTCTCACTTTGAGCCCGGAAGGGAAGAGAGGGGAAGGAACCAGGCTAGCTGCTTTCTATAGCCACTCTCCCTTGAGAAGTACCTCCATCTAATGCCCCGGGCCTGCTCCCAAATATTCGTCTGCCAACACCACCATGCTTGTAACCAAGTCTCAAACACACGAAATTTTGGAGGAACACTTGACAGGGCACAGCAAAGGTGAACAAGGCTGGTGAAGATGGGAAAAGGGCATCTGCACACTCTTGACTCAGAGTCATTTATTGTTAATAGATTGCCCAGTTGCCTCATTTCTACCATTTAAGAGGAAGTTTGCTATAGTATGGCTCTTAATCTCCAAACACATCAGTATACATTCCTAATAAAGAAGGCTGTTTCTATATGTGAAAGATAATTTTCTTTAAAAGTTTATTTACTTATTATGTATGCAGGATGCTCTCTGCATGTATGCCTGTGGGCCAGAAGAAGGCGCCAGATCTCATTACAGATGGTTGTGAGCCACCATGTGGTTGCTGGGAATTGAACCCAGGACCCCTGGAAGAGTAGCCAGATCCTCTTAATGGCTGAACCATCTCTCCAGCCCCAGTGAAAGATAATTTTTGATGTTGCTTTGACTAGGCAATAGAACACCAGCATTTTATCAAACTTCATTCTCGGTGTTTCTGTGAGGGTGTTTTAGATGAGATACATGTTTAAATCAGTGAACTGAGTGAGATTACAGTCCCTAGAGGAGGTGGACCTAGTACAATCTGCAAGAAAAGCCTGGCCTGCTCCCTGAGAGAATTCTTCCTGTCTGGAAGTTTGCAACTGGGAGGTGGGTTTCCACCAGATCCTTGGACTCATCAGTCTTCACATTCACGGGAGTCAGTTGCTTATCACCTGTCTCCTTCAAGAGATGTATCCCATTACTTCCGATACTCCAGAGAACTCTGACGAATATACCTTACCTAGCCACAGAACTTAAGGAAAACTGGGCACCAATACAGTTCTTTACCCAAACCGTCTCCCCTACTGCAATTTTGCTATCTTATTAATGTCCTATCTATTAATGCCAGCATGAATTTCTCTTCCAGCACAGTGCATCGCAGCCACATATGATGTCTAACATCTATGTCTCTCTGGTGTGCTTTCATCAGCATTAAGTACTTCTTTTAGGCACCTCAGGAAAGTGTTTGGGATGTAAATCTGAGCGGGGAGACGAGGGGGTCAATGAAAATGTTCCCATAATGAGTGAGTTCTGGGAACAGAGGAGGAAAGCCAGACTGTACCCAGCCTTTCCTCCATAGTAAAAGCATTCCTTGACGTCCACACACATTCAATGCGCATTCCAAAGAAATGAGAAAGCACAATTCTTTGCCCATGGTTCCAATGGTTGTACAGTCCTGAAAGAATATAATTGCTTCATGGCTTTATGTTTCCTTCCCACTGCATGAATGAGTCTACTTTCTGCACAGAAGTCCTCATTCCATGCCTTATTTGTTTATCTTTCATTTCTTCTCTTATTTCTGAATACCTTCATGATCCTGGCCATTCTGTCTGGAAATATTTGTGTTTCCATCTTATGATGGGGGTGTCTTCCTCTCTTATCTCCTTACTCCCTTCAACCCACATATGTACACCTTCCCACCCCAACCCCAGAGCAACTCTCAAGCTAACAAAACTTTCAGAATGCAGGCATCAAAACTCTTATTGCCATTCTTTACCTTATTGCTTATTTCCTTCCTGCCTTGATTCGGGATGGGAATGTGTTTCAAGTCCCACAAAGAAAAGTGATCAATAATTTATTAAGTGGTAAATAATGGTTCTTATGATTATGTAACAGACACTGTGCTGTCAAATCTACTGCTATATTTTTATGCAGACTGCAAAACAGTTTGGTTTAATGAGTCTACTATGTACATTGCTACTGTGAATTAAGTCCTAGAGAGTGGTACTCAAGTCTGTACTACACATAAGCTTACCTATACACCTACACAATACCCAGTGTCAAACTCACAAAGGAATCTCAACTATCCAAGTTCCTCAAGCCCTGATGGACAGGTTCAGTGAGTGGTACTGCTCTAAGGACAGCTTCCTCTCTGCTCTGTGAGGGCTGCCATATTCCCTATCTAGAACAAAATCCAAAGTCTATCTAAAAACTTTGAACATTGCTAGCCTTCCTTATCTCTGAGAGCACTGGGGCCTGTGGAAACAGTACTTCCTGAATGACATGAATAGGGGCACAGCTGATATGATTTATTTCAGCCATCTTCTGCTGTAGTTTATGCCTCACCAAATCCCTAGACAGTCTGCGTGGCTGTGATCCCTCGCTCCAGCACCTTTAAGGTCCTCAATGCCCTCACCTAGAAGATGGGAGGGTTCTTGGGATTCAGGATAGATGCTGAATTGAGAAACTGATTGGGAGTGACTGATAAGAAGAGGAAACCCAGGCAAAGGAAACAGCACAGAATGCATAGCCAATTGTTTTACAGTGGCTGAGTGTGTGGGAATGTGATTTCATTCTCATTTTCCCATTACAGCTTTGTTCCTTACTCTCCTCATTCCCATATCTCTGGGGCATAATGGAAGGCAAGGAATTTCAACATGTATTTAAGGGAATGCTATCAAGCAGATCAAAATTTGAACCTTAAAACCCTCACAAATAATACGTATGTGGGAATCAAAACTAATAAAAAGCTTGCGCTGGGGTTAGGAGGCTGCAACTTCCAGTTAGGATCCATCTCATTTCTTGGTATTTTATTAGCCATTTCCTGGTGGTAGTTGTGAGCAAAGTGTTACCTGGAATTCTGCCAAATCATTCTCAGGCAATTTGTTGCAATGACTGTAGGTCATAGTCTTTTGTTGTCGGCAGGTGTGCTGGGCTTGTCCTCACTCAAGAAGCCCCAGTTCATCCAGTTTGGTACAAGTCTTTTCTGTTCAGTTCTTAAAGATGCCCTTTTATACACACAGACCTGAAATGTTAGCTAGTGTTGAACTCACACACTCAAATCCCCCTTAGCGCCAATTTCTGAGGACTGCGGGAAAATTTTGAGAGCTCTTCACATATCTGCATTTCTTCGCAGAGGGCTTTCCAGTGGGTTGGTGGAAGTAAAGGGAAGGTAATGTGTAACAGCTCATGGTCAAGAATTACCTGACTTGATTGCACTATAGATGTGTGTTCTTGTTATTGGTCTGGTGTCACATAATACTATAGACTGGCTTACACAATAAACACTTATTTCCTGCCAGGCAGTGGTAGCACATGCCTTTAATCCCAGCACTCGGAAGGCAGAGCCACTCAGATCTCTCTGAGTTTGAGGCCAGCCTCGTCTTCTGAGTGAGATCCAAGACAGGCACCAAAACTACACAGAGAAAAACCCTGTCTCGAAAAACCAAAAAACCAAACCAAACAAACAAACAAACAAAAAAAAAACCCAATTATTTCTTGTAGTTTTAGATGCTGGGGGTTTAAGACCAAGGTGCCTACATATTCTCTTCCTGGTGAGGGCCCTCTTCCTGTCTTTGAGAGGGTTACTCATCATCACTGTGTCCTCTCATGGCAGAAGAACCCCAGTTTCTCCTACTCTTCATATAAAGGACTCGTATTCAATCATGAAGGCCCCACCCTTGTGACCTCATTTAACCTAATTATTTCTCAAAGGTCTTATCTCCAAATACTATCAGGAATGTTAGGGGTTCTGTTTGCTCCTGTTTTTCAGTGGGGGTCTTACTGTACAACACTGTACAGATTTTTTTTGTAGGAAACTCATTCAAGGTTGGATAAAATAACTTGCTTAAAGAAGTGTCCTTCCCCTGGGAAGGTATCTACTCTAGGCAGTTATAATTCTAAAAAGTTAAAGAACAATAGGACACCCCTCTGTCCTTGACGAAGAGAGCACTGGGAATTGCCCCAGCATCCAAGGTATTAATTCACTCAGAGCTCAAGAGAAACAGCTAGCATTTTCCACAGAAGTTCTATGCATGACTTGTTCTAGAGACTACTCAGCCCATTGGACATTTGCAGGAATCTGTCTCTCCACGTGCTAGTAGTACAGACCCAGGAGCAAGAATTCTACTTCTTTAGGGTAGGACTTTTGTGAAGTTCTAGCTAACATTCCTTCTGAATGAAGGTTCCAGGGTGAAGAGAAAATGTGAAAACTATTGTCTCAAGCCTTGCTGCCTCTCTGACTGACTGTCATTATCTAAAAACTTCTAGGAAGAAGACAGAAAAGCTTCCCTGATTATGACACCTTCACTTAAGTTTTCCTGGGGCCGTTGAGGCCATAAAATTATATTTTGGGCTATCATATAACGTGTTCAACTATATCTGAAGATAAAAGAGGACAAAGGCTTCAGGATGCTTCTAATGTGATTGATTTGGTTTATAAATCATATTCCTTTAAAAATTAATGTTACATAATTTGTCCGGACTAGATATTGATGGAGCAATAAAAACAGGCTCTTCATCCAGTATTTACCAAGTGCCTACTGCATGCCTCAGTCGTTGCTTGTAGCCTATATAAACATCTCAAGTGTGCTATCATTTTTCAAAAATCTCTAGATGGGTTTTATCATTGGAAAGCTTTGTTGACTTTGTCACGGCTTTCGGCAATTGCAATATTTCCTCAATTAAAACTTCTCCTCGCATCCTTAAACTTTTTGCGTGAAAGAGAAGACATTGCCACGTGTGAAAACTGAGGGAGCTCTTATCAGACTGCAGTGCAGCATTGAGGTCAAGCAGAAACGACGGAGCAGGCGTTTGATCACCAAGTACTAAATCCTTTTCTTCAGGAACATAAAACACATCCAGCATCCTTTAATGAGCAATGGTATTTAAAAACAAGATGCAGGTGGTACAGAGGCCTACAAAGGACACCAGTGAAGTCCTTATGTTCCCAGGAGTGTACTAAAAAAAAAAAAAAACAAACAAAAAAAAAAAACACTAGCCCCTGGACCTGAAACCTGTCTAGTCTTAATTCTGTTAAATTCTAGCCAATTGTTCTTTGCCAAGTACTGTGTGTGTGTGTGTGTGTGTGTGTGTGTGTGTGTGTGTGTGTGTGTGTGTTTTTCTCCTTTATCCTTTTAAAAAAAAAATTACCTTGCAGCAGTGGGGATTGAACTCGGGGATTAACACATGCCAGGCTATCTCTTTGTCACTCAGCTATATCCTCAGCAATCTCAATTCCTCAACCTTTGAAGTGAGTTGTCGAAACTGTATCTGTTCTGACAGTTTGCTTCTATGCCTCGAGACTCCACCTTCCAGCTCCGTTTTCATCTAAGAGGCTGACCTTCAAATCAGGGCTTGTCTCTGGTGAGATGAGATCTCTGTGTGCTGCGCTGAGTGGTGGACACCAGAGGCCAGGCAATCCTGTTGCTCTGTGGCTGTTGAAAGGGGAAGTGACCACAGAGGTCTAAATTCTGAGAATATATATCATGGGAGCCAGAAACCTCAACAGAAACAAAGAAGGAACTCAGGAAGTGAACTTCAAGGTCATGGCCAGCAAGAATGTAGGGGACAAGTTTGTATCTTGGGGAGGGCTTTCAATTCCTCCAACACCTCCTTCCTTCCCTTCCATTCCTCCTCTCTCCACATCTTTCCCTGTCTAGGGAGATATTTTTTTTCTGTCACCTATGAATGAGTGATCTAGAATGAATATTAAAGTAACATCCTTCACACTTAAAGAAGTGTCCTTCCCCTGGGAAGGTATCTACTCTAAGCAGTTATAATTCTAAAAAGTTAAAGAACAATAGGACACCCCTCTGTCCTTGACGAAGAGAGCATTGGGAATTGCCCCAGCATCCAAGGTATTAATTCATTCAGAACTCAAGAGAAACAGCTAGCATTTTCCACAGAAGTTCTGTGCATGACTGTCTAAGAAGAGAGTTCTTAGTAATAGTAATCTTACTAAATGCCAATCGCTACTCCAAGATTCTTCCTATGTTTTCTTTCTTTCTTTTTTATATAAAGCTCTTTACCACCCCCTTGTTGTGCTTATAGTTTGCACCCTCATGTGATAGATAAAGAGAGATGAGTTGAGGGTACGTAGGTGCCTTACCCTCACCGTGCTGGTGAGCAGCAAGTGTCGAAGTCAACAACAGGACTTAGACTGTTTCTTCTCTCTTTTTCCTTCGGACCCAGGAGGCCACTATAATATCTTTATCTCTCTTTGTCCCTTGGATTCAAATCTGT
Source organism: Peromyscus maniculatus bairdii (assembly GCF_049852395.1). Taxonomy (NCBI): domain Eukaryota; kingdom Metazoa; phylum Chordata; class Mammalia; order Rodentia; family Cricetidae; genus Peromyscus; species Peromyscus maniculatus. The sequence goes on along the minus strand of NC_134867.1, from coordinate 45,019,787 downwards.
TTTAAGTCCTCCCTAGTCTTAACCCTTGAAACGCATTCCTGGGAGGCGATAAACTCTCATGGTTAAGAGCGTGAATTCTGAAGGCACACTTCCAGAGTGAAAGTCCTGACATTACCAGATAGTAGCCTCTTAATTTGGATGAGTTATTGAATAACTTTCTGCTTCAGTTTTCTCATCAGTAAAATGAAATTTACATCCCATAATTAACTCAAAGGGTGATTTGATGTGGAAATTAAACCAGATAGAAAATTCCTAACAGGTTCTAGATATACAATATGCATTTATTTAAAAATTAAGTAATATTAGCTCCCCCGCTTATAAGAAACACAGTCAACCGGGCGGTGGTGGTGCACGCCTTTAATCCCAGCACTCGGAAGGCAGAGCCAGGCAGATCTCTGTGAGTTCAAGGCCAGCCTGGTCTACAGAGCGAGATCCAGGAAAGGCGCCAAAGCTACAGAGAGAAACACTGTCTTGAAAAACCAAGAAAAAAGAAAAGGAAAAAGAAAAAGAAACATAGTCACTGAGCTCTATCAGTAAGACCTGTGGCTGACTGGCAAAGGTTGCCATGAGTACCTAGTTGTGATATCAATCACAATGCTTTACAGATGTTGGTGATGGTGTATATTAGTTTGGGAATTTGTGTTGGACTTCCTCCCTCTGAAGATACATGCTCCGTGCAGTACCACAAAGGTTGAAGCTGGCAATATAACTGGACTTGGTGTCACACTTGTCTTCCCATGACTTACTGAGCCAGAGGAGGGGAGCAGAGACCCCTGGAAGCACAGATTTCAATAATCCACTTGCATTTCTGGACAAATGAGCTGTCCGGGTTCCAACAATTTTCCTTTTGATCAGGAAACAATAATCCATGTACAATCCAATGTACTGAGTAGCAGCAGCTCCAGTTAGTGTTGTGATGTGCAGTCAGACTATTTCATGCTGTAAAATTCATTTCTCTCCTGGGCTTTCATGAAGAAAAAAGAAATCTTTAGAAACCACATTATTATCACTTTTTTTTTCCGTTCACAGAAATCACAAAAACACAATGCAGTAAACAAAGTTTTCACATTCACTTTCTTTGATACTTATGACAACCCTGTGAAGGAAGCAGGACAAATCCATCAGATGCTTACTGTGTTTTCTCCCCATTTCCGATGTAAAAAACCTTCACTTTTGTTTCTTCTTTTATTTATTTTTTAGAGTGGAATGTTGGTACCATTGATTATATTTTGCGAAGTCCTTTGAGTTCTATGTATTTGACCCTTGAACTCTTCCTGTCCCATCTCCTCCCACAGCACTCATCTTGGTTAACGTCTCCAAGAAGACTCTTTGGCTCAGGTCCAAACCAATTGTCACTCATTGCTGTCAAAATCCTTGTCTGCCTCTGAAATGAATGGAGTTCCCCGATTGGAACTGATGCCCCTGTCAATCAAATTTCGTGATCTTTATTTAAAGGTATTATCACGAGACACACAGGAAATGTTGGTGTAACAGTATCCGTGACTGTGTCTGTCTGCTTAAGTACAGGGAAGTCCTGTAAGGTGAGAACTCTGGTTTGCTCAGTTGCATAGCTAGCCATTCTGTTCCTAGATGAAACCTTCCAATTAGTAATACACTCCAACAAAACCCTCTAAGGCAGTTTGTTGAATTTCAAGGTCAATCACTCTTTCCACAATGCTATCTATCAACATGTCTTCAACGTCAGTTGTTTAGTGAACACTTTTTAATTGTTTTATACTCAAGTCATGTTATTCATCTAAGGATTTCAGGTTGACGCCCGTGGAAGCTGACTTGCAAGGCAAATGCAGAATTCAAACTATTCTAGACCTTTAGAGAAATATTTAGAGGGAATAGGATGTTGAATATAAACTGGGGCAATTGCATTCCTGGGCCTTCTCAAATTAAACAAGCTACTGTTAAGTTCGAAAGTTCTGGAAGGTCACTCTTGGAGAGAAGTGAGGTTTTCAAAATGCAACCAGTGACATAGGAAAACAATCCTTGATTTGTAAGGAGTATAAAAGTATGTCTTCTAAAAGTGTGCTTTGGAGAGCATTAGTTGTTTTCAAATTGTGTATAGGACATTTTAGGAGGAGTTAATTTTATTGAAAGAAAATGAAGTACTAGTTGATAGTTGGAAAGGAAAATGTGTAAGGAGGTATCAAAGGACAATGGGTACAGAACTACATCGCCAAGATGTCCTGTAGCTCTTATTTTCCCTATATGCAATGCCAAACTTACCTATTTGATAGAAATAATTGGATGTCTAGAAGATAGTTTATGTGATGCTTGTCCATTATGTTTATAGTTTTAAAAAGATGAAATACATATGTATGTATTTCTCTAGATATATGTGCCCATGTTTTCAAAAAGAGAGAAGGGACCAATCAGCTAGCCAGCCAAACAAACAAACAAACAAAAAAAACCATAAACCCACAGATGGAAGAAGCTTAATGTGACAGATTTGGAATAGCCTATGCAAGCCACACCATAACACATCCTATTGTTACAGCCAGTGCTTAAGAAAAAAAAAAACAAAAAACATACGTTTCAATTAAACACAAACCCATGCATAACTGATAGAGAAACAGTTGTCTCGATGGCAACAGGCTTCTGGCCAGGGCTGTGCAAGCCAAAGTCGAGGAACGGACACTGTCAAGTGATGAGAAAAAATTGATCTGCCTAAAATCCTCTACCCAACAAAAATGCCTTTCAAGTATGAAAGCAGATCAAAAATTTTTGACAAGGAAAACTCAAGAGAATTCACTGTCAGCAGACCTGCACTAGAAAAAAAGTCCAGTGAAAGTCTTTAAGTAGAAGCAGAAAATACCAAATACACATTTGGATCTTTGTGAAAGATTATTGAAACTGGAAAATATGCAGGCAAATTAAATTCCTCTCACTTTTAATCAGTTTAAAAGCCATTGACTGGTCCAAAGGAAAAAATAGCCATTCTGGTGCTGATAATGCATATAGAAATACATCATATAACAACAATAACTCCAACATCTAGGGCGTGGGAGAGATGGAACAGATTGCTATAAAGTTCTCAAGCTATTTGTAAAGCAGCATAATATATTATCTAAACTAGAATATGATCGAGTTAGATATTTATGTTAAGGCAACCATTAGCAACAAAGCCAGCTGAAATTTCATGAAGATCTTTTTCAAAGGCCAAACATGTTTGTGGCCTTTTGAACAGTAATAAAAATCCAATAGTGATATCATATTGTTTAAAAATATGTATCACTATGAAGTGACGTGTGTGTGTGTGTGTGTGTGTGTGTGTGTGAGAGAGAGAGAGAGAGAGAGAGAGAGAGAGAGAGAGAGAGAGAGAGAGAGAGAGAAAGGCAGGTAATGTTGGTAATGATAATCAGCTTTTAAAATAAAATTGCAAGCAACAGCAAATAAATACTAAATAAATAAATGACTCATTAATAGAGTAGAAAGCCACTACTTGAATGATTTTGAGGGGCTGAATTTCATATTTCAAACCTGATGCCACTGGATAATTTTTATTAACAATAAAGGAAGATGTTCCCTTCAAAAGGAAAGACCTGGTAAAAAATTAGCATAAATTGTCAAACTTGGCCTTCTCTGTGAAGGGACCAAGTGACATTCTGTGCCCCGATACCATGAGCATGGATTGACTCTGTAGTATCCTTCCCTCTGTCTTAAAAACTGAATCTAATCATGAGGAAATAACAGAACAAATTCCAAATGATTTGGGTGTTCTCCAAGGACTGTCCTGAATGTAGGATCTCTTGCTTCCTCCTTCTCTCCCTCCTTCTCTTTGTGTCCTGGTTTCCTATGCCACGCGCCCCCCCCACCCCCTCCCCCGACTTGTGCATACAAAGCAAGCATTCTACCACTATGTTGCATCATCAATCCATGGTTCCCTCTATTAGTAAGAGCTCTGGATGCAATGGGCCACCTTGAGTGGGAAACAGAGGCTCCCCAACTGTAAACAGTTGGTCTGTGGTCACAGCTCCCCAGAGGCAGGAAGAGAGAAGAATGACCTGGCTGTATTCATCTCTAAAGCCCGAGTGTTCAACTTTGGTCAATATTTGTGATTTGTCAGAAAACCCCATGGTCAGCTTGTTGGAGGTGGCGTGGGGGTTGGGAATATAAGAGGGGACTTGCAGGGGGGTAAATGGGGAGTAAATATGATCGTATTCCATTGTATACGTGTATGAAATTCTCAAAAGTAAAAAATTTCTAAGTGAAAAGAATTTTAGTCAGAGGTCTTCAGAACATGCCATAGTTGACCACCAAACAACAGGTGTCTTCGAGGAGACTGTTTATCTCAGATCACAAAAGTGACAGGTGACTTATTTCATGCAAAGAGAAAAAAAGCAGGTAAACAGAGGCACCTGGACCTGAAGCCCGGTTGTGAATATGTGGTCCCGCTCTTTCCTCTCTGGACTCCCCTCACAGGTCCTTAATTTTGAGGGAAAAGGAAACCAGGAAGTGGATGTGAAGCATCCCCCAAGAAACAGAGCGTTTAACAGGAACAATGTGTCTGTAACCCCGTCTCCAGATTTAGCTCAGCCACCATCCATCATTTGCCGAGGAAAGCATGAAAAGTGGCAGATCTGTGTTCAGAGGAGGGAGAGTGTGAGTGGCATCCTTGCCAGCTAGGGGTGGAAGTAGGAGGCAGGCAGGGGCCTCTGTATTATACCTGAACTCGGATGCACTGTCGCCAGCTTCAAAACTCGGCTGGAGAATCAGAGCTAAAATTTTAACATAAGCTGAAGCCTTTTGAAGTGTGAGTGAATGAAATGAGATGTGTGAACACGCACAGACCCGGTCCTTCTGTTCATCCCAGGAAGCTCCCTGCCTGTAGATCCTGCAATACCCACAAAAGGAAGAGACCTTCCGAATGAGGGCACGCCGTGGGGTTCCCTCTATGAACAGTGTGGGGGTAACTGGGGAGATGTAAGCCTCCTCTCTGGCCAGTTTTAGATTTCCAGCGATGGGGGCTTCCTGGGGTCTGCGATGGAGCAGCCTGGGCTGTCATGGGCACTTTCAGACACTCCCTGGCACGTTCCCAGTGTGGATGTATCTGTGAAACACATTTGGCTCATTGACATCCCTTCATGTTTCCCTGTATTTCTGGGCATTGGTGCCGGGGCTCGGAAAGCTTGCTGAAGCTGGCTAAGTTGCCTCTCTGCAAGCTTCGCCTGTGGGGGCTTCGTTTGGATGAGACCTCCCCTCGGGAATTCAATTCCTGGGGATCCAAATCTGAAGCCAAGTTGTTAGATGCAGAATCATGCCTGTTCTCCAAGAGCTGGGCCTTCTGGGTGATTTTGATGAGAAGCGAGAACCCAGAGCACAAACGCAGCATGCGGAGAACAAAGGCTCCACGTGTTTCACAAATGGGTACACTGAATTCTCACACATGCAACGGCTGATCCGAGTGTTCAAAACTGTGTTTCTTCCTGCAGTTAACTGCCGCGATACTTTCACGAATGAATAATACAATGATTCTTTAATTTACTTCTCAAACCATTGAACATAGTGCTTGTTAAAAAATTTTCCTGTAGGTTTCTCTGACTCTTTTCTAGTAGTTTTCCCCATGCTACAGTTGTTGTATTCTAAGTTCTGGTGACAGTGATGTCACAGCCATTCATTTCATGGGTGCCCATGCTGCCTTCAAGATGGAGAAAAAATAAAATACTTGCTGTTCATCCCACACAATCTAGAGATGAAGCTAGGTCCAGATGTCGGATTTCAGACCCCTGGAGTTACTTTTTAAAGTTGTTATAACATCATCAATCTATCAATCTCTGTCTATCTATCTATCTCTATCTATCTATCTATCTATCTATCTATCTATCTATCTATCTATCTATCATTATCTATCTGTTTTATCTGTATGAGTGTACATGTGCCACAGCACATAGGTGGAGATCAGAGGACAAGTTTTTTTTTTTTTTTTTTGTGTGTGTGTGTGTGTGTGATACATGTACAGGTCAGTGGACAGTTTGTGGGAGTACTCTCCTTCCATATGTGGGTCCCAGGGATCAAACTCAGGTATTCAGGCTTGGTGGCAAGTGTCTTAACTTGATGGTACATTTTGCTGGTCCAGGAATTATTATTTTGCCATTGTTTCACCCTGCATAACACACACACACACACACACACACACACACACACACACACACACACACAGAGCCCACTGAGCACACTTTCAACAACCACTGCTAACTAAATGGAATAGTGTTAGCTCTTGGATGTAAAGTGTCTTTCTCGGGTTCATGTATGTGTTTGTACATTTGGTCACCAGATGTTGGTGCTGTTTGGGGAGGCTGGGGAACCTTTAGGGGGTGGATCCTAGTTGGATGAAGCCTGGGGATGGGCCTTAAGGTTTATAGTCCATCTTTTCCTTCTGTCTTGACTCTGTATCCTGATCCACACAGATAAGCGCATGCTCCAAAGGCTAAGAATGTTAACAACTGTTGCCACCCACCATGCCTTCTCCTCATGGTGGATGAATCAAAATGAATCCTCCCTTGCCTATTTGCTCTTTGTTAGGTATTTGGTCACAGCAATGTAATTCAAATAAACCTTTTCCTCTCCCTTTGGTATTTTATCATAGCAATAGACAGAGAACTAGTACAGCACTGTTGTGGAATATTTATTTATGCAAAGATGTATTGCTGTTATATCTTGCCTGCCTAAGGCACCTGATTGGTCTAATAAAAAGCTGAATGGCCAATAGCTAGGTAGAGGAGGGAATAGGCGGGGCAGGCAGGCAGAGAGAAAAGTGAAGAGGAGGAATCTAGGCTCCAGAGAAGAGAATGTGGGAGAAAGAGAGAAAGATGCTCAGGGCCAGCCAGCCAGCCAGAAACAAAATAGGACATATAGAATGAAAGAAAGGTGAAAAGCCCCAAGGCAAAATGTCGATGAAGAGAAACAGGTTAAATTAAGTTATAGGAGCAGGTGGGACATATGTGGGGCAAGCATAAGATAAGGCCAAACATTCACAAGTAATAATAAGTCTCTGTGTCTTTACTTAGGAGCTGGTTGGCAGCCTTCATGAAAGCCTGCCACACAGCACTACAGCAAACATAGAGCAAAATTATAAAGTGCATGCGCGCGCGCGCGTGTGTGTGTGTGTGTGTGTGTGTGTGTGTGTGTGTGTGTGCAGGTGCATGTATATGTGCATGTAGAGGCCAAAACTGTCAACCTCAAGTGTCATTTCTCAGGTACCATCTACTTTGGTTTTTTTGGTTTTTGGTTTTTGTTTGTTTGTTTTAGATATTATCTTCTCATTGGCTTGGAGTTCACTGATCAGGCTGTCTGGTCATTGAGTCTCAGGGTTCCTCCTACCTCCACCCCCAGCATTGGGAGTGCAAGCAGGGTCTACCACACTTGGCTTTTTACATGAGTGCTAGAGATCAAACTCAGGTCCTGACACTTACAAGGCAGGCACTTTACTGACTTAGCCGTCTCGGTGGGCCTACAATTTTCTTGATTAGATGCATTTCACATTTTTCTCACGAGCATGGCTCCAACTCTACGAACACTTAGCCGAGATCAAATATGCAAGAAGGTCTGAATTCTGCTAGTGTAGGAGGTGTGTCTCCATCCTGATGCCTCTGGTGGGAATTTGTTTAAAAGGCCATTCAGGATTCATGCCGCCTCATTATTCTGTGAAAAACCACAGTCTGTGAACTAGCAAATGAATCTAGAGAGAATTTCCTGTGGTCCTCTATTGCAACCCTCTTCTTAGTCTTTGATTTTCCTGGGATTTCTTGGGATATGTCATGGAACAACAGTGCTTCCATAGTCTTCTGGGCTGTGTGAATCCTAGCCTGCCAGCGAGGTATATTCTAAGTGTTAACAGTACAACCAAACACCAAGTTTTATTTTTTTTTACCCCTTGCTCTGTGCTGTGACATGAATAAAAAAATGCATGCTTGGGGGATAGAAGCAATTTCAGTTCCTGTTCCTTCTCTAGCTAAATAGGGCAATCTTGACATCTCTGTGGTTTACGAGGAGCCTTTAACTAAGCTGTTTCTTGATCCCTCCCTCTTTATTGCTTTTCACACAAGAGGGGTTTTAAACCATGCATACTACAATAATCCCAGTGTCAAACTGATTATTAGGAAGCTCAACTGTTGTGCGACTTTGGGGAACATGGTGGCTCTGAGGTTTGCCTTTTTTGCTTCTCTAAAGCTCCTTAAAGGCATCCTCATACAAGAAGAAGGTCTGAAATATATAGATCCACTATTTTCTTCTCTATCTTCCCCTAAGTAGTCATGCACACAGTTGTGAACATGCATGTACACATGCATATGTACACCTCTATCTATTGTCTATCTGTCTGTCTGTCTACCTACCTATCTCTACATCATCTATCATTTATCTCACATAAATCTATCAATCTATCCCTCCTCCTCATCACCATGATCATCTATTATGTATCTGTCTATATGTCTGTCTATTACTCTATCTTTTATCTTCATCTTCATAATCACCACCGTCATCATCTATTACCTATCATCAATCTATTAATCTGTTTATCTTCAGCAGCATTAGCAGATATTATTTATAATATATTACTTACCTATCTGCCTGTCTTTCTGTTTGTCTGTCTATCTGTATGTCATCTAGCCGCACACATATACACATAGTTTGATCAATGATGCTATGATTAGACTAAGAGCGATTAGGACATGGGAACTAGACACATCACTGGGTGGGGCTACTTCAAGGTGCAGTACCAGCCTCCCTCTAGGAAGGTGGTGTTTTTAGAATTAGTGTTTCTCTCCAGTCATCTGAGAGTGACTTTAGCAGAAACTGGATGCTCTAGCTGATGATGAGATGGGGAACATTTAGGTAGCATCAGCAGCTCCAAAGATGATGGTTAGACACAATGAACAAGGTCCCCCAGCAGGCTGTGTCATTGAGAGACTGTGCCAGAGTAGCTGAGTATGTGGTAGGAATCTGATTTTACAGACCTTTCTCTTGACATACTGAGAACTGCCAGGGAACAGAAATTCCTTTTGCTCAGCGAAGTCAGTCTTTGTCTCCTTAAGGCTTCCACCAACAGGATAGGGCCCAATGACACTAGAGAGGTTCATATACTTCATTCACAGGCTATTCATTTATGGTTGACACAACCCATAAGACCTTCCAGAACAAGTGGGACCATATTACCTGGCTGCTAAAACCTGGCCAAGTTGATGTAGAAGAAAATGAGTGCAGATACTTCTTGACTTATTTGCTATGGAGCACCACCAGATTAAACTCATCAGCCTTCAGCTGTGTCAAATCCCAGACGCACGGACCATGGTGGCTCACTCACCATGTGTGCTAGCATAGCACTTCCATACTTTGGAGTGATCATGTAGGGCTGACTGGGGGATTGATGCTGCCTGGTCTCAGAAGAGCATCCTAGCATGCATCACTAGCTTAGGAAAAGGTAAAAATGCTGAATTCAAAGTGTATCTGCCACTGAATGTAGATTGCTTTTGTATCATGATGAAGTTGAACCGTAGTAAGTGCAGACTATCGGGCCAGCTCTTCACGATTGACTTTTCTTCCTCCCATCTTCTAGCCTGGAATTTAGCCCCTTTTGGAGTCATTCTCCAATGTCTCTGAATAGAGAGAGGGTGGCTGTTTTTAAGTATTTTATCTGGATTTTCTGTTGTTCTTAATAATTGATCTGGCAGAAGCTTAAGTCTATCATTGAGTTTATAGAGATCACTGCCTATGTTTTTGACTGTTTTTGATCAGTTAGTTATGGAGAGGAAAAGATAGCACATAGCTTTAGATTTCCTATGCAATAGTCTGAGGAAATTATTATGTGTTTGGTAACTTTGGAAATGAGAGAAAAATCGTAACATTGAAATTTTGGGGAAAATCTTAAGCACCTGTTTTAGTTAGGGTTTCTATTGCTGTGATAAAACATGATGAGAAGCAACATGGAAAGTAAAGGGTTCATTTCATCTTACCCTTCTGTGTCAAAGTCAGTCCTGAAGGGAAATAGGGTAGGAACTCAAGGCAGGAACCTGGAGGCAAAATCCAAAGCAGAGGCTTTGGAGGAATGCTGTTTACTAGCTTGCTCCACATGGCTTGCTAATCCTACTTCCTTATACACCCAGGACTCCCTGCCCAGAGGTTCACAGCTCTCAGTGTTCTGGACCCTCCTGCATCAATCTTTAGTCAAGGCAATACCCCATAGGTCTATCTATGGTCCAGTCTTGTGGAGGCATTTTCTCAATTGAGGTTACCTCTTCTCACTTGAGTCAGAACTGTGTCAAGTTGACAAAAACCAACCAGTGCCCTACCTAAAACATCCCAATTGAATTTTAAGATCCAAAGAAGGAACAGAAAAAGTTGGTTAGGGAATAGGAAGAAAAGTGGAGGTCAGAAGTTCCCCCAGAAGCTACTGTGGGAGGAAGGAGTATTTGCCCTTCAGATGGAAAAGGTTGGAGACAGGTTGTGAGCAGACTAGTTATTAGTTATCCTTATAAGAAAGATGGAGAATTCATTCTGCTTTCATCCTAATAGACTGAAGTCTCTCAGCTTCCCTTGGGGAAAGAGTTTGCTCCTAGACATTTGCTATGTGATCTCGAAGTGTGTGAAGTCTGATTGCACACAGTCTGGCATCTGCGAAGCCTGAAGTTAGTATTTCATCTCTGCTTTTCTTATTAGTCCATATAGAATGAGCCATTAGTAAGGCAAATTACAGGGAGTTGATTTACCTGGTGCTGCATCTGTATGAAGCTTTCCGTTGCTTTGTCCGGTTTGCTCATTTGTTTTTACTTTTTGGCAGCTTGGTCCCTGGACTGTGCTCTGTGTTCATCCACCTCTAGAGCATCCCAGTTTTGTTCAATACTTCACAGAAAGCTTGGTTTCTTCTTGCTTACAGCTCCCTGCTGAAAGTTGCCTGTGGCTGATGAACCCTGGAGTGAGTGCCTAACACAGGAACAAGATGCAGTTTTTCTTACTTTTTAAACTAGAAACTTAAATCAAAAACCCCAAAGGCCAGGTCCCAGATGGATTGCTTTCTCTTTTATTCCCAGCAATGGGGCAACCTCCACAGGAGGTGACCCACTTTTCTCACACGATATTACTCTTATATTTTGTCCCATCTACAGGTACAAAGTCTCTGTGATTCTTCCTTATCCTGCGAACATGATAGAAAAAGCCCCCTCAAAACCCCTAACCCACAGAGAAACCATTTTCTCATCATTTCTCTTACGTATTCCATCTATCGCCACAGCATATGTCTAGAAATGGATTACATTGTAGTATATACTGCTTATGTGTAAAATCGTAGAGGTGCTTGTCATTACACAATGAACAAAAGTTGGCCAAAACAGAATTATTGCTGCCCAAAAGGAAAACTTGAGCTGAATGAAACTGGCACAAAATTATTTCATTAATTCTTTCATCATTATTGTAGCAACAAAACATCCCTACTGTAAACTGTTTGTGGAAAGTTCTTCACTCACTGGAAGGGGACCTAAGCATTGGGATGAGATTCTCAAGGAAATCATATCATGATGCCATCTCCACAGCAAATCAGGGAAACCGAGACCTTCTTTGAAATGACCAGACAGTTCAGAAGGCTGCAGGGAAGAGGGAAAGTGAAGGGAGAAGGTCAGGGCTTACTCACCAACGGCCACTGTAGCAGAAAACAGAAGTAGTTTTTCCGGTGTGCAGACAGGAAACGGAGTTGAGAGTTGGAGGAGAGAAACCACTGGAGAGCTGACAACCTAGTACTTCAAAGACGCCGATCTCCATGTTGCCAGGATAGTAAACATTCTTTTAAGGAAAGGTTTTTAGGGAGCAGCAAAGCAACCAAAGTAACAGGGTGCTCAGTTGTGACAAGCGGGGGTTGCGCCATGGAGACATTCCCATGACCGTCACGAGTCTGCATGACACAGTACATGTGATTACTCACGCACAGGAGCTCCATTCTTAAATGAGGAAGGGGTCTCCTACTTCCCAATTCACTCCTCCCAGAGAAGGAAGCTAGCAATGGTGGAAACCCAGAAAGTGGAGGAGTGAGGTCATGAACTTGTGGTCCAGAACTGGATCACCAGTTACGCATTTTGTCTTATTCTTCTTCTTGTCTTTGAACACTTCTCATGCCTAGGAACACAGGAAAGAGTGTGTGAGACTGCTCTGAGTTTTGGCTCCTCCCACCTTCCTGAATTTAGAGAAATTGCTTAAATTTTATGAGCCCCTAGTCTCTTCAGCTAATTAACAACAATAGGGTCCTTAGTTAAGGAATCTAGTACCATAACTAGTATCCAGTTCCTGTCATGTAATAACTACCCACTAAAGTTTTATTAACTCAATTTTCAGAATTAAAAAATCTAGGTAATAAGAGAGACTATAAAACCAGTTTTCCTAGATTCTACTCAAAGGGTGCTGGTGGGGGAACCACTCTGTTAGTGTCTGGGAGAGGATATGAAAGTCTACAAGTAAGAGAAAAACCATCAGCTACCTTGACACTCACTCTGTCAGTTCTTGACCAAATCTGGAGAGGCTGAGTTTCATATTGCAAGGGCACCCAGTTGGGTTGTCGCTATTCGGAGAACTTGGCGACATGAGTCTCAGGGGACGCAATGTGTGCTCAAGCATACAGTGTCAGCAGACAGATCCTGTAGCCTCCGGAGTGAGCTGTGAGTAGCCGTTTCCCTGACTCCAACTGGTGTCAAAAATCCTCAATACTGCTTTATGGTTTTAGACCCTAGTAAACACAATGTGTAACTCTACAGTGTGACTGTTCACTCCATACTCCAAAAGGACATTGGCGTTAAAGGCACTGCAGTGCAGATGAGCTGGGAAAGTAGTATCTCTCCATCCTCAGTCCATTTCTCAGTCGGCAGCATTTATGTACCAGGCATGCTGGCACACATTTCTAATTCCAGCACTTGGGAGGTGGAGGATAGAGGATTAGGAATTTGAGGTCATGCTTGGTGCCATGGTGGGTTCAAAGTCACCCTGGGTTACCTGTGATCCTATGTCAAAAAAAGCGAACAGTTGGGGGAATAGGCTATTGAGAGGTACCTGTCAGTTTAGAGGTGTATATTTGATAATTACTACTCTAATCTGACACAGAAGTCCAAGATCTCCGTCTCTTCATGCTTCTGGGGCTGAGTTGGCTTCCTGTCCCTGCTAGAGTTGACTACCACAAGGGTCTTGGTTTAAAAACACCACCGATGCATTCCATTCCAATCCTGGAAGGGAGAAGTCCTACAGTTCTCTCTGGGGTGGATGAAGGTCTTCCCGGGACCTATTTATTCTGAAAGCTTGCAAGGAAAACCTTCTCTCTTACCTTTCATTCACTAAAGGATGTGTATCCTTCCGCTCATGGTCTCTCCATCACCAAAGCCATTGCTGTTGCCCTGTTACCTACCTCTCTGATCTCAGCATGAAAGTGTCTGTCATTTGGAGGGCTCACGTGATTAGACTAGTGCCATATCTATCATCCAAAACAGTCTCTGTAACTCAACTTGACCTCTAACTTGACCTCTCTGCAATGCCTTCTTTGCAGAACTGGGTAGCATATCCACGTGGGCTTCAGGAATCAGATGGTGGGTGACTCTCTTAGAAATCTATGTCGTTATTCTGCCCGATTTAAACAACTAGCACAATTTGAACGTCTGACACAAACTTCTGAAATAACTACATATTTCTCCATAGCACACTCATCTTGTCTTAGAGAGGAGCCGGAGGAACTCTTCAGAGTGACCACTGCAGGCAGGCCTTGATCAGATGCTGTGGACAGAGAGAACTTAGTCATACTATCTCATGTCCTCCCGTGAGCTCACAAGAAGTAATGTCCTGGCATTACCAAGGACTTTAAACAATTCCAAGGATATAGAGAGAGGAAGCAAGTGTGAATGAACTGGAAAGTGTCTAGAGAGTGGGGTCTTTCCTCAGAAAAAATCTGGGAAGATAGGGCAGCCTGATGATTATAGGTGGTTTCCCTCTGGGAAGATGGTTTTGCCAGAATTAATGTCTATGTCCAGCCGTCTGAGGGTCAATACATCAGAAAGAGGATGGTATAGTTCTGACTAGATGTAGAATGTGTAGCGAGTCTCAGAAGTCCCCCAGACGAAAGTCAGAAACAATGAACAAAGTTCCCCTGCTGGTCGTGCCATTGGGTGTGTGTCCCTGTGGCTCTGTCTACGGCAGAGAGTTGATTACACACTTGCCTTGAGAGCCTGAGAGATGTCAGTGAGTGTCTGACTTGGATGTATCAGTTTTCCCTATGAGATGCCCTCTTTACTGTGCTCTAGGATTTGCCTGGGGCTTCTCCAGCGTGTCTTCTTGTGCTGCCAATGAGGAAGTGGACTACTGGAGAGGAAAGCTCAGCATGGTAGCAGGAGGGAGGAAAGGGAAGTTGAAAGGGTGAGGGGTTTTCTGAAGCAGCTGCCTCTGGGGGCGGGACTGTTTGTGGGACAGAAGCTCAAGAGAGGAAGTAAAGCAGTAATGATGCTGAAGAAGAATGTGTTAGAGCAGAAAGAAGGTCCTAGGGGGTGTGACCCAGAAATATAGCCATTTTCTAAAGGGAGGACAGGTTTATTTTGAATCACGGTTTTGGAGGGGGTCTGTTCATTACGGTAGAGAGGGTGTGGTACAGCAACTCACCTGATGGCTGCCTGCCAGAATGCAGGGGTTGGCCAGAGACACAGAGACAGATGCAACAGAGACAGAGACAGTGAGACACACACACACACACACATACACACACACACACACACAGAGAGAGAGAGAGAGAGAGAGAGAGAGAGAGAGAGAGAGAGAGAGAGAGAATATGCTTGCCTTGGTGAGCTTTTCCCTCTTCTTACATCCCATTTGAGACCCCAGCTTTTGAGATAGTGCCACCTGAATTCAGAGATGATGCTCTCCTGTGTCAATCCTCACAAATACTCCTAGAGGCCTGCTTCACCCATCTCCTGGGCATCTCTCAATTCAACGAATGTTAATCAACTTCTCTCTACATTTATTTTTCTGGAAAAAGTAGAAGCCTTTTCGGTGTCAGGATCACTTCACTTGGTGTGATTGATTTTTATAGCTATTGAAAGTGTTAGGACCAGGTCTGGAGAGAGGACTCAGTAGTTAAGAGCGCTTGTTGATCTTGTAGAGGTCTCACGTTTGATTCCCAGCACCCACGTAATGAATTACAAATACCTATAACTCCAGTTCCAGGGGATCTGATGCCCTGACCTCTGTTGGCAGCAGGCACACATGTGGCAAACATCCATAAATGCAGACAAACACTCAGACATAGAAAATAAAATGTTAGAAACATCTGGAATTCTTAGAATTATTAAGCTAGCAAGTGGAGAAACTGAGGGGAGGAAGTAGGGAGGCTTTTGACAGTGACCTGAGGTGAGAACTATTTCACGACCCATCTAGACAACACAGCGCCTTCACATTTGAAATATGCACACTCTTTGTTGGTCAATTATGCTTCTCAAAGCCTGGGGAAAGTAAAAAATAAAGACAGTCTCAATGACCATAACTGTGCTCGTGGGAAAGTGATTCCTGCCTTTGCTGTGATTTGTGCCAGTAACATCCAGGGAGGCATTGCTCCGTTCCAGACAAAGACTATAGACTTGTCATTCAAATGGCCTGGATTCAAGCCCAGCATTGTCATCATTAGCCAGATGACATTGAGTGATTGCCACAAACCTTTTTTTCCTAGTCCCCCTGAAATGGGAACAATATGACACACGGGGTTGTTATGATTTAATAAGAGGAAACATTTAAAATAGTGCATTGCCTGACTTTTTGACACTCAAAGATGTTTAGTGGGCATTTGATAAACACCCTTTGGTGAATGGGTTTATCAGAGCAGTCCTCATCTGCCAGGGTTCCGATTGCAAGGAGCATAATGGAGAAATGAATGATGGGTAAGATGGTAAGCAGCTGACCACAAGTACAGGGCACTGAGGAGGGTGTAATGGTGTGCCTTGGGACTCCTCTGGACTGTTCTATGACGCATTAAATAGTTTTGGGGTGCAGAACACATCTGTTACCCTTTTACCTCATCCAAGTGTTCAAGTCCCATAACAGAAACTCCTGTGTAGAGCTGAGCAGTGCAACAGACTCTATGCTTCAAGGTTTAGAATTTGACTATGTTTACTTCTGAAGTAATAGATGAATGCCAGCTGAGGAATTTCATTAAACATCGCTCCTAACTCTGGTAATCTTTAAGAAGAAAATGCAGGAGAAAAAAAGTCATCTTTAGTATTCCACATCTCACATTCCATGGCTCTAAAATAATTCCAGGGTGCCAATTTTAGGTATTCCTCTTTATAGGAATTGGCTCTGCCTGGGGAGACCAAGACCATATGCCAGGGACATTGTCTAAGTCGGGTCAAGTAAGCAGGACCGCTTCTCCTGTCTCAGCTTCAGCAAATCTTTCAAGCTGGCCTTTTTTATTTATAACTCTGTAGAAGACCAAAACAACCGTGCATCTGATGAGGGTGCAGAGAAACCAAACCTAGCTGCGGCTCCGCACTGCTAAATGGTGATTTCTCATTGACGTATGCGCTATCACAGACCGTGCAGCTGTGTGCCATGGACTTCTCAGGCTTGATTACAAACAACCCCTGACGGACTGCTCTGGGAGAACGGCGAGGGAGCCGTCCCTTCTAGAGACTCTAATTCTTTCCTAGTGGAACAAAGGCCAGCGTGTTGAAGGACAAGTTTCATCATTACTCTTTACCTAAGGAACGGGGAAGGTAGCTTGGGTACCTCTTGAAAATCTGAAGCAGCCATAATCAATTATCCCTATTTGGGCTAGAGTAATTTTTCTTACTGGTAGTTCTTAAGAGTCCTTACACCAAAAAAGAAAAGAAAACAAACAAACATAAAGCCAGGATTCAAAATCGAATTGTCCGTAGTGCTTGGGTAACTGTATATCCTTGAGGTTGGACTGTCTCCTAACCTCTTGCTGTACCTTCCTCGGCTGTATCCTTTCTTTTTAACCAGCATCAGCAACAGTCTCAAGGCACACTGCTTCAGCTATCATTGGGGTTTGCTCTCTTGTGTACCTGTAACTTACTTCAAAGTTCATCTATAACCTCAAGGTTTTGGGGGAAATGCTTCTTTGGATGGGATTATAATGACCCGTGCTTACAACTTGTGAAATGCTTCCCTTGTTTATTAGTGTGTTGCTTTATAGAATAAGTTCGTTGAGGGTAGGAGCTGACATGAAATGTCCATGATCTACAGAGCACTCAGGGTATCCAGCACATAATGAATAATGAGACAGTGTCTTACATACCAAACATGGAGACAAATGGAGGTGATTGAGTAACTGGTAAACCTGTTGTGCTTCCTACCCTTGTAAGACTTCTTAGTCCTCATGGACTATATTTTTAGTTCTCATCAAAAGCAAAACAAACAAACAAACAAATAAAATGCCCCCCAAACAAACCAGATTTGTTTTTTTATACATACTTCCTGCAACTGTTTTCCCCCACTTAACTCCTTGCATGTGATGTGAAGACAAACACAGATATTTTTAGAAAGTCTGTAATGCTCACCTAGACCCTTTCCTCAAGTGAAGATATGAGGTGCAATGATTAAGACGTAAACAGTTCTCTATCTAAAAAGGGGCATTTATCTATTTAATATTTATCTATTTAATGGGTGGCTAATTTTCTGTCTTTTCTAGTAGGGTGGCCACATGATTCCTATTCAAAACCCAAACTGCTGTGAGAGGGAATGAGGGCAGGAGTCGCAGTGACACAGGTCAACGGGGTGAAGTCAAACTCTGTGTGGCACAAAGGGACATGTGGTCACTCCATTTATAGAAGACACGGCTTCCCTGTCACCAAGAGACCATGACCCCAGGATAGCACTCCCACAGAGGAGTTTATTATGACAGAGAAATTTATTACTTATAGTTTTTAAGAGAAGTGGGCATGCTATTTGCTATCGGGCCACAGGGGACAGACCTTGATTAGTGAGAAGTGAAAGAAGCCATGGTCCAGAGCACTCACCCCATTT
The DNA here is from genome assembly GCF_049852395.1 of Peromyscus maniculatus bairdii. Taxonomy (NCBI): domain Eukaryota; kingdom Metazoa; phylum Chordata; class Mammalia; order Rodentia; family Cricetidae; genus Peromyscus; species Peromyscus maniculatus. Next base: position 45,001,790 of record NC_134867.1, on the reverse strand, counting down.
TTTTTTTACTGTCCACAACTGGGACAAGACAGGGTTTGAGCCATGTTCGTAGACTTTGGTTCCTAGTCTGAGTGGTTTAGTGTAGGGAGACAATGAGAATTGATTGAAAGAGATGATTGTAGGCAAAACTCAGGCCTGATTGGAGGTCTGCGTAAATGGATTTCACAGGTCTGTGCCATAAGACCTTGTAAGCATGTGGAGATGTCAACAACTTGGCTGTTGGTGTGCCTCTGTGACTGATATATAGCAAATACACACACACACACACACACACACACACACACACACACACACACACACACACACAGCATCATGAACACAGAACAGTGGACCTGGTTTTGGGGGGGCGACATTTCTGGATCGGGACTTTGGAACTCCTCTGAGAAAGCCCATGACCAGCGAAGAGAGAACACATTAGCTTGAGTTCTGATCCAGAGAGCTCCCAGGTCCATTCTCAACTTAGGGATAATAGCTCCCCCAGGGAACTGAAGTGCTCAAAGGCCTGGAAATCAAGGACAGTGCTTAAAGAATGCTGAAGAGTCATCTTTGAAGTCAGGGGCTTGAAAAAGGTTCCCCTTCAGATGGCCTGGAGATTCAGAAGTGCTGCACTTTTTACTGCTTCTCAAGAATGGCCAAAGCTGGTTGCCTTTTCTTTAGGAATGGTGTGACTGTGAACTTCTCAGTTTTGTATCGGGGCGTTCACACTCAAGAACAGATAGCACAGGCCTGTGCTATCCAAGGGGAAGAGCCGGACAGGAGGTGAAACCAAACTGTCCCTCTGGGTACTGTCCTGTGACCCCAGCAAGAAAGCAATGGGGACGATAATAACTTCATTTTACAGCCAGTGAACACTGGGAGGGGTTGAGGGGGGGGGAAGACAAGCATCCCCTGCACACCAGGCTGTTCTTGCCTGCTTAAAAACCCGTGGAAAGTCTCCCAGGAACGAGAAGCCCTTCCTTCGCTTGTTCTAACAGCAGGTTGGCTTTTGCATATCTCCCAGCATGTTGCCATTTATGGATTTGGGCAAAATAACAGAACTGCACAGTTACAGAGTGTCAGACTCCTTTCCCCCCATTTTTCTTCCACACTGAGTTTCCTGTTTCTATGGCAATGAATAGGATGTTTTGCACCAAGAAACACTTTAAATGCCACTGGGGGAAGGTAAGAACCACACATAGCTCTCTACAGAGCAGGAAGGTGAAATGAGATGTTAAGAACCGACTGAAAAAAGAGGGTGGAGAGGAAGTAGAAAGGCTGGGGAGAGGCAGAAGAGGGAGGTGAGAGGTTAAGAAGCAGGTATTTAGGAGGAGAAATATAAGACAATGACATGACAACTAAGTACTGAGACCTCTGAGTAGTTGCTGTAAGTATGGGACTATCCTTGATCACACTAAAGAGCTTGTTCACTTCAAGGGAGTGCCACGTAAAATTCACCTGGAGACAGAACTCCTGGATGCAGGAAGAATACTGACATTCTCTTAACCTGGGACTCACATGGAGGTGGTTTTTCAAGGTACTCTATATGATAGGAGAATTCCAGTGGGATCCCCTTCAAATACTGTGCATTCTGGGCTGACACTAGGCCCCTGAACTTCAGCTTGTCTGCCCATAGTACTAGATCTAGAATTTCCCTCCAATCATGAATGCTAGTGAACCAACCATAGTGTGACTTGTCCTGTGGAGATGTAATCAAATGTGTATTCACTCCACACAGGGATGATAGACCAAAACAATGGTTCCACTCAAACATGGCTTAGCAAACCAATGAATTAATTGAGGTTACTTACAGGTGTCTGGAGGAGTCTCTTACAGGAGCTTTGGCGACTCAAAGGCCCTACCCCATTGTGGACCATGATGAATGACAGCTGAATCTTTAGAACTTCATGCATGTCATGTTGGGTAGCTTGGCTGGTCAGAATCTTCTCTCTCCAGAATTTTTACTGGTTGTATAACCCTGGAAAGAGGCTTTAGGAATCCTGTAAGTTTCAGGAACTTCCTGAGACAGAAGTTTTGCTTTATCTGAGTCTTAAGGAGCCTCCCTCTGGGAGAAAATGTTTTCACTAGGAGGAAACAGCCACACAGCATCAATTCCCTAAGGTTCTCCTTGTTTCTTTTCTTTTTGTGTTAACCAGCTTTCCAATGCTGTAACAAATACTTGAAGTAATTAATTTACAGAGAGAAAAGTTTATTTGGGGTCATGGTGTTAGAGGTTTCAGCACATGGTTATTTAGCTCCAGGTTTTTTGGACATGTGGCAAGCCAGTGTATGGGTACCATGTGGTAAAGTGCAAACTACTCATTTCATGGCTAGGATATGAAAGAGAAAAAGGAAGGGATTTGGGCTTCATGGTCTCCTTTTAGAGCCACCTCCCCCCCCCCCATCATGACTTAAAGACTTCCTGCCAGGTCTTTCCTCCTAACCACTACACATCCCACTATTCCCAAGCCTCTATCACACAGATTTGGGGTGAAATTTCCATATTCCAACACTAGCATCTTCTTTATCATATGGGATTGTCCACACATGCTCCCTAGAGGGGCAGATGGTCTTCAGGTTATACAATACGAGGGATGCAGAAAAGAATCTGGACAGTTCCAGAAAAACAACAACAACAAAACCCCAGAAAACATAGGGAATAGAACACCTTAGAACGGAGCAGTGGAGCTGTGACTGGCACATCAGGTACCTTTTATGTTGACATCTGCTGACTCTTCCACTGCTGCTACAAAACAGACCAAGCTCTATGTAGCCCCAAATTCCTAGTCTGAAGGTGTTCTAGGTTATAAGGTGCAAAATTAAAGTCACATAGTAGGAATAACCTATCAAAGGGTAACCTCAAAATAAGGATCCATGTGGAAGGCCAAAGCAGACATATCTGTCCAACTGCTTAATGGACATTCACCTGCTTCCCCTCACCCTTTCTTGCCAGAGACCTATAAAAGGCTCACCTACAGCTACTTGTGAAATTGTCCCTGGTTAACAAAAGTCCATCAGCAGTCATATGAGCCGTCGACATCTGCACAGAGAGGACCGAGGTGCCAAATAGAGCAGGAAATGGCCAGAGGCCAGGGTCAACAATTAGGGAACAGGAGCTAAGGTGAGCAGCTACCCTCGGAAGGCTTTGGGGGGGGGGCTGCTTTCCAAGGCCTTGGCAAGGGCAACCTGGTTTATTTTCAGTTAATCTGGGTATGCCCTAATTTATTACGGGAGCCTGAAAATTTGCATGTCTACTTTAAGAGACCCTAACAAGTACACATAATAAAATGTTAATTTATGCCTTCTGTGAGGATTGGAATCGAGTGTGGCTTTTGACGCAACTGCAAAACAGAACAAATCTGGAAACCCTGGCAGGCAGGAGAGTGGAGGAGGGAACACATACTTCTTTGGGCTTTAGAAGGGTGCCTGAGAAGAGGTTGGGGACATGTCCTGGCATTCAACTCCATTTATAACCCCTTTCTCCAATAGTCGAGGGCAGCCCATTTGTCTCAGGTCCCTGACCAAACCCAATATCCAATAGCAGCAACTATCAAGTCAGCCATGGTAAGTACATAATGAACTGATTCATAATACTGGGAATGTCTTGAACACTAATGTTCCCTTCCATGGTTCTGGAACTGTCAGGTCTTATTTGGCTGCTTTGAAGCTCCTCACACAGCTTCACTGGAGAGAAAACAGCTCACACTGGCACATGTGTGCAAGCCACACCCCAAAACAGCTCCAGTCACACCCCAAAAGGATCTGTGAATTCTTCAGACATTACCCACTGCACACTGAACTGGGCAATCTCTCGCATTTGTCTTTGGACAGACCCTCCTCTTCTGATGCTGTCCCCATTGCCGACATTCTACAGCAGTGGCAGTTCTCCACCTTCTAACGCTGTGGCCCTTTAATATAGTTCCTTATCTTGTGGTGACCCCCAACCATAAGATTATTTTCATTGCTGCTTTATAACTGTAATCTTGTTACTGTTATAAATCGTAACGTAAGTACCTGTGTTTTTTCCGATGGTCATAGGTGATCCCTGTGAAGGGGTCAGTCCACACAAAGGGGGTTTAAGAAACACTGATCTGGAGTCTCCTAAACTGGCCCTATTATTTAGAAGAACAACTCTGTTTATTTACTTCTTTTCATTCATTCTGACCTCAGGCTGCTTTCAGGATTGAAATACACCAGCAGACTTTTGGAAGATTTATGTAAGGAAATTTTGGAGCCCCCGCCAAACCTGTGACACCACATTCCTCTAAGAAACATTCCTTTCTCCACAAAAGGGAATCCCAAGTAACCAGGCATGCCGTAACCCATTGAGCATGGTCATGGATTGCATCAGGGTCCCCCTTGACTCACGTTGAGTAAGCATTATTTTCCTCTTAGGAATTTATAACCGTATTTAAGGAAGATGGCTAGAGGTAAGTATCTGTGTTTGGTACAAGCATGCATGGAGTTTGGAGGAATGGTGGCCGTCTGCAAGGAGAATCAAGACAAGCTGGAGTTTGGAGGCAGATAGAAAAAATAAAATACAATCTAAATAAGTATCAGTATCCTTCCTTCTGCTGGGTTCTGAAGATGACTTGACATCCTTTTGAATAATTTCCTATTCATTGATTAGGCTTATATGGCTTGATTTCTGATACTTGCAACCAAAAGGACATTCAAAAGACATTACAGTTTGCCATAGCTCTAATCCAGTCTGCATCCCTCACCTAACTGTCACATTCTACTAAGAGTGACTGCTCAGCTTCCACTGGTTTATGACACCATCATCACAGCCAATGCTGAAACACAGGGCACTCTCTAAATTGTCCATCTAACCCAGGTCATTTTTTTTTCTGTCTCGTCCATGTGGCTCTTTCTTTGAGTCTCATCTTCCTCTTTCTCAGTGTGTGTGTGTGTGTGTGTGTGTGTGTGTGTGTGTGTGTGTGTGTGTGTGTGTGCGTGTGTGTGTGGAGTCCAGAGGTCATCCTCTAGTGTCATTTCTGGGTAGCTCAGATGGTTTTTGAGACAGGCTAACATTGGTCTGGAACTGGCCAAACAGTCTAGGCTGGCTGCCTATTGAGCCTCAGGTCTATGTCTGTAGCCTTATCCCCGGTGCTGTGATTACAAGCATACCATCATGCTGGTCTTTCCATGTTGACTCTGGGCACAGAAGTCATGTTTGTCTTCATGTTTGCAAGGCAACCGCTTTACCTACTGACCTATCTCCCCATCTCTGGTCCTCCTCTTTCTACACCTCTAGTTTACTCCTCTGGCTTATTTCCTTTTGTTTCCTCGGGTCACGGTCTGGACTGGAATGGTCTTTCCTTTCCTCTTGGCCATGCATGCAATCTAGATTAGACGCTGGAAGCTTTGCATTTTCATGGGAAGCCATAGAAAGGACCCCATTGGAGAAAATGGACTCCCAGTGGGCACAACACATATTTACAGCAATAAAAAATTTACCCAATTAAAAATGGGCTTACACTGCTGAACAATAAGCAAGTTGAACTGGGTTTTTGGTTTATGGGGAGGAAATGTCTTCCCTTCAGGAAAACCCGAGCATTTTCCAGCCCCAGAGAAGAAGTCAAATAGCACCAGTGTTCTCCCAGGTGCAAAGAGCAGGGCAGGGTCTGTGTACATAGAACCTCATACAATAATTTATCAGACCTTTCTCGGTATGCTCAGTGTCAATAGACTGCATCATGAAGTGGAGCAGGAATGGCAATGGCAGGGAAGAAGTCCACTGGATGAATCATTTCGACTGTCTGCTGAAAATAACATCAGAGATGCTGGGATGTAGATATGGATCAATGGTCAAGAGCATTGACTCCTTTCCCAGAGTACTGGGATTCAATTCCTGGCACCCACATGGTGGCTCACAACCATCTCTAACTCCACTTCCAGGGGATGCAAAAGCCTCTTCTGGCCTTTGTGTGTACCAGGTGCACATATGGTACACAGACATGTAAGCAGGAAAAATACCCATAAATAACAACAACAACAATAACAATAATACTATCAATAACAACAATAATATTAATCCAATGATGCTGAAGGTGTTCCTGGTGGGAGTCCAGTGGAAGTGGGGAACGCTGTTGGTGTACATTACAGGCATCCTTATTTCAGTCCACAGAGCCATGCCATAAAATAGTCCACACAACATTTGTTACAAAAGAAGCTCGCCGGGCGTTGGTGGCGCACGCCTTTAATCCCAGCACTCGGGAGGCAGAGCCAGGCGGATCTCTGTGAGTTCGAGGCCAGCCTGGGCTACCAAGTGAGCTCCAGGAAAGGCGCAAAGCTACACAGAGAAACCCTGTCTCGAAAAACCAAAAAAAAAAAAAAAAAAAAAAAAAAGAAGCTCAAGAAGTTATTTCTTTCAAAATTTATGCAAAAGAAACCCAGTCTGTGCTTGGTGCCAATCATTGTCATGGTGACTAGTCTTCCTCTGAGGTTGGCTGCATGTGCTGCCTACCCCTGGGTCTTCCCACTTTTCATCTTGTACATTTGCTTCATCACATCTTTTCTTTGGTAAGAAGCCTTTTCAGTATCACCAGAATGGGGAGGGATGGAGTGAGGACAGGAGTGGGGAGCTGAGCTAAAAAAAAATCAACAAAAACAAAGCAGAGACAGAGCTGTGTCCTGCAATCAGGACATACGGGACTGGAAGACTTTATGATGGCCACGCATATGGGGAAGGTCTCTCGCTGCTTACACTCTCCACTGGATTTCTCCTCTATCCCTTCTGGCTTCCTGTCATTCCCTGCCAAAAGAAATGTTTTCCTGTCATTCTTTGAAATCATTTTAATTCTGTTTTGAAGTGGGCTCCAATGTGTTTAAATGCGGGATTACACACTGCTACAAAGAATCACGGCTTTAAAAGTTGGGAGTAGAGCCTGATGAGAAATAAATTCACTTACAATAGTTTTTTCAAAGGCCCTCATTAAGATCAAAACTTTTAGGCGGCTGAAACCCATTGCAATACTGAAAAATCTCTCAGTAACTTCCAAAACTCATTTGTGAGTCACTTACTGTCCAGATGCGGCAGCGGTAGGAAGATGCAACTTTGCGTGAGATAAAGATGGAGGATTTGATAAATTAGCTCCATCAGCCACCTGGTGAAACCCCACCACACTGGAGGATTGGGTTACACAGCACAGAGTGAGGGCACTCTTGCAGGAATGATCTATGAATCTGCCTAGTTAACTTCACAGTAACCCACAGCGTCATCTCTGGATTCTTCACCCTCATACCAACTCAGCAAGAAGAGAATCTAGCATGAGGGTGTGGTGTTTTGTTTGTTTTAATAGATTTTTGAAGGCAGAGGCCACCTGAAATGTTGGAAATGTGGAAATCTAAAGAAAGAGAGCTTGTGGGGCGTCAAAGACTCAAAACTCTACAACCCGACTGAACGGGAAACACATGGGGTAGGAACGAAAGCCAGGGTTTTTTCTTCTGTGGAACCCCGTGGGTCATCAAAATGCCTGTCTCAGGCAGTGGCTTGGAGTCGGGGGTGGGTGTGAGAAAAGGAGCAAGATCTGGGGATCCATCTGATTCATGAGTGTGAAGGAAATGTCTAGTAACTCCCTAGTCTTCCAAGTAATGCCATTGGGAAATCACTTCTGGAGAAGAGATGACCCAGCCTAGATGATTCCGAATTTTTGTCCTCCTGCGCCCCCTAGTGTAGGATGCTTAGTAGTTCCTGGGTCACTGGGTTAATACTGAAAATCTGTCATTCTTAATTACCCTCTTTGATGAACGAGAGACATGGGGGGAGGAGAATTAGAAATAGATTAATGTCAATTAATGGGTTAAATTAGCAACTGTGAAAGTTACAGGCTACACTTGTTTAAGAAAGGAGCTGCCTTGAGATGCTCAGGGCAGGCTGTGAGAAAACGGGGCAGAATTTTCTTTGTGTAGACTAGAGCGCTTCAGACTGAAAAAGCATGCCTGTGATCACCCGGAGATCTTGCGTACGTAGAGTTTGTTTTTTATTATTATTACTATTTCTAGATGGTTCTTCCACTCTGTGTCTTTATCATACTCTCAAGAGAGGGAGAAGACATTGGTCTATGGAAGACGCTTTTCTTTAGCATGCAGGGTGATGTCTGTCCTCAAGTAGGCCTGTGTGGCTCCACCAACCCTTCCAGGAGCCACCAGTCTTCTCAGCAGTGGTCCTCCCATTCATTCTGCTGCGAACACTTTCAGTTCATTAGCTAAGTTTTCTGAACCCAGGAAGCATTTACCAACAGAACTCACTGCTTGTAACAGTGGATTATTCGTCACCACCCATTACCTTGGGATTCCTTGAGCCATTTTGGTTTTTCCATCTAAGATTTGCAGGGACATGGGCTGTCCTATCATTCTTTGTTCTCTGGGTCCTGCCCAGTGCAGGCTGTATAAGAAGAAATCTCTGTAAAATGAGTGTGTGACTTCCACCCACAGGTGTTGGCCTGGAAGTATGTCAGATCTCCTTGCAAAGAGTCAATTTGGAATCTGAGGGGGCTGAGGAGAAAGGTTGGAAAGGTCTTGGTTGTTGTAAAGGAAATCTCCCTAGTATATTTAGGTAGAATTTGGATATCTTAGAATGATCATGATAAATGTGCCCTGGCCTTGGAATTTTTACTTAAGGCTCTCCTTAAAGCTAAGGGTCTTCTTTAGACTTCTACTGAAGTTCATATAATCACTCCATGTGAAAGCATTCAAACTTTGTGAGCAGAGAAAGAACAAATCAAATAGATAATGAATATAACCCACACTATTAAAGAAAAAATATTATATGCTCCAAAAAAGGTGAAATTTTCAAGTCAAGAAAACATGATGTCAAGAGAGATTTAAAAAATTATTTTAAAAAAAATCTGTATTGTAATGGGTCATTTCATTGTGAATGCTGCTTAATGTGAGCTCTGCCATGAGAAATGGGCTATAATGCTGAGGGATAGGCCAGACACTAGATGGATGAGTGTGTATGAAGGCCAGACATCCAATGAGTGAGTGTATATCACAGGCTAGATATCCAGTGGGTAAATGTGTTACACAGACCAGACACCAAGTGGATGAGTATGTATCACAGGCCAGAAACTGAGTGAATGAGTGTGTGTTGTAGGCCGGAGATCCAAATGCATGAGTATGTGTAGGCGCACTTTTCTTTCCTGTCCTCCAGTTCCAAAGTAACTGACATGGAGACTAAATATTAATTGTAAATGCTCGACTAATAGCCCAGGCTTATTACTGACTAGCTCTTACAACTTAAATCAACATATTTTTATTAATCCATGTGTTGCTCAAGGTTTGTTTACCTCATCTATGAACTTCATGTTGCTTCTTCTGAATCTTGTTTGCAACTCCTACTCCATCCTTCTTCTTCCCAGAGTCCTCTGTGTCTGCTGTTTGGCCTATATTTCCTGTCTAGCTACCAGCCAGTCAGATTTTTATTAAATCAATCAGAGTGACAAATCTTAGAGTACAAAAGGATTATTCCACAGCATTTCCCCTTTTTGTCTAATTAAAAAGGAAGGTTTTAATTTTAACATAGTAGTAACAAGCCTGAGCCTTTGGCCAATCATTTGTAATTAATATTAAGTCTTTGTGTTGGTTATTTGGTAACTGGAGGGTGGGGGAAAAAGTCTGTTAACAAGTATGCATCACAGACCAGACATCCAATGCATAAGTGTGTAGCATGACTGAGAAAGACGCAGATGCAGGTTGTTCCTTATAGCACTGAGCTGGCTGTTTTAAAGTTAGTTGCAGCTCTGTGGTGGATTGAATAGGTATGGCCCCCATAGCCACATGTATTTGAGTGCTTAGCCCATAGGGAGTGGCACTCTTAGGAGGTATGGCCTTGTTAAAGTAGGTGTGGCCTTGTTGGAGGAAGTGTGTCACTTGGAGGTGGGTTTTGAGATCTCATATATTCTCAAGCTATGCCCAGTGTGGCACAAAGTTGCTTCTGCTGCCTGTGGACCAAGATGTAGAACTCTCAATTCCTTCTCCAGCACTGTGTCTACCTGCACTGCCATGAAGATGCCATTATCTTCATGGACCAAACCTCTGAACTGTAAGCCAGTCCCAATTGAATGTTTTCCTCTAAAACAGTTGTCAAGGTCATGGTGTCTCTTCACAGCAATAGCAATCCTAAGACAATCTTTTGTTTGCCAGAGTAGAAAATACCAATGTAGACAATGGGCACAGATGTGCTTGGTCGGAGGCAAGCATCTCTATGCATTTACAGACTATAGTATTTTAAATATTGGCATTAAAAGGCAGAGCAGATGATTTCTGAGTATGCTGGCAAATAATCTGTACTTATTCATTGAATTACCAGATTATTGTCTAGACCAACAGAAATATCAGTTGATGGAAGAAGTCCCTATTCTCCTTTCTATAACCAGGTCTTCTCTTTGGCATCTCTGCAAGCTCCCAACAACTTTGCTCAAACATCTCCAGTCAAGAATGCAGTCATTTCTTATTTTAAGGCATTCTCTATTCTTAGAAAAATAATTCATCTTCACTGACATAATTTTAGAAGACAAAAGTAGAAGTATAACATTAAAGTTGGATTTTACCACTTTACCACTATCCTGAAGATAACCATCACTAACAGTTGGATGGATGCTTCTGCATCTTCCAGAAATCTGTTCATGTGTTGAGAGCAAGTGCACAAACACTTTTATTTTGAAGATGCATATTGTGTATATTTTAAAGTTAGCCTTTATCCCCACTTGTTTATTATTTTTTATTCTACAGCATCATTTTAAAATGTTGACTAAGCACATTTAACTTCCAAATAGCTCTACTTAGTAGGATCTTTTCCTTCTATCAAATAAAAATGTACCCCCTCATCTATGTCCCCTGGAGTCACAAGTAGTAATATGCCAGCCAGATCCTTCTTCTCCAGATCAGATTGTCAGAACCATGAAGATTGCTTAGGTCTCCCTGAATCTATTCTTTTCCTTAAAAAATTTAAATAAAAGATTTAATTAAAGTATAATTATATTATTTCCCTATTTCCCTTTCCCCTTTCCTCCCTCCAGCTCTTCCAATGTTCTCTCTAACACCTCTCTTGCCCCATGACACCATTTCAAATTCATGACCTCTTTTTCTTTGATTATTATTTTTGCATGCACACACACACACACACAAACACACACACACACACACACACACAAATAAATAAATACAACCCACTAAGTTCACTTAGTGTTGTTTGCATGTACATGATTTCAGGGCTGACTGCTTGGTACTGGATAAACAATTAGGGGGGCTCATCCCTGGGGAAGATGAATTCTCTGCATCAGCACTTCTTAGTTTCCTGTAGTACTGTGTCTAGGGTTGGGCCCCAGGAGGTTTCCCCTTCCACAATAGCATATCGATTGGTGGAGTCATTGTTCAGCTTTTGTTCAGGCAGGAATATTGCTGAGGTATCATGGGTGTAGCTTCCTATCATTTCTAGGAGACACAATCTCACATTAGACTTCCTGGTCCTCTATCTCTCAGGGTCTTTCTGTTGCTCTTCCACAAAGTTCCCTGAGCCTTGGGTGCAGGGATTGTGCAGCTGTAATTTTTGGGGCGGATTACTCCATGATCAGTTGATCTCTGCAATTTGACCGGTTGTGGTTTTGTATAATAACCTCCATCTGCTGTAAAGAGAGCTTCTTTTAAAAATTCTTTTTCTATAAATTAATAAATAATAGCTCCATATATTTAGGTTTTTTTTTTTCAATATTTGGCATGGTTTTGGACTAATGAGCACATTTAAGGTGATATCTAGATTCATTACTTTCAGAAAGTTTGCTCAGGCTCCTTTGTGTATGTGTGTGTGTTCAGAAAACTTAACATGAATGCTACTGTCTCAACTACTTTAGTATTATAATTCAACATGGTATGCTGCAATAGTTTGTCATGCTGCAAATACCTAGCTCTTCAGTCGCCTACTATAACTCTAGCCTGGGAGCTGAACCATAGTTTCCCATATTTTCCTTTCCCCAGTCCCTGACAACCACCACACAAATCTTTGCATCTATGAGTTTGAGCATTTTAGATGCCTCGTACATGCAGAACCATACAGGATTTGTTCCTTCTGTGACTGCCTTATTTAACTTAGTATGATGACCTCCAGCTTCATCTAGGTTGTGGTATATGGAAGGATTTTCTTCTTTTTAATGTTTAATGGTATCTCATGCTACATATATTTTGCATTTCCTTCTATTTGACCCATAATAGACATTTAGGTTAGTCCTATACCTTGGGCAGTGTGAATAACACTGAAAAGGCATATCAGAAGTGGAACTAATAGTTCATATGGCAATGCTCTTTTAATTTTTCTTGAAAGAAAAACAAGAGTGCCAAGAATATACCATGAGGTTTGACCATGCTGGCACATGTCTGCAATCCTACCACTTGAGAAGCAGAGGCAGGAAGATCAGGAGTTCAGGATCATCCTCAGCTGCAGTGTGAGTTCGAGGCCCGCTTTGGCTCCATGAGATCATCATATCTTCAAACAAAAGGAAATATGAAAAATGAGGAAATGAGGGACTTTTCAATAAGTGCTGGAAAAATGTATAGCAACATGCAAAATTTGTCTTTGTCTTATAACACGCACGCACACAGAGACATACACACATACACACACACACACACACATTCAGCTAAAGGAGATCAAAGAATTAAACATAAGATCTGAGTATTCCTTTTGAAACTTAATCTGCCTCAGGTTCTCAAGTCTTCTGTGGTTCTTGATTCTCTTACTAGTTGGTCCCTAGATTATTTGTTTGTCATTTCCCCAGAGCTAGACACAATGTTTTGAGGGATTACCACAATTATCTCATCCCTTTGTGCTGGAAATTTGGATTGCTTTATCTAGCCAGAGTTGTGCTGACTCTTGATATCTGGACTCATCGCTAATATACTAAATCTTGCACATCTTGTTCTCACATCTGCTGCTAGTTAGCACAAAGCATTTCTCCTACCATTGTTTTATACCCCGATCATTAAATGTACTGTTCTAAGCCCCAGCCAACTTGGGTTTATTCTTTAACCATTCTAACAAATATTTATCCAAATTTGTTATATAACAAGAGCTGCAGTGGACAGTAGAATTATAGTGTTGAGTGAGACAGGTCATTCTCCTGCCTTCATCAATCTGTGATCTGCAGTCAAGGGGCCTGGGAAGATGCCGCAGAAACACAGGAGGGTCCAGACTTGGTCTCCTGAGACTGGAGAAGACCTTGCCAAAAATGTACGATTTAGGGCTGGAAAAATGGCTCACTAGTTAAGAGTACTGCTCTGCTCTTCCAGAGGATCTGAGTTCTGATCCCAGCACACGTAGGGTGGTTTACAACTGTCTATGACTCCTTGTCAAGGTATCCAATGCCACTTCCTGGCCTCCAAGGGCACCTGCATGCACATGGCCTACACACACACACACACACACACACACACACACACACACACACACACACACTACATTCTAAACATTCTCACTCCCCTCTGTCATCTCCCCCTCCCTTATGTACTCCCATCTCATTTCCTACTAGCATCTTTTCTACATTCATGTCTTTTTGTTCTGTTTATGTCCCTCTGGGTTTGACAAGCATTATCTGTGCAGCCTTGGGATTGCAACCACTCTTTGGGACCTGTGGGTTCACCAGTGGGTACACAACTGAAGTCCGGCCCCTCCAGAGTCTGTCAGTAGTGAATTCTTCAACAGTAAGTGATTGAATCCCATAAGCTCCTCCTGGATCCGTGACTGATAGCTGAGTTGACTTGTCTTAGACTCAGTGCAGGTAATTGTAGATGCTGAGTGTTTGTGTGATTACATTATTGTGTTTGTCAAGAGGATGGGGTTTCACTGCCCTTCCCCTTATCATCCCGTTTTTGTTTTCCCTCCATCCATTGTTCTGAGCCTCGAATGGATAGTAAATTAACTTGTCTAGAGTTGAGCACTAATCCTTCACTCTCCTCAGCATCCACCACCATTCAGTACAAAGAAAGACTTCTCCGATTAGGGTTAAGAATAGGTTTATGGGCGGGGGGGGGGGAGCATAAAAACATAGACCTAGCTAATTAGAAGGCAGTTTTACATTTTTATCTATTTTGTTAGACATTGCTAGTAATTTTCTATATATTCCAAAGGTGTGGGTTTTGGGTCAGGCTCTTTTCTGTGGAGCATTCTTCAAATCCAACCAGAGAGTGCTTGGTTAGGCCATCAAAGTCCTACTACTATTGCACATGTGGCCGTTTTGGCCTGGCAGGTAGGTGGGCACCACAGTTTGTAGAGTTCACAGCTGGGTAACATGTTTGTTGATGTCTACCCCCTCCCCTAGTGCCCTGCGGCAGCCTGCACAGCACTGTCTGGCATTGTGAAAGCCAGCTAGAAAGAAGACGTTTCCAATTCAGATCCAGCTCCAGTTTTCTGTATCTTGCCACCACAGTGTGTCTACTTGCATTTCAGCTCCAGTTTTCTGTATCTTGCCACCACAGTGTGTCTACTTGCATTTTAGTTCAAGGTTTTTAGTTCCCTTTTACTTGGAGCTTGTTAATTTGCCTAGGCTGGCCTGGAGAGCACTAGGGAGCCACCCAGCACTGAGATTACATTGTAAGTGTGTGCTAACACGTCCTGTTCTTTTTTTTTTTTTTTTTTTAATGGATTCTGGGGATGGAACTCAGGTCCTCATGCTCACACAGTAGGACTTTGCTGACCAAGCTGTCTCCCCAGCTCCCTGAAGAACTTTTATTTATGACTCTACTTAACGTGGATAAAGAATATGGTTAATGTTACATTGATGTAACCATTTTGTTTTATGATTCCTTGCTCACATGCCTTATTATATGCTTAAATCCTAAAAGGCTTGGTCTTGGCTGAATGTGGACACATTTCCCAAAGCCCCCTGATGCTTTGTAAGTGGGATGTCAATCATGAGCTCTGGCTTAGGATGCAAATGTCTGCCCTTTCAAGCTTCATAGATCTCAGGGTGGTGTCCTTAGGAATTGCTCTCAGCTGGATAATAAGCAACTTGGACCCTGTTCTACGTTATCCTACAGAATCCATTCTGGGGCTATGTTATTTTTGCTCACAGTCTTACACTGCTGTTTGCTCTTTAAAATAAGTGTGTGCTGATTCTTGCTCCAAGACCCACTTCACAATATCCAAAGAGACCAATTCAGTTCCCAAACAGCCAAGTATTTATCTGCACCACAAACATAAGCAAGCGAGAGGCTGAATACATGTTTCATTCTTCGACCTTTTTTGACACCACAGAGAAGCACATTGATCTTGCTCTCTCCAGTCCTCATCAACTACCTGGATGGAAGGAGGACAAAGAAATAGTTTCTAGTCCTATGCCTGATTTCCCTCCCTGAATTTTTGCTTCATTTCATCCCATGTATGTACTGCTCAGACAGATTGCAAGTTCCCAGCAGGAAGGGAAGCTTTTTATGAAACAGGAAGTGAGAGTCCTGGTAGCATGTGTCAAGCAGGGCCTGTGCTTTCTACTTGAGAGACAGCATCCAGTTCAGTGATGAACTAGAGAGAGGAGGGGGTCTGTCCTGAGTGCAGAGTAACTGCTTTTCTGAATTATACGGCTGATATATTTTTTGTGGAACAATAATTTTTTGAAAATTACTTCCAAACTTTGTTTAAAGATCACATTGCCAAGAAAGCCAGACTACCCTTCTCTCATAACTCCATGACATCACTCACTTAAATCATTTTTCAGGGAACATCTCTGTTTTGCTACTGCTGTTTAATATTATCTAATGTTCTTCCCTGAATCCACTGGGAAATTAGACTCTTTTTGTTTGGGTTTAAGTTGTAATGCTACCATTTATGCACATCCATATCAGGCCTGTTTTGAGAAAATTTTAATTTTAATTTTAGCAATAGCATGTTATGGCTTTTTTTGTTGTTGTGTGTGTGTGTGAAGAGAATACTTTTTTTTCTGTCTGGCAGTGAGTCACAGTTTTGATACCTTGTACAGCTTGCCACAGGCTCCTTTCTTGCATGTGAGTTTCACTTGGAAAAACAGTGGGCTGAGCCGGCTGATGTGTTCTTGAGGTTAGCTCCTCTGCAGAGAACAGGGGGAGAAGAGATAGGGAGGACATTCTGGTAGAGGTCTCAGACAAGGTGAAACTCTACTGCAGCCTTCCTGTCAACCTGCATGACACAATGACAATGCTTCTCCCTGATCCCAGGCAGGAGACAGACCCTCAGCAGGGAACAGAGCATACTTTCCACTTTTTATATGGTGCCATGTTTAAAAAAAAATACCACTTTGAAGTCATTCTTGGAGCTTTTGAACACAAAGGAATCGCTGAACATTTGTGTGCTGCTCCAAGCATGTTATGTATAAATTAATAATAATGTTCAGGTCACATTTTCAGGACAGACGGCTACATTTTATTTTCATCTAAACAGTGGTTGAGTTCTTCTTGCTGTTATTGAATACTTTACTCGTCTGAGAAAAACTAGGCAGGGAAAATTACTTTGGCCCATCAAAAATATATGACTCATTGAATTATTGAAATGCAGTATTTATTGAGTCTCTAATATTTAATAAGCACTCTCTTAAAACATATTAAAACACTATTTAAAATTTTATTTGCTGATATGTTTGTCCTTCTATTGTAGAATCAACAATTGAAATGTTCCTCAGTGGACCTAGGAGATATCAACATCCATAGACAGACTCATTCTCAATCTGTCTACAACCCATAGTCCACTTAGGAATACCATCAGAAAAATTTGAGGGCAACAGAAGGTGATGGGTGATCTCACAATAGAGCTCTTTTAATTCTTTACAGGCATAGGAAGTAGAGGCCCAGGAAATACTCTAAGAGGTGGGAATTGCTAAGGCAAGGACAGTCCACTCAGTGCAGCAGTGCTTGGTATGACGCAACTCTGGTTGTCAACTGTATCTCAGAACACTGATGCTCTGCACTGCAGAGGAGAGGTGGCCCAGGAAGGCAGGAATCATCCTGGAGGCCACCTTCGAGGGGCCTCTGTAGGGTGTGCATGGTGGTCATTGTTTTGATAGGTTTCCTATTGTGCATCTCAACAAGAATGTCATCAAGCAGAGGGGACAGAGAAGGCTATTTCTACATGTTACATGATAACAAGACAATTTTCTTTTTACTGATAAAGAAGCCTTGGGCTAGATTATGTAAATCCTCATGTACCACAGACAGACAACTCCTACTGTCTATATTAAACTCACATTGTAGTAAAAGTAATGGAGATGGTGACAATAATAAATGATATCACATATTTTGAAGGAAAGGGCATGGACACCCACTGAAGAAGATTAAGGGATGTATCTCCATTTTTTTTTTAAGAAGCATGCAGTAGCTTCCACACTTTCACCAAAAAAATGGGTATATTTCGGTTGATCATATGAAATAAGCCATTGCTGATGGAATATATAAATGTCTACATATGTTTCAAGAAAGACAACTTCAAGACAGCCAGTGCGCCGATGGAGTCGAGGGATGTGGGAAGAGCTCAAGGGAACATCTGCCGCACTGCTCACCAGCGACGCCGCTGCACGGCAGGTACCGAGCAGACGAGATGAATTAAAGTCATCTGTTTCTACTATTCGTTTCAACCCACTTACATAATTCTGGGCCAACTTTTAAAAGGAGGATTTGCTGAACTTCCTCCTCTTTAGTTCTTGATAAATAGTGCATCGCTGAGTGCTTACCGCTGAAGAAGACAAATCCTTCACAACCCAGAGAGTACGACATGAGACTGAATAAGCAAGAGGGACCCAGGCCACCAAGAAGTCCCTTGTGAGCAGAGTTCAGGGTTTTGCTCCCAGCTGCTGTCTTTCTGAGACCAATGGCTGGTGGGACTCAGGATGTACCCTTGGGGTAATGGTTTCCACACAGTGGGAATAATTCTCGAGGCAATATTCGGTTCAGATGTCCTTTTCTCTCCAAGAGTCAGGGTGGTCTCTGAAAGCCTTACCATAGCTGTGTGGAGAGGAAAAGAAGGTATTTTGTAACAGGCAAGTGGCAGCAATTCTACATTGGAGAGTCAGCCCTGGAGACAAGCCAGGCTCTCCACAGTCTTGCGTTCGCCTCAGTCTGTGCATTCACAAGTAGGACTGGAAATAGCTCGAGTTATATAAAGACGGCTGATGAAGACTCTGAACTTTAATGTGTGATGCTGTGAAATCATAGAAGACACTAGCAATTCTCCAAATCAGTCTTTAAAGAAGGTCACTTGTACACTGGTACGGAGCACGGGAAAGGTCCTGCCTTGTTCTGGGATGATCAAAAGCAGCATCATGATAGAAATAACTGCCCAGCTGTGTCTGACCACGTGTTTCCTCGGCTCCTTGGAGAGGCAAGATCAGAAGTAATACATTAGACTATCCTATAGTTCTCTCTGCAGGCTAATTGTCATTAGTTATTGTGAGTCTGGACTAGGCATCCCATGTTCCACCACACCAGTCTATCAATACTCAAGGGTCGATTGTGTATGCATATGTGTTTACATATATGTGCACACACATAATTTCCTTTGACAATCTAATAAAAATCCCATCTGGACCTGCCACGGTGAGATATGTGCATTAGATAGGTGCTGCTGATATAGCCACACCAAACACCGCTCTCCAAACACAAGGCCAACAGGGCAAATTCCTCTCTGGGAAACGCCAGAAGAGCACCCACAAGTCTGTGCTTGTGAAAGAGATTCATGGAATGTTTGAGAACGGAAACACACACACACACCAAGCCCAAGGCCTTCTTTTATAGGCAAGGATGCTGAGGCCGGGAAGACTTCCAAAGGCACAGAAGGTTGCCCCTGGGACCAGAACCCCCTGATCTCAAGAACATCCTCCAAGTTTTGGAAGAACACAGAGGGAACTGGTGTTGTTTTTCAGTAGAAGATATTGTGCGATGTAAACATGTAATCTGCTCCTCCAAAGGATTGTATTCCCCAACCCGATGAATGTACCCTGGACATCAAACAAGCGTGGCAAAAAAAAGCCAGAGCCCGCCCTTAGAGTCTCTCTTGTTCCTGTTTCACATTGGTTGTTGGAGAACAGCATCGTCATCACTCACTTCTTTCCTCAGCATGGCTAGGAAACCACAGGTCTGAAAAGACAGATGGTGAGAGGGGACAGTTTGGGGGAACGGCATGATGGACGCTGAAGTGTCTCATGCTCTAGTTGGGCACATCTGTGACCTGACCACTTCATTATCTCCCGGGAGGAGTGCAAAGCTTGTGTTCCTTCCGGTATTTCTAGTCACAGGGAAACGCTACTAGACTCCACATGGTCCCAATCATAAAACAGAGGGAAGTGAGCTTTATATGTATTATTCGGAGATAAATACAAATCTCCATTGAAAACACGTCACCATTTCTAATGTCATAGAAGTGAGACCTTCTAGAAGAGTTGTGGTCCCAAGGGATGGAGACAGAACATAGGAATCTCTCACAAGGAGTGAGTTTTACGAGGCAAAACCCAAGCTCTTCCCTTAGACACAAGGACAAATTCTGGAAATTCCAAGCTGTCCTCAGGAAGGGACACGGAACCTAGAGAAGTTGAAGTAAGGAGAGATGCGTGGGAACCCTGGTATGATCGCATGGCAGCCTGCCAGGTCCTCTGGCGAGTGGGAGTGTTTGAGGAACCACTTCCTGTTCTCCTACATTTCAACGCTGGGGCTTCAAGGAGGTGTTCTGTTGGAGAGGTCCTCCAGCTGAGAACAACCAGGCCCTACCTTGTATGGAAATAGATTAAGTAAAGAAGAAAGGGAAAGAAGAAGAAATGCAGGCAGTGGTGGCACCACAGGATATATAGGGACACCAACGACCACCATACAGCAAGCTGCCCCTGGCACAGTACATTTGAACTGGTTACTTTTCCTGGAATATTCCCCCACCTAGCTCCTCACAAAGATAGCCTTCTTTCTTTTTTAATTAATTAATCAGTTAATTAACTTTTCCCAGCCTGATCACAGTTTTCCCTCCCTCCTCTCCTTCCAATCCCTCCCCCCTACCCACTCTCAATCCACTCCCTCTCCCTTCTCCTCAGAAAAGTGCAAGCCTCCCATGTATTTCAGCCAGCCACAGCATACCAAGTTGCAGCAAGACTAGGCACTTCCTCTTCTATTAAAGCTGGATAAGGTAACCCAGCAGGAAGAAAGGGGTACCAAGAGCAGGCAACACAGTCAGAGACAGCCCCTGCTCCCTCTGCCAGGAGTCCCACAAGAAGGCCAAGCCACACAACTGCAAGACATGCGCAGAGGGCCCAGGTTCGTCCCACACAAGTTCTCTGGCTGGTGGTTCAGTCTCTATGAGCCCCCATGAGCCCAGGTCAGTTGAGTCTGTATTTTTCCTGTGGTGTCCTTGGTTCCTTTGGCTCCCATAGTCCTTCCTCTCTCTCTTCCACGGGATTTCCTGAGGTCCACCCAACATTTGGCTGTGAGTCTCTGCAAAGGGTATCTATGGCATTCCCACTCTTCTCTTTCAGAATATCCCGTTTACTTCCTTTGCAATACAAGTCACAATGTCAGATTCTTAAAATTTTTTAGTAATTTGGTAAGTATTTGTTGAGAACCTCTTTTGTTTCAGGCATTGTTCTCAACCCTGGGGATGATGATGAAGAAGCAGATGACAGATTCTGGTCCTTTGACCTTCCATCACGGTGGGAATGGGAATGGGTCACAGTCAGGAAGACTGAGCTGAAGCCAGGTATCGTGCCCCACTTTATGTGCAGGGTAGAGTAGCTAGCTCACTTACTCTACTCGAAGTGCACACAGTAAGGGAGTGACACAGGATCAGTCAACAACCCGTCATGCAGCTGAAGACATAGTCTGAGAAGGTTCAGACTTGAATCACAGCTCATTCATGAGCCCTTGATGTTCCTTGTTTGGGGTCTATTTTTTTTTTTTGACTAGAACTCTACAGCATCAAAATACCTTGGTGTCTTCTTGCCCATTGTATCCTCAGCATCTGCTATGTAGGTGGTGCTTATAAATGCTTACAGGGGATGGCTAGCATGTGGCTCTGTCATAGAGTATTCATCTAGACCACAGACCTTAGACGTGTGTGTAGATGATTCTATTCCCAGCACAGCAAAACAAAATAATCATTAAAAATTAAATGTTTACAGAATGAATACAAGTACCCATTAGGAAATATCTGGGCTATTTCCATAAAAAGGACAGCATGTTTAAGAAAATGCTATTTCCACCCATGTTAGTTATGTGGTAGCAGAAACATCCTAATTTTGCTTCCAATCCTGAGCATGTTCTTCCTGCAGAGAAGCATCCTATTGTTCAGCTGCATTGGACCACTTGACCCTCTCTGGTTAATACTTAAAGTAAAGCTTAAATTCCTCTTTTATTACCACCTCCTGTCTACCTGTTTATTGATGCTGCTGTGTTTGGTCTCCAGGAAGCTAACCCTAGTTCCTGAAATGAAAACCACCTCCCCTCAGCTCAGCTTCCAGCGGAATGACTCAGGGGCTGGCTCCCACACCCTGGCATCAGAACTCAGAAGCCAGGCGTTTGGAAGAGACTTTATTTTGGTATCTAAGTGAGAAGAAAATACCTAGCACATCTTGCCAGTGCTCAGGAGGAAACAGAGAAGACAGAATGATAAAGATGGTTTCTTGGGTGAAGGTGATTCCATTTATAAGCACATATGCTGTGCAAGCTCTGCCTTACAGCATAGGTCAGGCTACTCATTCTCAGTTTCATGGAAGCTGTTATATGTTGTCAGTGGACTCCTGTGTCTTGGCACAGCTTTGAAATGACTCGAGGTAGGAGGACTCTGAGTATGAGGAGTAATGAAATTTACACATGTTCCAACAGAATCAGCAAGGGTTGAAAAATTTGCTTGGGAATGAAGGAACTAAACAAAGAGGAAAACTCTCTGTCAGCAGTGTGTTTCTTGAAAGCTTTCTTAGTGAGTGGACAGAAGAGGTTGCTACCAATAAGAAAGGACAGAAGCAACAATGTCATCTGACACAGGGCTGCAGCTTCTGTGTGTCAGCTACCTGGTTCTTCCAACAGTCATGCCACAAGGGGGATTATGATACCCAGCAGTACACTCACTCAACCTCTCTTCAAAGTTGTGATTCCAACACAGGTCCGATGGACTTGGGGATTTGACCATAGCCCTGCATTTGACAGGATGTCCTTGTAGGCTATGAAGAATTGGGGAAATCAGAAGCATGGACAGCCATTATTTGAGTCTCTTCTTATTTGATGTGGGATTCACATGAGTTGTTAGACACTGAAGGAAGAAATATTTACAGACTTTTCCCATACATTCTATAATTTCCTGCCCCCTTCTTGTATACTAGTGAGTCAGTTGCAAACGAGAGAGGTTCAGCTGGGAGAGTTAATATACTCCTCATGAATGTTTTGTGTCTTTTCCTCTCTGCATCCTCCCTCTTTCCTTCTCTCATTCAGAAAAAATTCCATCCAGTGACCACGATGAATTCCCTGATCAGAACACCTGAACGTCTGAGGGACAGATCAGAACATCAGAACGTCTGAGGGACAGTCAGAACAGAGCAAGAAAGAAGGAGATAGCAAAGCGGAGTCAGAACGGGGCCAGCACATCACATTTATGCCGAGGAGTGCTCTGCCTTCTCTAGCAGGGCTGACATATCAGTTCTGAGCTTTCCAGAGCTAGCGTACAGCTGGAGCAGGAAGGGAGACGGCGACATGACTCAGTGTAGGCAAGACAGGAATACCAAGTAGCAAAACAGGCACAAATCTAGAGTATCACCAAGACCAGAGAGACGGTGTATTTTTGTGCTCAGGATAAGAACGTGGTCCAGAAGAACACATCTTAGGGCTCTGAAGAGTTAACAATTATGACATTGACTTTAGATTTATTAATAGCCAGGATAGGATTCCTTCCTCTTCAAGTCCCAAGATTTTTCCCATTCTTCTGGCATGGACACCAATATGAAGTAGCTTGTGGGCTTCCAAGGAGAATTAGAATAAACTGGTGCTCTCTGCTAGATTCTTCAAGAGCTCTTTGCTTTTTAAAAATAGCAGCCAGCATGTCGCTGAATGCCAAGATTTATCTGGATTACAAACCCGTCGTCTTGAAAAGAATCAGGTGTGGGGTTGAATTTTGGAGAAATAATGCCCCTACTCTTACCATGTGACTTCGTCCTTTAAGAAAGGCGATATTCACTTGGAGCATGTGATTCCGGGCAGAGCAGTGCTGGAGAGTGTCTGCTGGTTTCCTAGTCATTCTTAAATTAAGGCTCTGCAATCTGTTACATAAATCTCTATTTTCTTATTTTAGGTTCAGCCAGCATTTTGCTAGTGAATAAATCAGACATCCAGATGTCATCTCTCTCCGACTAGATATAAATCACAACCACGAGGCTCATTAGGTTTGCCAAAATTGCTTCACATGTCAACAAAAATCTAACGTTACTGCCCAGGATTTGTCCCTCCACACTCCCAGCCCCCAGCTGAGGAATAGAGAGATCATTCACCATAGGGAGGGCATCAGAGAATATTCCTGCCAGGCCTGGTGATGAGCAGTGACACCCTCCCCCAGACTTATGGGCTTCAGGGTACTGGGAGCATCCCTTGCTCAGGGGGCAGGAAAGAACAGCTTCCAGGATACTGCTTTCTCCTCTCATGAGAGAGGTTGTTACCGAGCGGCACCGTGGGCCAATTGCTTCCGAGGACTTCTAGTAGAAACTGAGCAGAGTTTGTCCTTAGCAACCCCCTTCATGTGCTATATTAGGGGAGTCTGTGCTGGAAGGAGGAAGCCCTCACCCCAGAGCCTCCACAGACACGAATTTCTTATATATCTCATTCAGCATCCGGCCAACTTCCCTCATCTCTTCAGAGGCCCAGTGGTCCTTCCATCCCTTCCATCCTTTTGAAAGAGATCCCCTAGCCCTAGGCAGCTGGGTAGCCCAGAAAAAGAGCAGAGTCTGCACAGGTTTACTCAGGGTGCTTTGTGTGAGGCCCAGGAGGGAGGGCCTAATATCATTCTTCCCACAATCCATCTCTCCCAGGACTCAGTCTCCTGAGTCCTTCTGACTACCAGGCCGACGGACATGCAGTGTCTTTCCAAGCTCAGGGGAAGAAATGAGTCTGTGAGTATCTGGCCAGCTCTGCCTTGGAGGGCAGTTCTCTCTCTTCTTCCCTCCCCAAGGAGACTCAGTTCTTTGGCATGGATGCTGTTTTCTTCTCTGCCCTTAGTGTATTTCAGCAGTTGAGGTATCAGGACTTCCACACTGAGGAATCTAACTCAGTGTTAGGCATGTAGCTTGGAAAGAAATGTAAAAACAATACCTTGTATATATTTAGTAATCATTATGAGTTGCCTATGGTGGGACACTTTGCGCAGCGTTGGTGCAGGGAGGAGGGGACTGGATCTGCCTCAACTGAATGTACCAGGCTCTGCTGACTCCCCATGGGAGACCTTGCCTTGGAGGAGGTGGAAATGGGGGGTGGGCTGGGGAGAAGGCTGGGGGGCAGGAGGAGGGAGGAGAGGGGAATCTGTGGTTGGTATGTAAAATGAATAGAAAATCTCCTTAATTAAAAAAAAAAAGAGCAGTTAAGAGCACTTGCTGCTTTTGCAGAGGACTTGGGTTTGATTTTCTTTTTTAAATTTTTTATTTATTTATTTTTTCATTTTACATACCAATCCTAGTTCTCCCTCCCTCCCCTTCTCCCGCCCCCACCTCCCCCCTACCCAACCCTCCATCCATTCCTCAGAAAGGGTAAGGCATCCCCTGGGGAGTCAACAAAGTCTGGCACACTAAGTTGTGGCAGGATCAAGCCCCTCCCCCCTGTGTCAAGGCTGAACAAGGTATCCCACCCTAGGGAATGTGTTCCAAAAAGCCATTTCATGCACCTGGGATAAGTCCTAGTCCCTCTGCTAGGGGCCTCACATATAGACCAAGCCACACAACTATCACCCATATTCAGAATGCCTAGTTTGGTAGTTTTGGTTTTCAACACCAATATAGTGGCTCTTAACCACTTCTAAGTCTAGTTCCTGGGGTTCTGATGTCATTTTCTGGCTATCACTGGCAATTGCATTCATGTGGTTCACATACATATAAATGAAAATTTGTTATAAAGTGTAGAAATGAATAAAATATGGCTGACACATAATTATATTATTTTCTAAAGAAAAGAGTGAAAAATTCCTGATGTGGGAATGAAATATTTCCAAATGGACTTAGCAAAATATTTCCCACAGTCACATGCATATAGAAGAAATATCCAGCCTATCAATATTTAGCGAGAGAGATATAAAGTTTTCAATGAATAATAAACAGCAAGATTTTAAGTCCAAATGTCCTACCTTAAAATGAGTTTCATTACTTGGGAAAGACACATCGTTATCTTTCTCTAACATCAGTGATCCAATACACACCACTGTGGCTTAAACAGAGCAAATTAGAAATATCCATCCCATCTATGGAGAATCCTTGTTTCAGTGTTCATTCCACAGTTCCTGAGGAGGAGGTGGGGGAGCCAATCACTGTTGCCTTTAAGTGCCCTGACTGTGGCTTCCATTAACAGTACATAAGTAATTCTTTAAGATCAGGCATCTGATCAATGTGTTCTCCCTCCCAAGGATTTTAGGCAACAGATTAAAGTGTTAGTAGAGGATTGTCAAGGGAGGCTGAAGGAGTTAGTGACCAGCACATGAATTAGAGAAATACTAGCTTGAATCACAGAACAAGATTGCAAACCCGGTGAGAAAACTCTTTCTGAGGGCATTTTCTTGCTCATCAGTTACCTTACTATAAAATGTTACCATTATAGACTTACCAGGTTGGTAAAAGGGAATCCTAATGCTTTTCAAAGAGTACTTTGTTTTGGTTTTGTGTGAGACTACAGTCATTTTATTGTTGATTTTTATAAATCGTTTTAAGTTCTTGAAAATTTTTTTCATAAATCTTAATGGAATTTAAGTAACAAAATTACCTTTGCTGGCTAAGCCCAAGGTAACCAGGCTGTGATCTTCCTCCCTATGCTGGCTGATTCCTGTGGTTGCTGTAAGGAATTCCTTTCACTGACAAATTCTCCCTAGACTGTAAGCATTGGTAGGGCAAATTGGAGGCTTACTCACTGCAATATTTTCAACATCTAAAATGGTAGCTTCCCTAAACATTCATTGGAGATTTGGATGGATAGATAGAAGCAAGTGGTCTTCAGTGCCTCTTAGGCCTAAGTAGAAATTGTTATGCCGTGATAGCCTGGAGTTCTAATTTGCTCTCTGTTGCTATAACTCTCTGACTAATGTCATTTGGGAAGGAAAGGGTTTAGTTCAGCTTACATTTTCAAGCCACAACCAATCATTGAAGGAAGTCAGGTCAGGGGCAGAAGCAGGAATTGAAGTGGAAGCCATGGAGAAATTCTACTGGCTGTCTTGATCACTGGTTCATACTTAGCTTTCTTACATAGCCCAGGATGACCTATCTAGGGCAGGTGCTGCCCATAGTGGGCTGCCCCACCCATCCATCACCAGTCAACAGAGTGGCCCACAGACATGGCCACAGGCCAATGGGACTGAGGCAGTTCTTCAGCTCAGAGTCTCTCTTCAACTGGGGTGACTCTAGGTTGTGGCACATTGACAATAAAAACTAACCAGTATACTTGGGTCTGAACTGATGGATTTATTAGATAGTTTTCTATACTACAAGGATGCTGTTTGAGTACTTACAAATGATTTATTTCATTCATTCATAAATGAATATTTTGATATGCACTAGTCTGCCTCTGTTAAGAGTTCAATTCATTGTTGTTTTAAAAGCCTTGTTGAAACTTAGGCAAATAGAGGGCAAAAATAGGGTTTAAACTACTAGGGATTCTATAGGCATTCTTCAAAGCCACTAACATATGAGGCCATGACTTTTGTCCTAGTAGGGTCTCAAAAAGCCAGGGACTATCATAGGTTTTAGTAAGTAGACTGGCCACTGGTTAAGGGCAGAAATGATGTCTTTTCTTTCATGTAACTGGAATCCAACCAAAATACACACACACACACACACACACACACACACACACACACACACACTCACACACAATGTTGGTTGAGTTGTATTGCTAACAACACTTTAGTCAACTGAAGATATTTAAAATGATAATAGCACAGTTAGCCTCCCTTGTACAGCATAGAATAAATGGATTGTTTTTGTTACCCTCCTCCCAGGGGCTTTAGGAAGGGGTATATTGCAGAGGTTCCTGTAATCTGAAAGTGAGGAAGTGTGGCTGTTCCCATGTACTTATTTACAGATTAATATTCTTGAACTTGGGCATAAACAAAGTATGTCTAATTTGCTTTGTGAAGTTCACTAAAAATGAAATTATAGAGAAATGAAGTCGGAAGCACATTTTAAAATGTTTGTCTTATTAATAGAGAAACGTAAGACCCTCATTAATCCCTAAGTGTATAATAAGAAATATGATGAGTGTGATATGGCTGCTAAATTATATTAACCCTTCTCCCCAATAGTAAGATTTTAATTAAATAGATAGAGATGCAGAATAAAGTATATGATGGAATAAAAGACCCTTGCAATAGCAAAATGCAAAAAGTATTTTTAAACCCAATTAACAATGAAAAGTGAAGTAAACTTTATTGTGTCAAATCTGGGTGTCTAGAGAGGTGGATTTTCTTGTGCACATAACACAGAATGTGTGCCAACAGAAATTCATACAAGAGGGAAGGTCATGGGGGGAAAACGGGAACAACTTGTCATACAATCTTTGGAGTTATTGCAAATTTTTACAAAACAAACAAATTTTAATAAAAATTGATGGTTTACCTGAAGTTAGAAATCAAGAAAGCAGGTGACAAGACCTGATGGGGAAGCAAGGAAAAAGACACAATTTTGGTCAGTTTTTACTTTTGTGACACTTGGCAAGACCTGGTGGCCATATTTTTTTTTCATTTGAAGATGTCTCCAGAACTTAAGGACCAGAAATTTATCCTGCATATATATTGTCTCTAGTATAGATTATAGCATAAAGGGAGAAATTCTAAACATAAAAAGAAGATTCATAACAGAAAATAGAAAGCCCAGTAAAACTGTTTCAATGAGGGAAGCCGTGTATTGGGAAGTTACCCAGGAACCAGGTTCATCTGGTCCTTCTTGCTCTGTATTCTTTATCATCTGGCTTCTGTCTCGTAAACTCTTACTTAGCAGAATAGACCATCTACTCCTTTTTAAAATCATGCACTCCAATCTATCTCCCCTCCCTACTGGCTAGCATCTGATCATATGGCCACACCCAACTGTAAGAAGGCTGGGAATTACAGACTTTGGCTTGATGGCTGGAGTTCAGTTGAAACTCAGGACAAAGCATCAACGACACAGAGGCAGCCATAGATACTACTACGGAACTGGAGAGTGGAGTGGGAATAGGCTTGAAACTAGAGTGGTGTAGACTGGGTATAGGGTCAGGGGTGTATAAAATGGAGCAATGACATGTATATAAACAGTTAAACTGTGGTCCACAAATGTTGATGGTGGATAAAGTGCAATATTAGTAGTCGTTGAGAGTTAGTCCAGTGTTCAATACTACCCTAGGCTATTTGTGTAGACTACCTCATTTAAAACACAGTGTTATGCGTGTCTCTGTCTGAGAGTCTTAAAACAAACAAACAACACACAGCAAAAATCAAGGCCCAAAGCAACATTAGAAATGCACTCCGAGGCATGCACAAAAGACTCTCAATGTAGGCAGACAAACTCAAGATGCAAGGTTGTTTAAATATGAGGCCAACCTTGATTCCTTATGAGGGTGTAACTGAAACCTCTCCACTCTGAATATGTTCCATAATCTCTCCAGACAGGCTTCATTATTCTGTGGCATGGCACCAAATGAAATAGATTTGAAATTTGCTCTCCTTTATCCATCATGACATTTCTGTCTTAATATCCCTTAGATCTCTTCTCTCCCCTCCCATCCCTAAGCAGTATTTGGTCTGTGTGGAGGTTTTGTTGTTCCAGTAAACAAGCCACTAATCCCAAGGCAGAGAAATCTCCAAATAGTGAAGCCTCTGGCTCTTCCATTGGGAATCTTGCCTCTTCTAAGAGTTTCTTGTCTCACCTGGCCTCCCTGCACTCCTGCTATGTTCCAGAAAAGCCAAAGTATCTGTGTATGTTTCTGCAAGTGGTTCCAATCAACAACTGAAAAGCTATCCATATATACCACCAGACATTCAATTTAACAGATCAGTTCTATCTGGTAGGGTTTAGGAATAGGAAAGAGAACTAAGAGCTTAAAGAGGTGAAAGGTTATGGTATAATGGCTATTGACAAATCAGATCAATCACTTTGAATATAGTAATTCCTGTTAGTAATTTATATGAATGGAGTAACACTGCCTTATGTTGGAAGTGATAGAGGAAGAGACAGCATCTACATTAGGGCAGGGGCATTGATGAGAATACTTCCTACAGAGAGCATGAGATAGAAGATGTGAACCTGCTATACCCTCAGAGACTCCCCTCCCCCTGTACCCAGGTTTCCTGCGCAGTGGAGATTTTCAATGATGGACTCAAAGACATTAATTTCAAGTGTGGTTTTATAGAGTTAAGAAATTAACACCAACGAAACTGGCTATGACATAGCTTTACATTCTCACCCTTAAACCAGAAGTCCTTCTGCTTTGCTGGCGCTTGACAAGAGCAGATGAAGGAAGGAAGGCTCCTGAGGGAGGAATGATGTGAGAAAATATGTGTCTGGGGAGAAGTGAAATACTGGGGCACAGGGTGAGCACATGGGAGACAATGGAAAGGAAGTGTCTGAGATGAATTAAAAGCCACACATTTGCCCATCTGGAAGCCAGTTTCTCTGGACCACTCAGGATTAATCAGACCCAGGGTTCATTTCACTTTCATAAACCAGACATTATAAGCAGAAGTTTATGAAATGGGAACTGATGACTTCAGGCTGCCCCCAACCCCGGCTATGTATCAGGCTTTATGTGTCCTTTTCTTCCCAGTGTTTCTGGAAGGAAGTGAAATCGAAGATGTATGGTCATGAAATCCTGACTAGATGCTGACGTAAAGATGTTCTGTGAGTTCGGTCCCTTTGGGGTTATTTTTCTCTTTTCTATTAATTTGGTGACTCATGACTCTCAAGCATGAATTAAAAATGAAATTAGGCAGGGTAACAGAGTTGAGAGCAGCAATGCAGGGCAAATGATGGACCTTCCTATTTCCCATGCATTTTTGTGGCCCTGGCAAAATATTACCCCTAAGGCTTCTTTTCCCCTGGATAGTGAGTAGTTGCTCCAAAGCCTCACTTATTTCTGCAGGTCTACCTCCCCATCTCAACTCATCCCCTGAGGCTTGTTTCTGCTCAGCAACTTATGATGCATTGATGGCAGATAGGACCTAGATAGTAGCTAATATTCTCCAGCAACAAACCTACACTTTATTTTTGGTTGGGAGCCTAGCCTTGAACAGCTGAGCCATCTCTCCAGCCCCAAACCTGTGCCTGAAATGAGCACTCTGCATTCAGACCCCCAACTACAGCAGGTAAGCTCTGGTAGAGATTATGGCAATTTCTGGGTGGGGGGGATTGTTAAAGTCAGAGATGCCATTTGGTAACCATCAAGTCACATCGATTTAAGGTGTTGCAAAAATCACTGTCCTCTTTTGAGTGGTGTCTGATAGAGACATAAATTTTTGTTTATTGATTTATTTATGGACAAGAAGCAATGAGATTCTAAAGCTGAGAAATGCATGGTTCTTCCCTATCCATCTCCTCCATGTGTTTTGTACCTTTAAATGATATTGTGGTTAATCTTTGTCAAACAAGAATGACTTCGAATCACCCAGGTGACACATTTCTGGCATGTCTGTGAAGATATTTCCAGAGTGGTTTAAGTGATTAGGGCATAACCTCATGTATTTTGAAGTCATCATCTTAAGAGCTGTAGTCACAGACAATACAAAGTTATAACCAGAGAATGCCAACTGGGTACCAGCATGTGTCCCTCTCAGTATGAACACAATGTTCCTAGCTTCCCCAAGTGTGGTGGTTTGAATAGAAGTGGCCCCCATAGACTCATGTGTTTGAATGCTTGGCTCATAGGAAGTGGCACTCTTGGGAGATGTGGCCTTGTTGGGGTAGATATGGCCTTGTTTGAGGAAGTGTGTCACTGCAGGGCTGGGCTTTGAGGTCTCCTATGTTCAAGCTACACCCAGTGTGGCACTCAGTCTCCTTTTCTGCCCCCTCGAGGATCAAGATGTAGAACTCTCAGCTCTTTCTCCAGTCTGCCTGCATGATGCCATGCTTCTCACCATGATGAGAGCTGCTAGGGTCATGGTTTCTCTTCACAGCAAGAGAAACTCTAGCTGAGACACCAAGCTCCGGCTGTGACAACTAAAGCCAGTCTTTCTGCGATGCTTTCTCCACCACAATGGACTCTGTTCTCAAACTATGAGTCAAAATAACTCTTAGACCCGGAAGTTGGTTTTTTTCTTATCAGTTATTTGATCACAGTGATGAGAAAAGCAACTAATACATATGTTTTTGCAATAATTATAAAATATGGAGCTGGAGAGATGGCACAGTGGTTAAGGGGGCTTGCTGTGCAACCATAAGGATCGGGGTTCAGATCTCGGCACCCACATAGAAAATAGGGCACCCCTACTGATGTCTGTAAAGTCTCTTCTGAGGGTGACATAGACGAGGGGATTGTTGGGGCTCCTTGCTTTCCAATGTAGTTGACAAAACTCCAGTCTCAGGTTCGGATATGATACTGCCTCAGAGAAGTAAACAAAGAGATAGAAGACATCTTGATGGCCTCTTCTAACCTCTCCACATGAGAACATGCATATATTCTCTATCATACAAATAAACCAAGCAAATCTTTAAAAAACTTATAAAACCCACAAAGGAAAACAGGAAAGAACCAGGACAAAACTAGTGAAAAACAAAACTTATAAACTGAGTTTCATGAGAATACAGATTAATTGTATAGAAGATACGAGACTCAACTACAAAAGTCATGTTAGCAGTTTGGAAGAATTTATTTCAGGCCTGCTGACATGAGGGTATTTCTTTAGGAAAAAAAAATATATCATAACAACTCCAATGGCAACAACTGATGTATGCTTCATTTCTGGGTTTTAATGCAGATCTGATTGCAGTGCTGTGCATTGTCCACGTTTCTAAAATTGGTCAGACTAACAAACTGAAGTAATTGCAATCAGATGTAGCATAGGATAAGGTCAGCAAGTTATCTGATAGGAAAGAAAATCTGTGTAGGGTTTTAAAAGGCATCCCTACCACACTGGAGTATCCCTTCTCCCCACACTCCTGCCCCTCCCTCCCTCCCTGCCCCTCTGCCTTCCTCCACAAAAACTCCATTATTTGAATTCAAGCCATAAAACGGTTCATTAAGCTCGGGAACACTAAGAGAACAATGAAAATGTGCCTCTCTAGGAACAGAGACCCAGCAGGAAACGTCAGCTGACCTAGGAGCAGGAAGTGACAGAGACCACGAGAGCTCTTCAAGGAGATCCTTGAAGCTCTAGAAGGCACTCAAGACTCTCCAGTCGTGTGTTTATGAACAAAATGGAAACGTCCACAAAACAGTTCTAGCATCCTTCGGCATGCTGAGTTATGCGCCCCGAGACACCTTTCCTTGGGACTTTTCATTTACCAGATAACGCACATGAAAATGATCAAATAGCATGAGCTGGGTGTGGAATGGTCCCTCTGAAAGATAACAAAGATAACGTTTAATAGCATGGAAAGCAAACAGGACTCCCTTTTGCATTTGAGGAGTGATGGTCCAAAGAAAGTGAATGTGTTGTTAGTGAACAGAAAAATGATGAGTGTTTGTGAGGAGCGGGTGGAGGATTTTACATAGGTGTTCTGATTTCAATTCTGGTCCCGAGATCTGTGAACTTTGAGGAGAACATGCATTGATTACAAAAACTTAAGTTATTTTTCACTCGTATTTTATTATTTTTAAGGTAACTGGGTTAGACATTATAAATTGTTAAGTGTACTTCAGAGCCACAGGGGTTCTGTGGAACAATGCAAGGAACATGAAAGACTAAGTAAGGGTTGCCAAGGGAGCAAACATCACAGTCCTGTCTCCACAAAAGATCCAAATAAGGACAGCTCCATATATTTGTTTTACTTCATTAGGTTTCCAATGAATGATGCTTTGGAACAAACAATTCTTTAATAAAAATGAAAAATGAAATAAAATTTGAGGGCTTTAGAGGTACTTAGCAAATATACTCTAGTTCAAGCTCGAGTGCCTATGATACACTCAGTGGATTCTTTTGGTTCCATAGACCTGTATCATGAGCTCTTTCTTTAATCTGCATCTTAGTACTTTGTTTCAGTTAATTGTGGAGGGAGGGGGAAATCTACTTCGAAGAGAAGATTTCCCTTTTGGTAGTCCATGCCAAACCAAATTCGTACCTTGGGGCCATTAAGAAAAAAAAATGTTCAAAATATGAAAATTGGTAGAGAAGGAAGCTGTCATTTGAACATGTTCTACTGGTCTCATCCAAGAATTATTTAGTTCTTTGTACTTTTGTTTGGCTTGCCATTTATTTTGATAGGGACCTATACTGTGTCACTACGGATTTTCTTTAGAAGATATTGAAAAGGGGGCTGGAGAGAAGGCTCTACAGTTAAGAGCACATATTGTCTTCCAGATAATCCAAGTTTGATTCCCAGCACCCATGTCAGGTAGCTCCCAACCGCTTGTAACCCCATGTGTGACACATCTGGCCTTTTGCGGAACTGTCATATGTGTACATACCTACGCACAATCCCACCCACATATACATACTTGAAAAAATAAAATAAATATTTAAAAGAAATTAAAACGACCAGAGATCTAAAAGCTACAGTTTTATGGCCTGTTGGATATTATCAGGTTTAAGTTATCTTTGGATTTAGCACATTTATTTGCTTCTAAAATACACTCTTGAAGTGTTCTCAGTACCTATGCTAACATCTGTTTTGTCATTCTTTATTAATGACTAAAATGCATCTGTATGATCACTGGTGTGGTTTCTAAATCCTTGTATACATTCTAAATTTGTTTATGCCTTACCCTGGAAATGATGGTATTGGAAGCTAGGGTCTTTGGGAACTGGTCAATTCATGAAGACATAACCATTATAAAAGGGATCAGGCCCCAGTGCCTTTCTAAAGGAGTCCCTAAAAGGTGTTGCTTTGGATAGATGGGTCATTTCCAGAAGATGAAGATGCTAAAACCTCACTCTTGGGTTTTCTAGCCTCCAAAACTGCGGGGAGTGTTTGTTTTCTGTAAGTTATCCAGTTTGTGGCATTTTAATTATAGCAGCTGAATAGAACATGCTCTTTATCTTTTCCAAGTTATATAATTCTTAAACAATAGATTTTGAGATTGTTGTATTAATATCACAGTAAAATTACATCAAACTCAGAGCAATTAAATGAATTATGTTTTAAGAGGGGCTGGAAAGATGGCTCAGTGCTGAAGATCAATGGCTGCTTTTCCAGAGGACCAGGGTTCAATTCCTACCACCTATATGGCAGTTTACAACTATCTGTAACTCAAGTTTCCGAGGATTTAACACCCATTACTTGGTTGTTTTAGTAGTTTGGGTATGTGAGTCCTTGCACAGTTTTTGTTAGAATAGTTTGTATGTCGACATTATTATTAATGATACTGTTGGTTTCAATTACTAATTATTACTACTATAGAGAAATGCAAATGATGTCTATATATCATTTGCTTGTTATTTATCTTCATTAAATTCCCATTGTTAGTTTGAACATTTTTTAGAGGATCATTCATAATTTTATACAGTGACCTGGCAAGTATATTGCCTATGAATATTTTTTTCTCCCTTTGCATGCTATATTTTACCTCCTTTTGTACCTTATTTTCTTGCCTTATTGCATTCGTTAGTATCTCTGTTACAGAGTTGAATGGAGGTGGTAAGAGCACGTATCCTTGACCACACTGTCTTTTCTTTAGTGGAATGTGCTTAATTTCTTCATGATGTTAGCATTAATTCCTACTAGATGTCTTTATTAGGATGAGGAAGCTGATTTTATGATTTAGAATTTTAAAAAGTAATTAGTGAGCATTCAACTTGGTCAAGTGATTTCTTTATGTCTTTATAGAAGGACATGTTTTTATTTTATAGCTTATTAATGTGATAAAATGCAATAACTGATTTTTTCTGATCTTAAACTTGCATCACTGAAATAAATAACATTTCACTATGGTAACGTTCCTATGAATTGCTTGTCTCAGCTTGTTAAAATTTTAAGGATGCTTCTTTCCATATTCATGAAGGATTTTGACTTGTAACTTTCTGCTTGGTACTTTACTTCAATTTATGATAGAGGCATTGATTTTTTGTTTTATTTTGTTTTTAGTTAAGATTGGCCTCATGAAATAATATCTAAAGTGTTATCAATGTGGTTTATGTATCATTGATATTGTTTGTTCATTAAATGTTGAGAAGAACTCCATAAGTAATCAAGTCTTTGCCCAAAAGTATCTTCATTGGAAGATTTTTACCTATGAGTTTAACTATTTCTCTTTAATAATCTGGGGCAAAGACAGCTCACCTCCTGTGTTCCCTTCTTTCAGGGATCATATACTGTTTTTTCTTTTATCCCATGTCTGAAAAAAAAAATAGTTGTTCCATAGCTTGTGTCCAGTGTCCCATCGTTCAAGGTGAGGAGACGAATCCTGTCTCTATCCCTCCATCCTTATCAGACTAGGAAGAATTTGGTTTCAATGTGTTTCTTTGTTGAAGGGTTTTGCAAGAACAAGACTAGTGTTCTGCCTTTAAAACCCTACCAGTGATGGACTAGTTTTAGAATAATCAGTCTGTTTTTTAACAAAAACTAAGAAAGAGATTCTGCATTCATTGGGTAATTTTGCTGGAAAGTAGGATTTTTATTATGTCAGCCAGCTCACTCTGTGATTCTTAATGACCTTGTAGTGTCCTTGTCATTTTAAACAAGTGACAAAAGTTTCTCAGTTGTGAATTCTTGTGGTTTCTTCTAATTGCATTCTTAATGTTTATTTTAAAACAAGCTACACAGAGAAACCCTGTCTCGAAAAACCAAAAAAAAAAAACATGTTTGTTATTGTCACTGAAATTAAATTGTATCTAAACTGGGTCAGTATTAACCCCATCCTTCGTTATTCTTATGTAACAGTGATCTGGCCTGAATCAAATGGATCTTCCTTAATATCACATTTAATTGTCATAAAGTTAAGTAAAAATCTTCAAAACACTTTTTATACTTAGAAGTACCTTTGAGACTTGTCCAGATGAACAATAAAAATCATAAAGACTTGGTCTTTTTTTTTTATAAAAGATGATAATAATTACTGTTTCTCACATGTTCTGTTATTATTAATCAGTTCAACACTGTATGCATTTCATGGAAAAGAAACAAATAAGTAGCTGAGCTTTCTCTAAGCTAATATGGTGCATGGAAAAAGTTACTCACGTACATGTATTTTACTCTTAATTGTTAAAATGTATTTATATATGTTCATATTTGTGGACAGGGCAGGGGTATTATGCAGTGCCAAGGCTTAGCAGCAAATGTATTTACTTTCTGAGCTGTCTTGCTGGTTCATAAATATGTTTTATACATTGTATATTTTGAAAAGATGAATTAGAAGGTCTCAAAAATTTGATACTCTATAATACATTTTTACCTTGAATAGAAATGATAATCTAATGCAGTTAACAGAGTTACACATTTTATTTATTCAGTGGAAAATTTTACTATTTTTCCATGACAATAGCACCAACCACTTGATGAATTAGTATCTATTCAGTCTTAATTAATGTCAGCAAGTTGCTTTGACTTTTCTCTCATGATTGACTGAAGGCATACATTTGGTTGTGAATGAAGGATAGATTGAGAACTTCTTACTTAATGTTATGAATTAAATTATCACTTCCACTGCCAATTCATATCTTTAAGTTCTAACCTCAGCAGAATGTCTTTGGAAACAGGGTCTTTAAGGAGACACGGTAAAGAAAGGCCATCAATGTGAGGCCTAAGGAAGCATGACTGTTTTCCTGAGGGAAAGAGACTAGTCTACAAACATCAAAGAGAGAGAGCATGGAGCAGAGCAAGTGAGATCTCAGAAGACGACGCTTACCTTGCTGACTCCTTGATTGGGAACTTTCTGTCTCGAGGGATGTCAGGAAATAAATGTCTACTGTTTAAAAAGCCAATCTGCAGTGCTTTGTCAAGGCGGTATCAACAAGCTGCTACGCCTCACTGTGGTTCTTACAGTGTGGACTTTGGGACTGACAGAGCTCAGACAACCCAGACAAAGCATTCCCAGAGCGCCTGTCAATCCTGAATAAGTTGGTCTTATGAAAGCAGCTGCCAGCAAAAGTCCTTGCAGAAAAACATTTATTAACTTGGATTAAAAAGAAGGGAAATAAATTGTGCTTCTTGGCTTTGAAATATTGATATTGTTTTAATGTCTCATATTCAACTAGATATTCCTCAAGCCCAAATACCTTTCATCTTTCTATTGATGGATCTCTCTCTCTCTCCCTCTCTCTCTCACTTCAGTATGAAATGTTTCTGAGGCTTGATGTAAAACATTCTTTGAATGTTATTGTTTCCCTTTGACATCTCAGAATTCAGAAACAAGTATTTTTTTTATTATGTTTCCTTACTTTTCATTTCAGTGTAGTTATTTGCATAAGTTCAGTGAGAGTCTAACCTCTTTTTCAACAGGATATATTTAGACAAATCTATTGTGTAACAAAACCTTTACTTGAAGTGGAGTGTTTGAGAATTTACTTTGTCTAATACCTTTGTGGTACGACCATAACTAGGGACCAAGACACTAGCTCTGATGCGGAATTGGCACCTATAAAGCCCCCCTAGGACAATAGTTGAATTCCTGCCCATTCTTGCAGAGCCCTGGCATTTGAGTCGGGAAGGAAGATCTGTTCTTTGCAGGCACATTTGTAAGTAATGAAGTCCCACAGGAGCCAGGAATTTGCCTGTATTCATACTCGTTCCCAGTGAAACTTCATAAGTAGAATTGCTTGGGCTGATGATTTCATACCTTCCAGCGGCCAAACAGGCCAGAAAACTATGTGACCCTCAGAGAGAAACACAGAGGCTGATTGTCACACACACCTCTCAGAGGGAACCTACCCTCCCTCATCACTTTCTTTCTTGTTTGCTTTTGTTCTTTAAAATAGGGTTACATGTAGCCTAGGCTGGCCTCAATCTTCTTACGTAGTCAATCATGAATCTCTACCTCCTGATGCTCCTAGCCCTGCCTACCAAGTGCTGGGTTCCAGATGTGTGCCACCACTTAGAAACCTCCGTCATTTCAGACAGCTATTATGGCTACTGTGTTATAGGAACCTTAGCAAACCAGTACATCTAGTTAACTACTTTATACCCGATAGTGTACATACGACAGAATACAAAATGTTTCCTGTATTCTTGTAGTATAAAGGTTTACAATGGAGGTCCTTATCTTGGATGGGTCTATATTTTACATAATGAGGTAGAATACAGTATTTTCAAACTGACAGAATTATAGTCAGGCCAGAATGAGGAATAACCCCCAAATTGTTGAAAGAGATTGCTATTATAAAGATTAAGAGA
Organism: Peromyscus maniculatus bairdii; assembly: GCF_049852395.1. NCBI lineage: Eukaryota > Metazoa > Chordata > Mammalia > Rodentia > Cricetidae > Peromyscus > Peromyscus maniculatus. The sequence continues at coordinate 44,963,202 of NC_134867.1, read as the reverse complement.
AAAAAATCTTACAAAGATTAAAAAGAAGTCTTTAACAATAGAACCCTGGAGAATATAACTGCATTGGAAATACTGATGAAATTACAGTATTTTATAGCCCGAAGGTGACTGTTCTCGGGTGTTGATAAGGCCAGTTTTTACAAAACCCAAGACAGAAGCAAACCCATGGTCATAAGCACTATAAGGACAAAAAGAACTAAAACAATGACTTAATATGGCAATGAGGAGAAAGGGAGGAAAGTAACACATGCAGAGTGCCCTTCTCTTGCTCAAAATGGAAGTGAGCAGGTCTCACACGCTCGTGCACCAAATCATTTCAGTTACCCTATCAAATATCTGTTGACCAGTGAGTAGATTTGAGGTTCACAGAGGTGAAGTTTTTTCCAGTGCTACACAGGCTTAGCTAGTAAGCTGAAGAGGAGAGTTTTGAACCTACATTGTGTGGCTCCAAGATGCACACTCCTTCTACCACCTTGTAGTGATTTCTATCACATCATGATGGGAAAGGACATAATGCAATTACTCGGACACACTTAAGGTATTGATGATTGCTAGAGCAGAGCATCCCGTCAGCATTCTCTGGCACACAGAAAACTGATATTTCTGTCTTCCTTGTGGTTGGGCAGGTAGTGGGTTGGTTCTAGTGTCTGTGAAGGAAAGCAACCAGTGTTATGTATGAGTTAGACATTGGTTACTAGACAATGACCAACACAGCCCTACTTCCCCTGCATTAGCAATAGTCATAACTTGTATCATAGCAAGGACTTTAGTTGCCTGAGCTCCCAAGATACAGTGCTGATCAAGGCTTCTCTACTGGCCGACACTGGATGCACAGTCGTAGGAAAAAGTAAATGCCCACTAGCTTAAAATTATTACAACTGACAAAAATAAAAACAGTTAAAGTTTTTTTTTTTTTAAAAAAAACAAAGCAAGAGGTATAAGAAATTAAAGTATTTCTTCCATAAAAATTCTATGATTCCCTGGGGGAGGGTGGCGCATGCCTTTAATCCCAGCACTCAGGAGGCAGAGGCAGGCAGACCTCTGTGAGTATGAGGCCAGCCTGGTCTACAGAGCTGGTTCCAGGACATCCAGTACCACACAGAGAAACCCTGTCTCAGAAAATAAACAAATAAAAACAACAACAAAAAAAAATTTTATGATCCTAAGAAGGTTTTGTTATTAAAAATTGTGATTGCAGAAAACATTTCTAAATATATAAAAGAAGTGATTAAATGACACTTTGGAACATGGTCTTATGTCTTTTTTTTTTTTTTTTTTTTTTTTGCTTATTTGTTTGTTTCTAACCACCAAATGTGTGATGGTGGCAAAAAACATTTCATCGGTACCCAAGGTGTTGGTCTACCCCATGTAGGACTCTTTCTTATAATGCCATGACAACAGTGAGGAGGGTGGGTTTGCACAGAGGGCACTTCTGTGGGACCGTGACAGGAGGAAATCTGAAAGGGAAGAATGTTCAGCTAGTGTATGTGTGATTTTCACATACCTTCCAGACAGAAGCAGGAGGCAGAGTGTGAGACCGGTGGAGCCCAGGGTACTCATGAGAAAACACAGGCTTTGAGCACAGCAGAGGTTTAGCAAATTGGTAAGGAGACCAAGATGGCTCATGGGAAGGATAAGCAATGGTTATCCTTCTGTTGCATGATGGGTAACCAGACAGAGGTTGCAGAATAGGAATAATAACGTGTGTGGAGGGGTCATAAGAATAGTGCGGCTCTAGGTAAGGGTTAATCATTTTAGTTTAAAACAAAAGCTAGAGCTCTGCATCTGTGTAACCTCTGGCACATTCACAGGGATTAAGCAGCAACTCTAGCAGACTGGAAGGCCTTAGCCAGTGGTTCTCAACCTAGGGGTCTTGACTCCTTTGTGGGGGGGGTGCAAATGACCCTTTTACAGGGGTCGCCTAAGACCATCAGAAAATACAAATATTTAAATTATGATTAATAACAGTAGCACAATTACAGTTATGAAGTATATACTGAAAATAATTTTATGGTTGGGGGTGACCACAGCATGAGGAAACTGTATTAAAGGATCACAGCACTAGGAAATTTGAGAACCATTGGGTTAAGCGGAAGAGGTCTTCAGAACTATAAAATGCTTGCTGTGAGCTTCAAATGGGCAGGACGTTACCAGAGGGAAGAATGGAAAGAGTTGGAAAGAAGCAGAGAGAAATAAAGAACTTATCTCTCAAACATGGGGTACCCAAAGCATTAGACAATGAGGCTCTCTCTTGGAGGAGCTCTCTGAAGGCATGTATCTCCAGCAAGTATAGTGTTCAGGGAAGGTTAGGAGATGGAAGGAAAAATTGAGGGGCTAGGGGAACTAGCTAAGCATGATTATGGAGCTCCAGGGGGCACTAAAGTGTAGAAGACAACTATAAGAAGCTGAGTAAGAGAAGAGCCAGGTCAGAGTGATATAAGAACAAAATGTTCAAAAAGGAGAGACAGTCAACCAAATGGGCAAGGAATGGGAAAGCATGGTGGGTTTAGTTGGTCACTAAGCGCCAGAGTTGGCTAGTAAACTTAGAGGATACGGCCCTAAAGTTAGGTCTGTCAGGAGCCTTACCGTCAGTCATCTGTCCTTCTCTGGAAGAAGCTCTACTTTGACAGAATGTCAAATGAGCTGGCTTAAACTGTGAGGTTGCACTCCTGAAGGTCTTCACATGACCCGGAGGTAGCATGAGGACCTCCATCTTCTCCGGGCAGTACATGGGATTCAGTGCCCACTGCTCATTGGCATGGTCAAGATGCTACCTGGAGCAGGTAAGGAAGGACAGCCACTGAGAAAAAAAAAAAAAAAAAACACTTCAGGATCTTCATGTAAATCTGGAAAGGCTCACCTGCATACCACTCCCTGGAGAAACAATAACTGTGGGCACCATATCAGAAACAATGAAGTCTATCCAAAGAAATTTAGGTTGAAGAATGATCTTGGTGATGTCTCACGATTTCGAGGAATGGCTGCTATCCCCAAGCTGTTAAAGCCCACAAAGATAAATCCTTATGAAGAATGATTTTTCCATTCTTTACCCTATAAAGATGATGGCAGGAAATGAACTCCACTCTGACTTCGTTTACTTTCCAGGACACGCGGAGCAGAAGCAGGCCCTGACACAGGGCCTGGGTGCAGAGGACCTGCTCACTCTTGTACCAGGAATACAACACCTGTCTCTCCTAGCATCATGCTGCACATGGAGTTTCAAGCTCACCTCAGAGGGCTCCCTGGAGGAGATGCTGTTGCATTTTTCCCAGGACCTCAGGAAGGCGCTCTGAGAACATCCAATGGCTTCTGCTACCAGAGATGCAGTAGCCATCTGCTCCTGCCATGGATGCATTTCGTGCTCACTTCTAAACTTACTTAAAATCTTTCTCTGCTCTCTTTCAAATGGCTTGCGATTAAATTATCCAAGTTAAGCAGCCAAAAGCAATCAAAAATGATGAAAATAAAGACAAGAAATGGCTTTATTTACAATGCAAATGATCTGGTTCACCCTCAAATAGGAGACAAAAAATAAATGATCTGCTATTTAAAAGGTGAGGAAGGCACTGTCAGGAGCCACCGGCAGCCATGGGAGTTGGGTTCTCCATGGCTCTTGGCTCTGGAGAGGGCTCCCAGGACATATCCATATAGCAAGGGTCTGATTCACTGTATGTAACTGGAGTGAAAAAAAAAACATTGAATAGAAATTTGCTTCATTACAACATGACAAAATGCATGTGCCAAGTGGTTGTCAGAATATCCATGTACAAATGACAAATGCCCTTGGGGAGATGACTCAAATTAGTGAGGGTGACGTTTACTAGTATGTCTACAGCTTTGGGTACTCAGTGAATGCTTGTTTTACTTAATCCGGTGTTTCTCCCGAGAGTGGAAAGATGAGCCCAGCAGGAGTTTCTCAAATAAAGAGGGTTTTGCTGAGGGCTTAGGAGATGAATAGAAATATTCTCTGCTTCGGAATTTTGAGAAAATGACCGACAGTTAATGCTGCTTCTTGCTTATAATAAGCCCTCTCTATGTTATTTTAAGATTCTTTTATAGTTTAATAACCCGCCTTGTTAGCTGGACAGACACTCTTGATACAGAAATATAAATATACAGTATGGTGATGGCTGGAACATCTCCAGAAAGGATGTTGTAAATTCATTGAGGAATTATAGGTGAAGAGAAGACAAAGCCACTTGCTCATTTTTTTCCCAGTCTAGTGATGCGCTTTGTTGATGGAAACTTTTCTCCTTGTTCTTGTTCCTCTTTCCCCTCCCCATCCTCCCTTTCCCCCCCCTCCTCGAAAAGAAGCCAGCCTGCACACCATCAGCACAAGTTGCTGTGTTTTCGTACGTAAGGGATTCTTGCTGCAATTCTCATGGTGAGAGCCACTTTCTAGAAGTTGGTGAGCGCTCACATTCTACTGTAACTGAGCCCCAGCGCAACTGGAATTTGAGGGTACTGGAGAGCCTAGGGATGTTTTCGCCTCTGTGCTTCATTATCTTTTTGGTGTTGCACCTGAGACAAACCTAGAGTCAGAGTCAATCAGGTCTTGAGTGAATGAGAGTGGGAATCGCTTAGCAGCAAATCTTCTACCATCTGCTGCTGTCCTTGGAGAGCTCAGGGAGTGAAGGAGACTGGACCCACAGGAACAGCAACGCTCTGCTACTGGCAAGGGTTTTGGCTTAAACTTGAAGCCGCCTCCTAGGAGAAAATGAACTGCCCTGTGCCTTACTTCTGAGAACTCTGCTGTTGGACTGGTGACAGTTGACAGTGTCTCCACCCTGAGTCCCTTCTCTGCAGTGGAGAGGACACGCGGCTGATGACAGGATCTCCCCACTGAAAGGAAAAGGGACAATTCAAAGAATTCACCCAGGAGGGATCCCACATAAAAGAAAAAACAACAACAACAACCATTTACAGTGACTTCTTTATTCTTTTCTGTGAATGTTCCAGGTCCACTGCTCAATTTTTAACATAGTTGACCTTTGCTTGAATTTTTGACAGGTAGAGTAAGTGTGTGAACAAAGGCTCAAGTACTTTAAATACTTGTAGAGGCTGGAATGCCCTCCTCCCTCCCATGGGATCCATGTGAATCATCGAGGAAAAATGGGTGTTTTGTCTCTCGGCAGCTCCCTTGGACTTCAAGAGAAGTCTACGAGTTCACCTTGGGACCTAAAGCTCACCCTCCAGCTAAGACTAGTTCCATGCTTGAGGTGTACTAGACATGCTGATGTCACCCTTCTAATAATTACACTCTCTGTTATTCACAACATGCCCTGCATTGTACTAATTGTGGTGACTGAGTAATTAATCTCAAGCTTGAACTTGGATTCCTAATAAAAATGACTTTGGATAAACTCTGTGCTAACATCATATTATTCGTGACAGAATATGAAATAACACACCTATGTCTCTTATCGTTACAGTATGAGAAGGTTATTGGTGTAAGATGTATGTACCTCATTATTCTGAGCCCTTAATTTTGCATGAAAGCATTGAAGGAGGTGTAGGAGTGTGATTCATTCTGAAAATGAGTAAATCGCGTGGAAAATATTATACGCCAAACTTTTGAGGCCCTAGCAGCCTAGGGAGTACCAGAAGTAGAAGCAACAGAAGACCCAACTAGAATAAAGAGGAGTAAGAATGGAATCCTTCGGGACTTGAGAGCAGCATGCTCATGAATAGGCATGAGAAGCCCTGGCTGAACTTTCACAAGGAACTGGGAAATGCTTGAAGAGCAGAGTGAATCCAATGCTTGAGAGATTGAGCTCTGTTTTGCTAACTGGGTCCTGTGGAATCCGGGAAAGAAATAGTAACACATGGAAAAGAAACCTCCACATTGCTAATGTTCCAGTTATAAAACGAGATTGTTTTGGGGTAGGAAAAGTCTTTTTTGATTATTTGAACCCCTCCCTCCCATGCATTGATAAAGAGAGTCTTGAAGTGACACGTTGTCTGTTTTTCTGAAGCCTTACCAGCAGCTTGAAGGAATTATGTCTACGTAAGGGACTCAAAGACGGACAGCTAAAGACCCATCAAAACAAAAGCTCAAGTCTCCCAGAAATAGTTTTTCACCTTGACTTTAATTATTATGTTGTGACTTGAGATGAAAAATATTTTCTAAATATTTCAAACCACTGTGGTGGTTTGAAAGAAAATTGCCCCCAAAGGGAGTGGCACTTTTAGGAGGTGTGGCCTTGTTGGAGGAAGTGAGTCACTGTGGGGGTGGACACTGAAGTCTCTTTTCTCCAGCTTCACTCAGTGTGACAGTCAATTGACTTCCTGTTGTCTCTGAGTCAAGATTTAGGACTCTCAGCTCCAGCACCACATCTGCCTGTATGCTACCATGCTCTCTATCCTGATGTTGATAGACCGAACCTCTGAAACTGTAAGCAAGCCACCTCAGTTAAATGTTTTGATTTATGAGTTGCCATAGTCATGGGTGTCTCTTCACAGCAATAAAAAAAAAAAACCCTTTACTAGACAGTAACTAAAACAGAAGGCATTTTCATTTCAGTTCAACAAACAATATGAAAATGAAACAAGACATTTTTCTAATAGTCATTCAACACACATTCAAGAAACATTTGTGTCTTGCTGTCCATAGGCTGTCATTTTAACTGAAAGCATGGGAGTTATGCAAAGAGAAACAATAGCATAATGTTATAAGTGACAAGTGCTATCCAAGGTATAGAATGTAAGTCACGTAGAATTAGAGATGGTGTAGGAGTCACCAAGCCATGGGGATCAGAGAAGCCCTATCAGAGAAGGGGGAGCTGTCTGAGGGAAGATGTTTGATAGTAGATGATATTTCAATGACTGTAAATATAAGATGTGGGAGTGAGCATTCACTTTTTTGGGGCAAAATAAATTAATAACAAGAGGAAAAGAAATACCAAATAGAAACAAACTGCCGGTTGCTGAATTCCCTACCACTTTCCATTTATGAGTAAATGAACACCACAGCAGAGTATAATGAAATACTTATTGTCTCTAATAAACATGCAGGAGACTGAAGCGCACACACGTACACACACTCACACATGCACACCGTTGGTAAATAGTTTGAACTCAGTTTTGTTTGATTCCAAAGCCTCAGAAGATTTCTATCAAAAGAGGGGAAACACAGGTAGTATTGAAGAGGCCTTGTGGAATGGGAACACCTCTGGTCAGAAGTTACAGCAGGCATTCCAAGAGGAGACAGCCAGAGATTTCATCCCGTTAATTCCCATGGCTAATACTGAAATAGCCGACAGCTGGACAGAGTTTCTACTCATTAAATATTCTGCTACGAAAATCCACGAATACTAGAAAAATGTAAAAGGTGAATGCATAATGCATTTTCTTTAATAATCATGGGTTGAGAATCACTAAAGTTAAAAAAAAAAACCTTTGAATTACAACATGAAACTAAAGCCAATATGGATGTGTAGAAAAACTTAACGTTATTTACATCTTAAAAATTAAATATGTGTGAAGTCTGGCTTGTGCTTCTCAATGGGCCTCTCACAGTCTCCATCCAAAAAATATTGGAAGCAATTTTATTTGCCTCCGTCTTGTGTCACAAGACATTTTGCCTTACTGGTGCCCAAGGGACCGTGGAGAAGCACTCAACGCCCTCCAGTAAATCTGTGGCTGCTTTTCTGAGAAGACACCTTAGTGCTGCCAGGTGGGGATCCAGCCTGGAGGCTGCCAGCATGCAGAACGGAATCACGCCCAAGCAGAGCCTTTCTTGACTTTTCAGTTCTTGAATTTGGCTTTACTGTTTCCCTCTGGCTGAGATGAAAAGCCAGATTGCCATCTGGGAACCCTGTGTGAAGGTTCTTAAAGCACCCGTTTTATTTATTTATTTATTTTGTTGTTGTTATTGTTACTGGTGCCACTGATGGAACGAAAGAACTTCCTGAGTGACCCTGATGAATTGGCAAGGCGATCGGTGGCTTTCCTTATCTAGCTGTCCAGGAACAGGCAGACAAGGATCTTTCTGGTTTGGTGAAAGAGCGGCATTTCCCAAGGGCCACAAGTCGCTTTGGTGCTATGGTCCAGTGACTTCTCCTTGGACTGGAAGTGCAGGAACCAAGAGTTGTATCTGATAGCTCTCTGTTGCAGATGGGCCTGACCTGTTCTTCCCACCAAAGAAGGACACTGTCGACTTAGGTCATAAACCCCAGGACAGCATGTGTCCGGATGTGCCTGAATGACAGCGGGGACATATGTACCAAACCTGGCTGAAGATGCCTTTAATCCCATCACACTGGCCCTCCCTCCTAATGGAGTGTCAGCCTTACTTTGTGAGGAAGAGTTACAGCGACTGTGGGGCAGGTGAGTGAGCTGTGACCCCAAGACAGAAGTGTGACCACAACTCTAGACCTGGCCAGTAGAACAGTTTCAGAAACTTCCAGAATCTCCTGATGCCAGATTCAAGTGAGAAGTTGCCCTGTTGTTTACAAACTCCTTGGGAGTGTGGGGGGTTAAATGTGGATGTTTTTAAGGATCATGAGGCACAAGGCAGGTATTCATTAAACTCTCCTGGCTTTGACTAAATGCTGCCATCCCTTCAGCCAGTTACAGAGGCCCATGCATCATTCATGTCTTTTCTTCTGTCTCCACCAGACAAAATATTTTACCCAAAATGCCTTTTCTGCTTAAGAAGATGCTCATACAAGGCAATGACTTATTTTTTCCTTTCTTGCACTTTGCTTCTTGCTTGGAATCAGAGTCATCTCTGTAGGCATGATCATCTCTAAGACATGTGATATTAAACCAGCAAGAAGCTCAGGGTCACATTTTCTTTATTAGCTACTTTTCTTATTGCTGTGACAAACACCTGCCAGGAAGCAGTTAAAGGGAAGAGGTACCTGTGTTGTCTTACGGTTTGAGGGGACCGTGGCACAGAATGCAGGACAATGGAAGTACAAGATGGACAGCTGTCATGGCTCTAGAAACAGGCCGGACAGAAACCGGGGCCGGATGAAGCCTCAAGGCTTTCTGGACTCACTTTCTCTCCACTAGGAATCCATCTACTAAACATTTCACAACCTCCCAGAACTGTCTTCCAAAAAAGAAAAGAGAAGAAGGTAGGGGAGGAGGAGGAGGAGAAGGAGAAGAGGAGAATGAGGAGGAGGAAAGAAAGAAAAGATAAAGAAAGAGAAAACAACAAAACAACGAGCTGGGATCAAGTAGTCAAACCCATGAGTCTGCTGGGGACACTCAAATTCAAATCATAATAATGGTTGAAATGCTTACTAGGGTATTTTTTTGAGGAAAGGAATTTATGGTTTGGGCTACAAACAAAAGAAGAGTCTGCCATGTGAGACACTTGCCATCCACATGAGGAGTCTCCGTTCTATTCTCCTGCTACCTTCAAAGGGTTGGGGATTAGCACTGGAGTCTGTGTGGAGGGGAACGGCACATGCATTTGGCTAGTCTTAGGCAAGCAGTTCAAGAGTCTGAGGGAAAATAAGCAAGAGGAGGCTTTTGTAGAAGATACTCTCCCAATGCCATGTGTGTAAGGGTGTGCATGTCTGTGTGTGTGTGTGTGTGTGTGTACCTGTGTGCATGCATGTGACTGTGTGCATTTATGCATGTGTATGTGTATTCATATCATAGCTACTACCCTTTATGTCTCAACCAGCCAATCCTACTTCTAGTTTCACTCTTTGTCTTTCCCACAATGTCTGGTCCTTGTGGTGGGCCATTCTTCACCTGCATCCTTTCCCTTCCTGAAAGGGACATTGTAGACATTTTGGATTTCCTTTTCTTGGAGGAAAAAAAAAAACCCCACACAATAGGATTGAACCTGTAATAAATCCTGGGGTAAAAGAAAATCAGAAAAAAATTATAAATTTTATTTATTGGGAAAAAATAGCATGAAGTTTAGAAGAAAAGGTGCTATGCTTTAGGCCCATGGATGCTGCTGTTGCAATACTATATTCATCCCACTGTAATTTTAGGTTTCACATAAAGTAAATGCAGCCCACCCACAGTGCGAGCTGTAAAGTGACTAAGCATTAATGTTGCTGCAGGAAGCCTAAACTCTGTTATTAGAATGTGTCACTAAATGTATTACATTCCACAAAGGGTTGTTCAAACTCCACCAAGCAGGATATTGTAGATGTAACGAACCGTCTTATTAAATAAGAAACACAGAACCAATGTACAGAAGAAAGCTAAGAGGTCAGAGCTCAGAGCTAAAACCTTACTCTTCCTCCTGCGGTGGTCCTACCTCTCCAAAAGAGAGCTACTTCCTGTGTGTTTGTCTTGATATAGTCTTTCTGTTCTGCCTTCTCATTGGTTGTAAACCCAAACAGATGACTGCCTCATCATTGCCTTTCTGTACAGACCTCCAGGTCTTCTATGGTAGGTATTGAGATTAAAGGTGTGTGTCTCCAATGCTGGCTGTATCCTTGAACACACAGAGATCTACCTAGCTCTGTCTACCAAATGCTGCGATTAAAGGTGTGCGCCACCACCGCCACACTCTTTCTATGGCTCTAATAGCTTTGACCCCCGCGGCAACTTTATTTATTAACATACAATTAAAATCACATTTCAGTACAAATAAGATACCACCATAGGATATCTGTCACTCAGCACCATAAACATTCAGTGCTGGGTACTGACAGCCATGGAGAGGGGCCTTGACTCCATGACAAAACTAGAGCTGCAAATGAGAACAGAGAGGAGCAGAGGTCACATCCCTCCTCTTTCTAGTCAATGGACAAAAATGGAGAAACGTCACCCATGACTTCCAAGCAAGCAACAGAGATGAGGGAATGAGTGTGGCTGAGGCATAGAGGGAAACAAAGGCATTGTGGAGTCCACAGATGATGAGCAAGACTTTATATCAATTCAGGATTTGTAGTGGGTAGCCATTCCAGCTTTGATATGGAAATTCCAACTCCCATTGAGGCTTTGGCAACTGTCATGCCTATAACGCAAGGCCAAGGGAGGCACCAAGAGACTCGAGATCTGAATGGGCGAGTTTTCTCTGTTCCTGAACCCTAGACAGTGGAGGTGGACAGCGCAGAGCTCCAGAGAACACTGCTGGACTGCGATACACCTTCCCCAGGCCCCACAACCTACCTTTCCCTTTTTTGTAAGTTACCCACTAAATAAATCTTCCTTTTAGCTACATGGAGAGGCCTTAATAATTTCACCGATAAGGATTTTTACCCATTCCTTGGCTATAGGGAACCGGAGTCCATTGCTAGGATCCTTTTGCTGTGATTTGTTGCATCCCTCATGTCGGGGACTGTGGGAGACAAACTCCCATATATCAAGGGGTTCTTGGAGGAGAGAAGAACGAGGAAATATTAGATAGAAATACAGGCAGAGACGAGGAGAGAGACAGGGACACAGGATAGCTTCAGGAGGGTCCTGGATCAATATCCAGCCACCCAGACTTTAATCATAATTGCCCTTTTATGCATCAGCAAGGGGAGGAGCAAAAGACTTCCCTTTCTAGGGTCAAGGTGTAAAATACCAACAAGTGTAGACCCTTCCAAACACCTGTTACCCATACCTTTGGCCAAATCATCCCATTATACAGCCCTGCTGGGTAAAGCAAGCTCAGATTCTCTGACCTTGAGTAAGGACTTACTAGGGAGCCCCAGTGGGCCCCTATACCTTTGTACTGATCATTTCTTTTCTACCATAGACCTTGGCACATGCTGCATTTTAAATTGGAAAAGCTTTTTTCATGATTCTTATTCTACTTAATTTCTAATTATATTTTGCATCTTAAGCACCAGTTCTTTAGAAATCCTTCCCTATGGGTATGAGAGTCTCTGGAAATGGATTTTTTGGGGCCACTGTCCACATAATCACTTTCTTTAAAAATGTGCTGTAGGGGCTGGAGAGAGGGCTCAGTGGTTAAAAGCACTTGATGTTTTCTTCAGAGGACAATTCCCAGCACCAATATGGTGGCTCACACAGTCTGTAACTCCAGGTCCTGGGGATCACACACCCTCTTCTGGCCTCCATAGGAACTGCACACATGTGGTGCATGACTGACAAATAGGCACACGTGCACATATGCTGTGGGATGTTCTGTATGTTCAATGTGTTGCTCTGATTGGTTAATAAATAAAACACTGATTGGCCTGTAGCCAGGCAGGAAGTATAGGCGGTACAAGAAGAGAGGAGAATTCTGGGAAGTGGAAGGCTGGAAAGAGGAGATGCCAGCCTGCTGTCCAAGGAGCAACATGTAAAGGCAACAGGTAAAGCCACGGAACACGAGGTGACATATACATTAATAGAAATGGGCCGAGTATAAATGTAAGAGCTAGACAATGGTAGGCCTGAGCTAATGGTTGAGCAGTTTAATTAATATAAGTTTCTGAGTGATTATTTTATAAGCGGTTGTGGTGTCCATGGGACTGGACAGGACTGGAAAATACTCCAACTACACACATACATAAAAATAATTAAATTTTTTTAAATGTGCTACATAATTAAAGCAATAATTCAGGCTGGAGAGGTGGCTCAGAGGTTAAAAGCACTGGCTGTTCTTCCAGAGGTCCTGAGTTCAATCCTCAGCAACCACATGGTGGCTCATCTATAATGAGATCTGCTGCTCTCTTCTGGCATGTAGACAGAACACTGTATGTGTAATAAATAAATAAATCTAAAAAAGCAATAATTCAATGAAATTTTTATGGCAAGTGTGGAGAGACTATTACTTATTTGTATAATTTCTCAACAATGCACATGAAAGGTCTTTAAGGTTTCCAGGCATCATCTCTCTCTACTCAGCTAAAGGAATGTAACCTCTTGTACTAAATGTATTTGAAATATGAAGGATTTGATGCTATTCAATATTTTTTTGTGGGGAGGGTGAACTTGAAATCCAACACCTAGATGAGTTAGTATCTTTAAGGATTTTTCTTCCAGTCCTTATTTAATCACCGAGTTTTCACTGTACATTTCAAGAATTCCCAAGACTTTTCTCTGGACTGGAAACGACCATTTAGCATTTGTAGTTTCTCTCTGAACTTCACTACTCTTTTCTTGCAGCTAACCATAAAGAAAAATCATGTGCAGCTGGGTGGTGGTGGTACATTCCTTCAATCCCAGCATTCAGGAGGCAGAGACGGGCAGATCTCTGAGTTTGAGGCCAGCCTGACATACAGAGTGAGTTCTAGGACAACCAAGACTACACAGAGAGACTCTGTCCCAAAGTGAGTTCCAGGAGAGCTAGGACTCGAAAGAGAAATTTTGTCTTGACCAAAAAAAAAAAAAAAAAAAGAAAAGAAAAGAAAAGAAAAGAAAACCATGTGCAATTTTGTCTCCACTCAGTAGGCTGACTGAAATCTTGTCTATAGCTCATCAGTTTGACACTGGGATATCTCCAGAGTTCCATGTCATCTTTAGACTACAGTGTGCCCCTGAGACACCAAGGATATTTATTACACTGAACTAGTAAGAGTATTGCACTTCCATGTTAAAATTCTTCACCCACTTAAATGTCTATTTCCCTATGCAAGGCATCTCTCTGTTCTTGTCAAACCAGTCTCTTCTACTTTTACCTATTATTATTGTACATGTATTTGCATGATGTGTGCAAGCAGTAATGCATCCACATCATGCATGTGGAAGTCAGAGGACATCTCTGTGAAATTCTCTCCTTCCACCTTTATGTGGGCTCTGAGGATTGAACTCATGACACCAGGCTTGAGCAGCAAGCATTTTTATTCACTGAACAGTTTTACTTGCCTTCTTTCCAAGGAAGTATTTTAGATAGATGTACATCCTATGAAAACTCTGTGTGGAGCCACAAAGATTTCACAGTCATTAGACACTGTAGGTCTTTGGTATCACTCTCCATTGTCCACACCTGAATAGTACTAATAGATGAGTAATCTGTATAGCTGCCACCATTTACTTTTGTCTGAAGGAAGCTGGTTTGGTTAGCATTTACTTGTCTCTGTGTTCTGTTTAAGTCTAGTAGGAAGAGACCAGCAGCCAAGCACCATAGCTGTCTATTATCTGCTCCTCAGTGACACATTGATAGTGACCTCCCCAGACTCAGAAGCTTAGATTGTATAGCCTCGGGAAATCTGTTCTTCCCAGGACAAGGTAAAGGCTGACCATGGTCCTAAGACAATTCTGGAGTGACAGGTATTTTCAGTATCACTTCTTTCCACCAACATCTGCCTACAGTTGCATGTATCAGACATCCATTTTGTATTTTATTTTTATATTGTAGAATTCTAGCATAGTCATCTGGATCTGGGTGTCAAGTATGTAAATATCAAGTCAGTAATTGAAGAAGTTCATTTGTAGAACTGAAATGCTAGGAGTCATTTGTCAGAACAGATAGTCTACATACCAGAATTTCCTCCCAAATGCCTCATTTATCTTGAAGGAAAATATAAACTCTCCTTCTCTCTGATAAAGCACTAGATGAAAAGAAAAATGGCCTGCCCCTAATAGGTATAATTTCACAGAGCATGTAGGACATGTTGGATTTTTTTTGTTTGTTTGTTTGGACTTGTTATTCTTAACATTGTAGTAGTTTGCATGTCTGTGAGGGATTGCCTTTATTATAGTCATTGAGTAGGAGCCCTGAATTTTATGGAAGTGGAGGAAGTGAGGCGAGCCCAGCATGCATGGAGTCATTGAGTTCTGTAATTGTCTGTTTGTGTGATATGACCGATTCCTTTGAGTTCTTGCCACTGTGATTTCCCTGAAATGAGGGACTGTAACCTGGGACTCTGAGTTAAATTAAACCCTTTCTCCAATAAATTATTTTTTCAGGTTATTTTCATCACACCATCAAAAGCAAAATTAATATAACAGCTGTGATAGCTAATTATATGGATCCAATTTGGTTCCTAGACATTTGGTCAAGCATCATTCTGGGTGGTGTCTGTGAGGGCATTTATAGCTGACACGAGCATCTGAACCGGTATACTACATAGAACAGGTTGCCTTCCCTAACACAGAACCTCATCGAGTTAGTTTTGAGCTAGGAAAGCACAAAGTCTGACTCACCTATGAGAACTCATCTTGTATGACAGCTTTAAGCTAGGACATGAGTTTTCTTTTCATCTTGTCTTTGAATAGAGCTGAAATATCAGCCCTTCCTAAATCTCAAGTTTGTGGGCACTTGGACTAGAATTATGCCAACTCTCTTTGGTTTCCATGGCTGACATTAGATTCTGGCATTTGGAAATTGCCATAATCTCATGAGGAACCAAGACATAGGATGTTGTTGTAAAAAAAAATCTACAAATGTGGAAATGGCTTCAGAAGTGGGTGGTGAGTAGAAGCTGAAAGATATCTGAAGCCCTAGCTGAAAAAAGTGGGGACTGCCATGACAAGACTATATGGAGACATGTGGGTGTTACAGATCGTATTGTTGGGGTCGCAATCTTCTTAGTAAGAAAAGAGGCAAGCTGGAGAGCTATCTCCCACCTTCCAAGAGAATCCATAAATACTCACGAACAGCAGGTTGGTGGGAATATGGATTCTAAAGCTCAGTCTGGGGTCATTTAGATGGAAATGAGTAAGGTATTATTAGAAACTAGGGGGGAAATGATGCTGATACTTACATAGAGGCAAAGGTCTTGGTTCGACCCTGTTCTGCACTGTTCAGAACTTTTAGCATATTCATAATAGGAAAAAAAGGTCCAAAAGCAAACTAAGCCAAAGGAAGACAAAACCCACTAGAAAGTGTGTTAAAGAGAACAATGGTGTGACTTGACTATCATTTGCTTAAAGAGGAGTGTATGAGCAGAAGCCATGCCAGTTTGAAATAAAGGGAATGCAGCCAAGATGGAGTAAAAGGAGGCTGTCAGACTTTGTGGATTCTGTAGGGTTGTGAAAGTGCATCATTCTTCAACAAATGGGGGAATGGCCCTGGAGCTGAATAAGAAACAGTCAGGACCATTACTCCCACCACAAGCCCAGAGAACATGGTTGTCTTTTTAGTTTCAGAGGGAAGGAACCTGGCAGGGAGCTGTGAGGCAACCTGTAAGGGCAGTACCCACACAGCTCCCTCCAATAGGTATGGGGCCAGAACTCAGAAACACGCAAAGAGCTATGGCCATGACAGTCTCATCCCAGTAGGCTTGGACTTGGTTCATTAAGTCACAGAGACATACTTGTCAGCTTGAAACTCCAAAGGAACTTTCCTTCCTAAGTTGTAGACTTGCTTGAGACATATAACTTTCTTCCTTCCTTCCTTCCTTCCTTCCTTCCTTCCTTCCTTCCTTCCTTCCTTCCTTCCTTCCTTTCTTTCTTTCATTCAGAATGGCAAATCTCACCCTATTTTTCTTCTATCAAGCATTATTTTGGAGGTTCACCACTTAGCTAGATTTAAAAGTTCATAGCTAGAGAGGAATTTTGCCTTGAGTTACCCCATATTCTGGAATAGATGGTGTTCATATAAGACTATTTTAGACTTTAGAGTTGATACTGGAATGAATGGAAGCCTTTGTGGTCCAGGTTTGTGGATGGAATAAACACATTAGCAGCATGGATTTGAGGGTGTAGCCCAGAAATTTATAAATTGTGTCCTCCCCATCCGACTGTAATGGTGAAGCATTGACATTTAGTTTGCCTGTACTCAGACACATGGTATAAGGAGGCATGGATGTGAAATAATGTCATTAAAGGTGTCATCTGCTCCAATAGGAACCATGTTCTGTGTAATAGGAAGAGGAACAGGCCAGAGCCGAAGCACATTCATGACTTGCTTCCCCTACCCCCATCTCCCCTTCTTTTTCCCATGGCAGGATACAGACTGAAGACATTGTTCACACGGCCAAATGTTTCCTCACTGGAAACTGAAAGGACCATACTTGGTTTTGGACATCCCAGCTTCCATACATTCTGAGAAATTTGTTTCTGTTGTTTATATCACCTTGCCTGTGATGTATTTTTTTTTCAGCAGCCTTGTTTCCTCTGAGATGTGCTAAACGGTCCTTAAGTGAAAGGCCAGCAAAACCTGTAGTGGTCTTGTGCAGGATCCCAGCAAAGACTGTATTCACCTTTCCCCTTCTGATTAGGTCAATTGCTGAACTGGGGGACAATGGAGGGCAGCTGCTTTCTGGTCTGGAATGCTGCTTAAAGGTGTCCACACTGAGTGAAGGAAGCAGGTCACACTGAACCACCCTCTCAGAATTTTGGCTTGCAAAAGCTATACCAATGTTCTCTATTCAGTTTCTGGTTTCCCAACCAGAGAAATATGAATAAAATCTGCCAAGATTTTAGGAGATGGAGGGAAAGAATGACCCAAGGTCTGGAAAATGAAGTCATAAGGTAGTTAAAGACTCAGAATCAATTAAGAAAATTTGTGTGGCAATAAAATACTTTTGTTTGTACCTGGCCTACTTTTAGCAAGGTCTTGAGCAGGCTGTTCCTTATTCTACCCAAATAAAGAGAGTGATACTATTGGATTGGGAGGGATTTAAGCTGGAAAAAGAGGTATAAGCCTTCCCAGATGTGTCAGTATGTGTTCACAAGACAGATGTGTGGGTACTAGAGTCTCCAGAAAATGTTTACATTGTGCCTTCAGTTTACATGGTATGAAAACATAACCTTTACCAAACATATATGTAGCTCATTAATGCTAAGTACATAAGTACAACTATTTTGTCTCATATACAAGAAAAAAGTTGCTATAGGTATTTAAGATTGAATTTTGTACCTTATTTCAAATTTCTAGTTGGATATATAAAGGGTCCAGCCTCTGTTAAGCAATGAACACATCTTATACAAAGAGAAGATAACTGGACCTGATTGCCAAAAGATTTCGACAAAGCTTATCTAGAGATAAAAGACTGACTGACCTCTTGACTCCATAGTTCCTGTATTATTTTTCAAGGCAAATAACAACATCAGTGTTCTATAGAAATAATTTAGAAAACCAGGCGGTGATGGCACATTCCTTAAATCCCAGCACTCGGGAGGCAGAGGCAGGTGGATCTCTGTGAGTTTGAGGCCAGCCTGGGCTACAGAGGGAGTTCCAGGAAAGGTGCGAAGCTACACAGAGAAACCCTGTCTTGAAAAACAAAGAGAAAGAAAGAAAGAAAATAATTTGGAAGAATAGATTTCGTGTACCACAATAGTGAGTGATTACAAGTGTTCTATTTCTGGCTTTGCATGTACCTCATCAGTGGAACACTTGCCTACAATGCACAAGACTCTGAGATCCTCCAGAACTGGAATAACAAAACCCAGAAAAGGAACAAATTTACTATCTAGAAGAAGTAGTATCCTCGCTCTTTTCAGCATAACTTAGTAAATGAGGGCTTATGTCAGGGAGGAACAAATAAAAGTGAGTTAAAAAATGGAATGCAGATCACCAAGTTGTTTAAAAGAAAGCTTTACCACCAATTAATTTATTTGTGTGTTGTAAGACATAGTGATACATCAATTTGGCTAGGCTGACCTACATTTTAAAGATTTCTCTCTCTCTTAGGGTTCAAGATGGGAGATTCAGCCACGGGAAGGAAGCTGCATGGTTCTGTAGTTGGCGGCCATTGTTGTTGGTGTGCTGGCTCTGTTGACTTGACCTGGGTCTGCATGCATTGCCCTCCTGATATCCTGTCTTTTGCCTCCATGCGGAAGAGCCATTCTCCTCTCCACCTCCCCCTCCCTCCCTCTCTTTCCCCTTTCTCCCCTCCCCCCCTCGGTGGCAAGGGATCTGTCCTGCCAGTGCCAGAGGAAGTAAGAGTGGACTGTGTTCTTGTCTGTGTACTTGGTACCAGCAACATCGGTTTAGGCTTGCTCTGTGATCTGCTCTCCATCACTCTGTAGCTAGTTGTCTTAGACCATTCAAGTTGATGTGAGAACACTGCCATACACAAACTGGTTTACAGACAGCAGGCTGAAGTTCACAGGTCTGGAAGCACGGAACTCCGAGATGAAGAACTGGCAGGTTCAATGTCTGCTGAGGGGCCTTTTCTACTTCACACACACTACACAAGATTAAAGAAGAACACAAGCTCTGCAGGGTCATTTGTGTAACCCACTAATCCCATTCACGAGGACTCCACCCGAATTACCTCCCAGGGGCCTCACGCCATAGCATTTTCATAGTGGAGGTTAGGATTTCAATATATAAATCCTACTGATATTCAAACACCTGGTAGGAATAAAAGTCTTTGCTTTGTGACTGTCTGTCCTTTGGATTGTAGCCATCAACATCAGACTTGAAGACAACAGCCTTGGAGGAAATGCTTCACCAGCTCTCACAGCTAACCCCTTCCCCCACCCCATCATGCTTACGAACATAAATCTCCTAATGGCTCTGCTTCACTGGTTGAACTGTGTCTGAAATATGTGGTAAAAAACGCTTCCAAGAGAGTTAGGGAGCAGGTGAACGTTTAATGATTGGAGGAAGTGCCTCTGCTAACATCAGACAAGTGCGGTCAGTTGACTCCCAGGTCCCTCTGTAATCAATCCACTTCCTTCAAATTCGCTGGAGCCAAAGCACAAAAGATGAGCTGATACGGAAAACTCTTTAACATTATATGCAAGGCCGTTTGGTACTAGCTTTTAAATATTGATAGAGAGATACTCCCATCTCATACATAAGGCAAACAGAAGTTCAAACGCTTGAGTAAACTTGAGCCGCTGGCTGTGTTAGAAGGAAGTTCAAGGTTGAGGTTTTATAATGTCCATATGGTTCCAGTTAGAGTTGGATGGATGCAGGAAAGCCATGATGATTATCAGCCTGACTTCCTGCACTCAGAAGGAAGGAAGTCACTTATATGATGCATGCTAGCTAGATACTTGCTGATTTCATTCTCAATAATGGACAGCAATGAATTTCCTACAGTGGATAATAGAAAAGCAGGCTTACATTGCACAGGAGTCAGTACACATTTGATATGTACACACAGTAACAGCCAATATTTTCATAGTATGCGTTGTGTTAATTCAGTTGGCCATCAACGTTACATGCAACTAGGCAATGTTATCACTATTTTATCAGAGGAAAGCAAGGCACCATGGTAGAGTTTGGTCTTGTAAGGTGAATATCCTGGAGACTAATATGCAGTATGGCTTCAGGGCATCTATGCCCATTAATTCCACCAAGCTGCTGTCATTACTATGTAACTGTATGTTTGTAGCTCTGCAAACTTGACCATCAGAGTTCTTTATGATCAGCCTATAGACTGCTTTCCAACTCTATTTTTCTCCTGCCCTTTAGCACGTTCCCTTTATTTCAGCCAAACATTTCTCTTCCCACAGTTAGTTTCAACAGAGCACAGAGAAATCAAAGTTGATTCAGATACAGGTCAAAATACCTTTCTAAATGACCAGATCTCAACTCAGCCAACTTCTCCCTTTCTTTGTCATCCATCTTTCTGACATCCTATTTCCGGGAGGGCTTCACTCTAGCCCACCCTCCCCCCACTCTATGCTGCTGCAGTTTCTAGAAACATTCGACCTGTTCTTTGTAGTCTTGTTGAAACAGCTCTCTCTTCATGATATCGTCCCTTCCCTCCCATCCAAATGTGGTCAAGGTTAATGGTCAACTTGACAGAATCTGAACTCATCTTGGTGACAGGCATCGGGCCATGTGTGAGGGTCTGTATCCTGGCTACTTATATTGATGTGGGTGGATCTGTCTTGACGGGTCTGGATTATTCCATAGGCCTGGGGTCCTAGACTCAGCATTCTTTCTTCCTGACTATGGAGGTAATGTGAATAGCACCTCCAAGCTTCTGGGGGCTGTGCCTAAAGAGTGAGCCAGAACAAACCTCTTCCCCCTTCAGTTGCTTTTGTCACAGTAGTTTATCACAAGAAAATGAAAAGGAATTAAGACGCCAATGGAGTTCTCTTCTTACTCCAAGTGTTTGTAGCCTTATGCTTTCATTCAACATATGACTGAACTGTAATGAATGTGCTGTTTTAATTTTTTAATCACATTTTAAAACCATGTCTCAGCAAACTGGTACTGTACCTTTTAGTCTGTAGTGACTCACCACCTCTGCTGTCACATGCAGCATGACACTGAGTGTTTTGTACATGAACCTGACTTTCACAAAGCTGTGTGGAGATGCGATCTTTGTTGTTCATTTTCTTTATACAGCAGTACAACCTTTTTGCCTTCTCTCTCTAAATACTTTAGACTTCTGTACATCATCACTTCTATACTTGCTGGGCAAGTGTTTTATTGATATGTCTACCATATTATTACATTTGGTGATCTCTGACTAGTAATCATCCTCCAATAAAGAGTGACTTCCTTGAAACTAGGACCTTAATTTATTCACCTCAATACACGTCATGAATCTTGGAACAATACATTGTATATAAAGTATACTAATAAGAAATCTGTTGTAGAATATTAAAATGTATTACATTTGTTTACACTGTAGAACATTTGTTTAATGATGCAAAGATGTGTTGCATTCTTTAATGTTGCATTTGTTTAACTCTCTCAAGCTGTGTAACTTTGCCTGTCTAAAACACTTGATTGGTCTAATAAAGAGCTGAACAGCCAAGAGCAAGGCAGGAGAAAGGCTAGGTGGGGCTGGCAGGCAGAGAGAATAAATAGAAGGAGAAAAAAGAGAAAAATAGAATCAAGGAATGAGAAAAGGAGGAGAGGAGGACTCCAGGGACCAGCCACACAGCTACACAGCCAGACATGGAATAAGAAGGAAAGAAAAGATATACAGAAATAGAGAAAGTAAAAGTTCAGAGGCAAAAGGTAGATGGGATAATTAAAGTTAAGAAAAGCTAACAAGAAATAAGCCAAGCTAAGGCCTGGCATTCATAAGTAATAATAAGTATCTGTGTGTGATTTATTTGGGAGCTGCGTGGTAAGCCCCCCAAAGAGCCAAAGAGCAAAGAGTTAAAACAACAACAACTACAGAAGTCTCTTTAAATACTTAAACTACCCAAAACAAAATCCAACAATTTTGTGTACACTCATCTCCCAGTCAAGGTGCAGCCCATCACATACTGGCTTACTATAGACAGAGAGGAATGAGGAGCAATGCTTGACATTGAAGAGAAGTCTATCAATGAAGTTGTTTAGACTGGCTAATATGGAGAGATTTTTAAAAACTCCAACTTTTTTGTTTTTTTTTTATTTTTGCTTTAAAATCTCTGCAGACAGCATACTCCCATTTGTCTAGAAATGAGGGTATATCACATCACTGGTGCCTGCCCTTGAGCTTGAAGGCAATCATTCTTGATGCTTTTCAGGTCCCTGATTCCAGGAAGCCACCCATCTACTTTCTGCAATGCTAGATTATGCATTTCTGTTCTAAAACACATAAATTAAATTATGCAGAACTCCTTCATGTCTGGTTTCTTTCATTTAGCATGTTTTAAAGATCCACCCATATTCTTATGTGTGTTTGTAGCCTACTCCTTTATATTGTGGAGTAATAGTCTATTGTATAATGACATCACACATTTTTAATCATTCTCTTTTTGATGGGTTTTTGTTTTGTTCCACGTTATTGGCTGTTTAAAGTTAAAAAAAAGTTTATGAATAATATTCTACTTTTCACAGAGTTTTCTTATTAACTATTCATATAACTTGGTAAAAAATTGCCAATTTTTTTCCTAAAATAGTTTACTGCCCCATTTTTTTTAGACTCACCAGGGATTTCTAGGAACTGTAATGCCCTCAATATTTGCTACACATTCTTTTAATATTTTAGGGGTTCTAGTGGATTTAAAGTCATATTCCATTGTTGTTTTACTTTACAGTTTCCTGGTGATTAGTGAGATAGATCATTTCCTCACATGGTTAATCTCCACCTCTAAGTACTTTTGGTGAGTTTTGTTTTCAACTAATTTGCTAATTAAGAAAAATGGGTTGTATTTCTTCATTTTAAGAATTCTTTGTACCTTAAGGACAAGCTTGGAGACATTGTAAGTTGGAATTTGCTTGTTCATTTTCTTAATGATGTCTTTCAAAGAGAAGTTTTTAACTTGATGAGCTACAGTATATATATTTTTTTCTGCTTTTGTGTTCTGTGTGAGTTGCTTGTCTACCCAATGTCGAGATTTTTCTCTAAAGTTTTATACTAAAAGTTTTGTAGTTTACATACATGGTACGGTTTGAATCTGCAATGGCTCCATAAACTCATATTTTGGATACCTCTTCCCCCGCTGATGGTGCTGTTTGGTAAGGCTGTGGCACCTTTAGAAAGTGGGGCCCAGCTGACAGAAGGTGAGAAGAGCGGGCCTCTTATGCGGCCCTTGATTCCCACCCTTCCTCTTTGCTTCCTGTTCTCACCACACCCTGTCATGGACTGAACCACTTTGCTCTACCTTTCCCATGATGAACTGAAACCCTCTGAAGCCATGAGCTGAAATAAATTTCTCCTTCTATAAGCTATTTCTGTCATGTACCTCATCATACTGACACAAAGATAATTGATACTGTAAGTCTTCAGAATATTTAGCAACAATATTTGCCTATGAGGTAAGAGTATAGATCAACTATTGCTCTTCAAATTCCAACCCCTTTTATTAAATATAGAATAGTTTCCTCTATTTGTGTTAATATCTTTCTCAAACAATTGACATGTGTGAAAAAGTCCATGTTTTTATTTTTTTTTAATTATTTGTCAATTCTTTTCCTTTGAATAATATATCAATACTGCTTTGTTGAACACCTTTCTGGTTCATGTACCAGTATCATGTTATGCTAACTTGTACAGTTTTTTTTTTACTATGTCTTGAAATCCAGCAATATATACTCTCCAATCTAAATTTTTTTTTGAAATTGTTTTTGGACAATCTTTGTAGGTCTATATAAAATTTAAAACTAGCTTTTCAATTTCTTCCTTAAGATATCTATTTAAAGTTTGACATGTGGTGAACTGTGTTTACAGAAGTTTAGGGGAACATCTACATCTTAATAATACATAAACATGGTATATTATTCCATTTATTTAGATCCTCTTGTTATTTTTATCATCACTTTTTGCAGTTATCAACATATAAAATTTGCATAAAATCTTATATTACATAGATAATACATAAAACAAATTCATTTCATATGTTTATTGCAATCATACATCCAGGGCATTTAAAATTTAAGTTTGTAGTTATTCCTAGTAAAAATCTAGAAATATATATATATATTGGTTTTTCGAGACAGGGTTTCTCTGTGTAGCTTTGCACCTTTCCTGGAACTCACTTAGTAGCCCAGGCTGGCCTCGAACTCACAGAGATCCGCCTGGCTCTGCCTCCCGAGTGCTGGGATTAAAGGCGTGCGCCACCACTGCCCGGCTAGAAATATGTTTCATTGATGGATGTGAGACCTTCATTTACAGCTGGAGACCTTGGTAAACTCACCAATCAGGTCTATGAACTTTTTGCAGATTCTCTGAAATTTCTTTTGCAAACATCCATTTTCTTTTCTTTAGGTGACTAGAGACATTTAACTGCCTGTATTGTAATCAATTATGGGCATTTTATTTCTATTTCTTGATTTATTGGATATCACGTAGAAGACATTAAGATGTTTTGAACCAGATTTTGGATTTTGGAATAAGTAGTTCTACAAAATGGGATGTTTTGAGAATGGAATCTAGCCTCACCATGTTTCATGTATATGCTTCAAGTATTATAAGCATAGTTTGAAGGCAATGTGTCTTAGACACAATCTGTTGTGTGACGTAGGTGTAAATTTTTTCACTCATTATGTCATATCAACATTCAAATAGGGGACCAGGATCAGTCCCTGGTGCATGGGCAGGCTTTTGGGAGCCCGGTGCCTGTGGTGTGACAGGCAGCCTTGGTGCAGTGGGGAGGGGCTTGAACCTGCCTAGGCTCAGTGTGCAGGGCTCTGCTTACTCCCCATGGGAGACCTTGATTTTGGGGATGTGGGGTGACTTGGGAGGGAGGGCTGGGGGTTGGGAGGAGGGAAATGGTGGGATCTGTGGGTGGTATGTAAGGTGAGTAGAAAATTTCTTAATAAAGAAAAATGAAAAGAAAAAAGAAAAAACCATTCAAATAGTCTTGGATTCTGGAGCATTTTGGAATATGGATGTCTGGATCAAAGTTGTTCAGTTTGCAATAAGAATAAACAACATGCTTGTGTCTAGTTGGAATGGTACATAAGTCTTTGAACATTGAATATGATCTCAGGTGTAGATTGTTTTCAGTAATGACATTTATCAGATTGGCGACATTTGTTTGTTATTAATTCAATTTATTCTTTAAGCATTTCATTTTTGTCATGAATGTCTACACGTACATGATGCAATCTGATTGTTCTCAACTTCATCCCCGCTGCCTTCTCTCTCCCCTCCACCCTTGCACTTCCACACTAGTGACTTTTCCCCAGGCATGTCCTCTTGTTTTGTCTGTGTCCTTCAGGGTCCAACCAGGTTCAACTCTGTGGCTTTGGAAATAAATCTTTTCTGATCATCAGTTTGCTAAGAATTTATTTTTAGTCAACACTAAATGTCCAACTTTGATAAGGTATTTCCTCTCTTTTGGAAGAAAGCAGATCATTTTCACTTTTTAGTGTGTGGATACGACCAGTCGCTTTGTTTCTTTAATGTTTAACTGGGCTTCCATTTCCAGTTAACCTCCACATATTTAAAAATTACATGCTTAGACTGGAATAACCAATAGTTTTTGGAGGATTTTAGATCAACTAGTTCAGTGGTCTAAAGTTTATTTTTCTGATAATGTTTTGATATATGCATAATGCTAGCAGCATAAAATGAGCAGAAACAATGAGCTATACTTGGACTGGCATGATTTCTTTATTAAATATTACAATTTGCCAGTGGGCCTGAAATTTCTTTGTTGGGGGAGTTTTAAACCATGGTTTCAATTATTTGTAATTATTAATTTAGTTATTTTAGATAATCTAGACTACCCAAGTTGTTTATGCTTTCTTGTATGAATTTTAGTATTTTCTGTTTTAATCTAACTTTTTAAATTTATGAGTTTATAATCTTTCATAATTTCTCTGTATTAACAGTTTCACATATTTGTAATAATTATAGTGCCATCTCATTTTTCATTTCTGGTATTAGTAATTTATATTTTCCTTTTCAATTATTCATCTTTCAAAGAATAAATTTTGACTTAATTTATTTAAAGCTTTTTTTAAGCATTTCTGATTTGAATTTAGTTTTGGCTTTTAACTTCATATAGTTTAAGCTTGGATAACTGATTTACAAATATCCTTTTGTAATATAAAGTTTTAATACTAGAACAATTTCTTTAAGCATGAATCAGCCATGTCTCCTGAATTTTTATATACTCTTTTCTCATTTAATTTAATTGAAAATTACTTATTTCTCTTGTGACTTTCTGCATAATTTATGGGTGATTTCACAATGTGTTGTTGAATTTTCATAATTTGCATGGTTATCTGAATAGATTTCTCTGAGTCAATAGATGAATTCTGTAAAGATAGAAAACACTCTTTGAATTATTTTAATTAGTTTTAAAGTTATCCAAGTTT
This sequence comes from Peromyscus maniculatus bairdii, assembly GCF_049852395.1. NCBI lineage: Eukaryota > Metazoa > Chordata > Mammalia > Rodentia > Cricetidae > Peromyscus > Peromyscus maniculatus. The sequence continues at coordinate 44,936,780 of NC_134867.1, read as the reverse complement.
GTCTTATGACCACAAATATGATCTGTCTTGGTGAGCGCAGCATATTCACTCGAAGATGCATTTTACTGTCTCTCCCTTTCTTTTTTAACTGGTGTACTTAACATTTCAGCTGTGTTTCTTGAACTGTTTGATCACATTTTGTAAAAGGCCGATAAATAGTGTTTACACTATTTATCTTTAATGTTTTTTAATTGGGATGTTTATATTATTTATATTATTTATCTTTAATGTACCAAATTGATGCTATTCATTAAAGTCCACCCCACAGTTTCATCATCTCCTGCTTGTTCTTTACTGTTTCCACCCCATCCGTCACGTTGACCTGCTTTTGGCTTAAGTACTCTTTATTCCATTTTTATCTCTAGGATCTGTTGAGTGGATGCAAGTCCATTTCATGATTTATATTCTTCCATTGGATCTAATCTGTTCCTTATTAAAGTTTACATGTCTTTTGAGAGCTGTTTTCTGTTCTTCTGGTGCAGTCTGAGGTTTGGGCAGCTGCGCTCTTGATCTGAGGAGCGGGATTCTCGATTTTGCTGGCTGTGGCTGTAAAGAAGCAGTCTTTGTGTAATGGCTCTTTACCTTCTCTAAAGGCAGGGGGGCTTTTCATCGTGTCCCGTCTCCAGCTGCTGTACTCTGTACCTTTATTCTGCCAGAGAGACTAGTTCTGCCCATCAAGGATTTTTCTATAGAGAAAATGGTGAAGATGTGAGACAGAGGTTCCCCTCCCTGAACCTGGCTCAAGAAAATTGCTAGGGTCTCCATCTCTGCCCCCATCATTCTCTTCAGTCCCCAGTGATACTTACAGGATGGTGGAACACAAACTCCTTTTGTATCGTCGGCACTCAGAACTTCTAGGTTCTGACACTAGTCTACCCATCCCTGGCCTTTAGTGACACTCTAGGAACCTTCCTCTAAACCATCTGCTGTGTGTGGATTCTAGTGTCTCTTCCTTTCACACTAGCCCAAGGAAGGGAATGCTTGCGTTGGCATTTGGTTGTTCGTCCCCCAGTTCTGTGATGGCGTCAAGAATTTTGCCTTCTGTAGGTTACCTAGAAATTTCTTTCTGATAGGCTAGAATGTTGTTATTTTCAGTTTTCTAGACCTTAACTGGAAACTGAGAGTCAGGACCATGTGATTTGATATTTTTATTTGAGTACCAGTGTTCAAATCTTCCCATTGCCAATTGTTTTCTGTATTACCCCTGAGTTCGTCGGTCCAGACCATTCTCTTTTCTCCTTTTGAATTGAATACAGCTTAGTATTCTATTTTATTCCCATTGTTGGGGAATTAGCAACTTCTCTTTTTTTTGGGGGGGGCAGTCTTGAGTTTATAGTATGTACACCTCATTTATTACAGTTTAAGTAATTTCCCATAATTTCTAAGATTATTAGGTTACACTAGTATGTTTCTTTTTCTTTCTTTCTTTCTTTCTTTTTTTTTTTTTTTTTTTTTTTTTTTTTTGGTTTTTCAAGACAGAACTTTTCTGTGTTGCTTTGCACCTTTCCTGGAACTCACTTTGTAGACCAGGCTGGACTCTAACTCACAGAGTTCTACCTGCCTCTGCCTCCTAAGTGCTGGGATTAAAGGCACACGCCACCACCGCCCGGCTTACTAGGATGTTTCTTTGCTCACTCTTTGTGGCATTTGTTGTCTGGTATTGCCCTTCTGGGTGTGCTATAAATCTCACACTGCACTATCATGAGCAGCCCATAACCTTTCAAAGAAATCCAAAAAAAGCAAACATAAATATTATATTCTTTTATTTATATATGAATTTTTCCAGTGTTTTTCTGTCCTTTCTGATCTGGAATTAATTTCTTTTGGTTTGAAAGTTCAGTTAGAGTACTTACTGTTTTATGACACAAGTGTCCACTGACAAGTTGGTCAGTTTCATGTGTCGCCTGGCAGCATCTTGTCTTTGTCCTCAGTTTCTGAGGCTAACTTCTACCAGGGCAGGTAACTCTTTGGTTGATAGTTATTTTTCTTTTTGTTCTTTAAATATGCACTGTTTTCTTCTGGCTTCTATGGATTTTAGTTGCACATCAGAAATTAATTTTAGTCATTGTTAACTTGCATATCATTGACTATATTTCATTGGCAGTTTTTATTATTTTCCCTTTGTCATTGTTTTGGAATGATTTGATTTACATAGCACTTGACCTGTTTTTCTTCATGCTTCTCTTGTTTCAAGTTCACCAAAATTCTTAGATCTGGAAGTCTATAATCTCGTAACATTTATTGAATGTGTTACTATTATGGTTTAGACTTTCTAGCGCACCTTCCTATATTTCCTCTATACCTTTCAACCAGGATTTCAAATATCCAAATGTTAGATTGTTCTGTTTCTCCATCGCTTCCTTAAGCTTAGCACCCCTCTCCAGTTTTGGAAGACTGCTCTTTCTATTTTATTAATTCTTATTTTAAAGCATCTCAAACAGGCTTTCCATTCTCAGTGAGACAGACATGTTGGATTGAGTAATTATATGTTGTCCAAGAATGTTCTACACATTGCAGAATGTTTAGTTGTATTTCTGGCTTTTAGTCACTGGGTCACAATAGCACTCACCCCATGTTATGACCCCCAATGACATCTTTGGATGCTACCATAACTCCCCCCAATGGGCACAATTGCTTCTTCTTCAGAGGCAATACTCTAAGGTAACTTACAGACAGAATAAGACATCTTAGTTCATATATAAACCTCCCACCTAGGCATTCCATTTGATATTTTTCAAATTTCTGTGACATTTTATATTTTTCTTTAGATTCCTGAACATCGTTTGTAGTGGTTACTTTCAAATCTGTTTTTTATTCTCTCTGTTATTCCTGAATCTGTGACTGTTGACTGTTTCCCTTTGTGGATCTTGTTTTTAATACTTTCTTCTCACAGTTCTAGTGACTTTCAGTTGGATATCATAAGACCAAAATACTGAAAGTCTTTGCCGTTTTGATTTTCTTGCAGGTAGCATTATACTTTATTTTGGTAAGTGAGTTACACAGAAGATTCCTCTCTTTAAGGATTATTCAAAATTTGTTAGCTGTTTAGTCTAGAGCTGATTTTTGGACTGACTTTGGGCTCGGGAGCTCTTCCTACATGTCGTGGGTGTTGTAAGGAATGCACACCTCTCTAGCTGGGCAGATCCCTATAGCTCATTGTCCTGCTGGAGCTCTACCAATCACTTTGCATAGGACTTCCCACTTGTTGCCCTACAGAAGTTCCCACCCGCTCCAGCAACCTTGCATCATCTCACAAGGCCCACAACACATGTGTTCCTCAGGCAGATGCAAGAGAATGTCACCCATATTTGGGGGTTATTTTATCTGTGTCGTCTCCGCATCTGGGCACTTGCTTGTTACATTGTGGGCTGTCTGTGGTTTCTGAACACCAAGCTGTACATTAGTTCCCACAGTCCTCTTCTCTGTCTCTGTATTATGATCTGGAACTAAGGAAGCTGGGACAATTTTAGATCCCAGCTCATTTGCTTTCATGACTTGAGTTGTCACAGGGCTGGCTTCCCTATATTATTTGCATGTCATTCCCTCTTTATTCTGCCTTATTCTCTAAGTTTTTACAAGAAGAGAGTGATTCTAATATGAAGTATTTCATCAAATATAGCAGCAAGGCTTGATAATTTCAAAAGTGAATTCTAAATAGATGTCAGTCCTTCACACACACACACACACACACACACACACACACACACACACACCTCACTAAAGCTTCACGTCCGTAAGTGGGTGGAGGGTGAGCACATTTTTACGTGTGAGGCTTACTTTTTTTCTTACCAAGTTCTCAGTGGGGCTATGATCATTCTTTTTGCAATCTTTCCCTAGATATATGCTATTAGAGACCCCTGATACTTACTTTGTGAGGCACATCTGGAGTTTGCTAATACTTCAGCTGTATCTTCAAGTCCTATTTTATACTCAGATCAACTATACACACATATAATGAAAGTTTACTTGGCTGTGTTTTTCTTTCCTTCTGGCTTTTGCAGGAGACTGATGAAAAATGAAATAAACCCCCATTGGCATTTTTACAACTTTCAAGGCAAAAAAAACCCCCCAAAAACAAAAACAAAACAAAAAAAACCAACCTCTTCTATTTTTACAGGGTCAAAAAGGAGGAGAAGTACATTTTCGGTTCAAGGCATCAAAGGAGATGGCGCTACAACACTTTTCTGTGTCCCCGGATGTGACTCTCCCAGCTGTCCAGCATTCCAGGGAACTGCTTTGGCTTAATGCTTAGCAGTCAGACGTCAGAAGACAGATTCATAGCAAGAGATGAGGCTTATGCTTCTAAGAGAGGCTCTTGCAGGGAGTCGTGTTTGAACATCCAGAACTGCCTGTGATTCTTCTGCTTTACAACTGAATGTCCTCTGCATGGAGAGCAATTCTCCATCATTACACTCATTCAAAGATGTTCAATATATTCTCTCTCTCTCTCTCTCTCTCTCTCTCTCTCTCTCTCTCTCTCTCTCTCTCTCTCTCTCTCTCCTTCCCTCCCCCCCCTCACCATTTGTCTCACTTAAAAAAACCAACAGCTTGTCACAATTGTTATATAAGTGTATGGGTATACACTTAAAAATCAAATGTGAAATTGGTGCTTTAACTGGTAAACCAACATTTCACAGTATTGTAGAACAATGTGGTGATATTCTATCCGTGTCCCCTAATAAAATTGATCTGAGGATCAGAGGAAAAAGCCAGCCACTATATTCGACATAGAAGTCAGGCAATGGTAGCACACGCCTTTAATCCTATCATTTGGGAGGTAGGGATCTGTCTGGATCTCTGTGAGTTCAAGGCCACCTTGGGAACAGAGCCAGACATGGTGGCACACACCTTAAATTCTAACACTAGTTAACCATAAAGGTTTGGGGGTCTGTACAGGCTGACAGGAAGTGACAGAGCTGGACAGGAAGAGGAAGTGATGTAACTGGACAGAGAGTAAATGAGATAGAAGAACAGAAAGGTATATAGGCATTGGGTATACAGGAAGTAGCTCTCTTTTGGAAGCTGAGGGTCAGTAAGGTGAGGCTGGCATGTGGCTTTTCCTACTTCTCTGATCTCTCAGGTTTTTAACACTGGTATCTGGCTCTGGGTTTTTTATTTAATAAGACAGTTTAGCAATTCATCTACAGAACAATGTTTTGTTTTTTCTTTTCTTTCTTTCTTTTTTGAATACTCTGGGTAAAACCATGCCTGCACATTGTATCTTAGTAAGCTGGCTAGCTTTGTGTCAATTTGACACAAGCTAGAGTCATTTGGAAAGAACTAACCACGTTTGAGAAAATATCCACACCATATTGTCCTGTGGGAAAGCCTGTGGTATATTTTCTTGATTGGTGATTGATGTGGGAGGGTCCACTTCACTGTGGGCAGCGCCATCCATGGGCTGGTGATCCTGGGATAAGAAAGCAGGGCTGAGTAAGCCATGAGGAATAAACCAGTAAGTAGCACTCCTCCTTGGCCTCTGCATTTGCCCCTGCCTCCAGGTCCCTCCCTTGAGTTCCTGCCTTGTCTTCTCTTGGTAACGGACCATTACCCGGAAGTGTAAGTGACATGAACCCTTTTCTTACCAAAATGCTTTTGCTCATGGTGTTTTCACCTCAGCAATAGAAACCCTAACTAAGACACTGGGGATTATAAAGAAGATCTGTAATGGCATTTCACTGTGGGGCACACTCATCCCAGTTGGCTCCAGATACTTCAAAAACATCCATGCAAGTGGTTTACATCAGAAAAAGCAGATCCTTTGGCCTTTCCTGGGACTTGGTGTGGGAGCAAGTCCATCACAAAGGACACCTGGGTGACAGCAGAAGGGTAGAAAAGGACCTGGGTGGTATAACAGGACCTGTGTCTTATATCAGATAGAATTAAGTAGCTCCAGGTCATGATTTTTTTGTTGTTGTTGTTGCTGTTGTTTTTTCGAGACAGGGTTTTTCTGTGCAGCTTTGTACCTTTCCTGGAACTCACTTGGTAGCTCAGGCTGGCCTCGAACTCACAGAGATCCGCCTGGTCTGCCTCCCATGTGCTGGGATTAAAGGCATGTGCCACCACCATGGGGCTTAGATCATGATTTTGAAAGACAGTAATTCATAATATTTCAGAATGGCTTGTCCAAACACTGTTTACTGGGATCACCCATTTTTCTTGACCTCAGTCCCTAAGGTCTTGAAACTTAAAACAAAACAAAAAAAACAAAACAAAAAAAAAACCTCCCTGATTCTCTGGATTTCTTTTGAAGTGTGTGTGTGTGTGTGTGTGTGTGTGTGTGTGTGTGTGTTATGTGTATGTACACATGTGATGAAATGAGCGTGCCTATGTGTGTACAGTGGAGAGTGTTTTCCTCTATCTCTACCACCCTTATGTTTTCAGACAGGCCTCTCATTGACGCTGGTGCTCAACATTGGGCTAGACTGGTTGGCTCCTGAACTCCGGTGATCCTCCTGTCTCTGACTCCCCAGTGCTGGCCATACAGGTGTGTATTACCATGTCTGACTTTTTCAAGGTGCGTGCTAGAGTTTTGAATGCAGATCCTCATGTTTGTGCAGCAGGCAATTTACTGACCTAACGTCTCTAGCTTCAATCCTTTGGTTTTCCCGAGGAAAACATCAAAAATGCCTCACTGCTGAAAAGGAATTTATTCAGAATTTCAGGAGACAGATATCAATAACTCTGCTCAGTGAAAATGGTATAGGTTGTTTCTTCTCTTTCAGTTTCTCTTATTCTACCCTTTTCTTTTCATATTCAAGCATCATTTTAGGTCCAATCTGAGTAGGTTACTTCTTAGCCTATATCCTCTTATAGAAAGGAAGAAATACACTTTCCTACTAATACTGATGGTTGACTTTTACATATCAGAATTACCTGATGCATACTCATAAAGACTGTAAGAAACAAGAATTAAAGGAAGTAAGAATATATAAATTAGAGACTGATTGAAAACCCTTGGCATTAGTAGTTTTAATTAAGAGAGGTAGTTCTTTAAATTATTTAACCATTATACTAATATCTTCAGTTACATAAAGAACAAAATATGCCCTATATTATCTATCTGAAAGATAAATATTATGGGACTATCAAGTAAAATTTCATATTGCTGTAGAATAATATTTTAAGATGTTTTATATTTGTTTATGCTATCAAATATTTGTTTAATGATGCAAAGATATATTGCATTATTTTATGTTGCATTTGTTTAACTCGGTGAAGCTGTGTTACTGTGCCTGTCTGAAACACCTGATGGTCTGATAAAGAGCCAAACAGCCAATAGCAAGGCAGGAGAGAGGATAGGCGGGACTGGTAGGCAGACAGAATAAGCAGAAGGAGAAATCTGAGGGGGCAAGGTGAGATCAAGAAGCAAGAAGAGAACAAGGAGAAGAGGACTCCAGGGGCCAGCCACCCAGCCACCCAGCCAGCCACAGAGTAAGAGTGAAAGTAAGATAACACAGCAGTAGAAAAGAAAAAAGCCCAGAGGCAAAAGTAGATGGGATAATTTAAGTTAAGAAAAGCTGGATAGAAACAAGCCAAGCTAAGCTGGGCATTCATAAGAAAGAATAAGACTCCATGTGATTTATTTGCGAGCTGGGTGGCAGGCCCTCCAAAAAAAATCAAAGAACAAAGAGCCAAAAAAAAAGCAAAAGAGTAAAGAGTGAAAACAGTAAAAAAAAAAAAAATGCAACTACAACATATATAGTGCACATTTTTTTTTTTGTGTGTGTGTGTGTGTGTGTGTGTGTGTGTGTGTGTGTGTGTGTTTCTACCCAGATTATCTAAACCCTACTCACACATTTCTCTCAGAACTCCATAAAAGCAAATTTGTAACAAGTCTTGGGAGGAAACTAAGCAAAAAATAATAATGAAACAAACAGGTAGTTTCATGGTGCCTCCTTTGTATTATGGCATTATTATGTGATTCTAATATTACTATATTATTAATCATAAGATTATATAATTTTAGCACCTGCCAAGTTGAGGAAGACTTGATGCCAGGAGATTATATTACCCTAGAAACAGCTAGAAAGCTCAGAGGGGATCCAAACCAGGTCTGCCTGGAGACCAGTCTGTGTTCTGTACATGACCGTATCCATTTGATCCCTGCATCACAGAGTCGAAGATGTCAGCATGAAACTAAAGGAAAGCAGGAAAGCAAAAGGCATAGATCTAAAAGATTACTTTCTCAACAACACTGACAAGAATAAGAAATGTGAAAAAGGTATCTGGTTCACATTATTATAGAGCCGATTGAAGGTTAACTATAATTTTAAAAGTCAGGTTGTACACATCTGAGCTGTAGCAATCACAGATCCTTTCCTGACATGCTCTCTATTAAGGACAAATTGGATAGGAGAAAGCTTCAAAGATAACTGTGTTCCATTTGTCCCAACCTCTATTCTGAGGGCAGGCAGGACCTGAATGCTGTTCTGTGACTCAGCCTTCTTAGCATTAGAGGTAAAGGCTCAGTAGATTTTGGAGGGAGGTTTAATAAAGGACTACCTCAAGGCACATTGGATTTTTCAAATAAGTTAGCAAAAAAAATTTCTGGACAATAAGAAGATTGAAATGTGTAATAGAGATTTAACATTGGAGGCGACCATAGAAAAATGGAACACCAGAACAATCAATAGTCCCACTAAATGACATGTTTAAAGCTAATGGTGAAGAAAATTCAATGAAAATTTTAATTGCTTTGTCCAAGAAGAAATGAAACGTGAGGAATTTAATCAAGTAAGCACTCATCAATTGCTTGGCATATATTTTTAATAACACTTATAAAGATATGTCTCTATGGTAGATTTCAAGGCAAATTTTCCATGTAAATTTAATTCTATAAGTAGATACAATTTCTCTTTGTACATCATAGAAGAGATAATTTTCAGTGGAATGGTAAACATATAAAGTTTAGTCATCGTAAGCATGTTTTGTGGGTTCAAGAATATGAAATAGCTGGGCTTTCTTATGCCTTGCAAGAGTGTTTTGATATGTTAGTGTGTTAATTTGTTTGGGTTGACTGCAGCTGTCTCATTCAAAATAGAGTAAAAAATAGTGCATTATCTTGAACTATAAGAATATATAGTCCTTATCAGGTCAAATTACATTTTAATTAACAATCTTTTCCAGCATATTCATTTACTAAAATATATTCCCCCAAATTAAAATGCATAGTTAAAATAGCACTTCTCCTCTCTCCCTTTCTTTATACAAAGACATATATTTGTATTAGTGTATATATTTCCAAACACACATGTAGATACATGTTCATATGTGGACTTATAAATACTCATTCATATGTGTATCATAATCGACATATTCAAAGTAATAGTGCCTGGTCCAATATATCACCAAAGATTTGTGAACAGTATGGATGCTGATTTATAGAAATTAACACTGAAATGATTATACAAATGATTAGTATTACCTGTTTTCCAAACATAGTAGTCCTTGTTAGAGCTATCATGTGTCCTGGATCAGCTTTATAAATAAGAGGAATGGGCGTTGACTTATGGATATAAGCTGAGGTGCTCTCCAGCTCACTTACCTCATTAAAACTATGCCCTCAACTCAAATATCACAGACTCCGAAATTAAACCAATGGGGGAAAATATCACAGTTCTCTAGTCGTAGCTCTAAAAAAAAATTGCCTTGGAGAAGGATTGGCTCATTGATTCCTTGGGACCTGGTTATGAATTATTTATTCATCAGCAGCTTTCTACCAGGGTAGATGAGTGAGGGTTGCATAAATATACATGGAGGGCACACAGAAGGGATTTGGGCTGTGAGAGACACACCCATTTCCCTATTAGAAATCTGGCTGGAAAGACAAGCCACGAATGTCCTATAAGCCACCTAGAGCAGGCAACTTGAGATCTCACATTGTGTCTCTTAATTTCTATCCAGATGGTGTAAAGCACACATCACCAATTTACTTACAGTCTCGGAGGTAAAGCTGCAGGTGACATTTCGCAGGGAATAGGATTTAGTAGAGCAGTGACAAACGAGATCAGGACCGTCCATCCTGTAGAGAAGCAGTGGCATTTCTTTTAGATTCTTAAAGATTAGTTGGAATTCTGCATTCTAAACAGAAATCTACCAGATTTTAAATCTTGACCCTGTATTAATTGTATAGGCCATCAAAACTACACTGTTGGGCTAGAGTTGGCTTTTGGCTATTACATACTATGTTTCCAGTAAGTATTTGAGGGAGGGGATGTTCTTAAAAACATTGACAGTGTTGAGTTAGAAAGACAGGCCACAGAAAGGGCAGAGTCAGTGATGTTTGAGTAGAAAGAGGATATGGTCATCCCTGTGAAAAGGACTACCATTTAGTGATCTGCCTTGTGGCCTTTAAACTGTGTCATGACCTGGAGCCCCACACTTGATTTACTCTGTTGCCACTGACTGGAAAAACGCAATAATTTTACTTTTGCATTTCTGATATATAGTAAATCAAAGGAACAATGGAGCGGCCCAGTGGCTTGACATGCGCCTTACACACAGCACACACATGGAGAGAAGACGCCTATGTGAGGTGACCAAGGAGCACCATCGTATGCTCTGTGCATTTATCTGCATTACCAGCCATTTGTGCTGAGCATAATTACACAGGAGGAAAAGCAAAGAGAAGGCAGCCCAAAGCCCCTTTTCTTTTTGGTCCTTCCTTAAGTGTCAGTGACCCCAAGGTAGAAAGCGGTAGTAGACTGAATAAATTTCAGGAATTTGAAAAAAACAAAACAAAAAAAAAACATCCAGGTTCACTTTATGCAACATTTCTATTCCTCTAGTTAAGGCAAAATACATATCCATGCAAAAGTTACAAAATAAGAATTTTATGATTTCAGGGCTTCTGCATATTAATTAAATGCTGCTATATTCACCTTTAAAACTCACACCGAACAATGTAAATCGAAGTGGTGAAACTCGATTTAATGAAAAGTGTTAATTGTTGTTTTCTTAGCACAGCAGCAAGTAGAATTTAAAGCACCACAATGCCAAAGGGAACAGCATTACCCGCTGGCAAAAAGCTTCCACTGACTGCGTTGTTCCTGCCTTTTACCGAATAACTCTTGAGGCACTGTGTTGCACCAGCCCTGCAAATTATGAAGTTGGTTTTGCTTAGCCTAGGTTTGCATCTATTCTCTTCACTTCCAAGTCATAATACCTCATTGTGCTCTGGTGTGGTGTTCCAGATGTTAATAGCGATGATTATAAGCTTGGAACAAGGGAACAAGGAAGCCTTGTTCAAATAGTTTTCAGTTTACATAAGGTGTCATACCCATAATTTCATGGCCAATGTTAATGCATTCAATTCTGCCCATCTTTGGTTATTTTCTGGCATTAAATTTCTTAGTGCCCTGCTCATGAAACAAAATGAGGGAGGTACAGTTAGGCTCATGTAACTATTTTTGTTAATTACTGCTCTTTGAGCTGCATTATTGAGACACTGTTATCTACTACTGGATTTTTTTTTTTAAAGGAACGCTTGGTAGAACCTGAAATGTAGGAGGGAACATTCTAGAATTTCTGTTGAGTAAATGAATAAATGAATGAATAGGCAGTTGTTCCACCGCTGACTAGATTGTAAGTGTAAGAAGAAAGCTGCATCATTATGTTTATGAACCACTGTCATCCTTCACCACTTCACCCAGAGTTGCTTCCATGTTGCTTATGAAGAAAGGTGTTTTTCTATGGTGTGATGATCAATCTTGTCTGTCAACTTGACTACATTTGAAATCAACTAAAACCAGATAAAACCAACTAAAAAGCAGCTCAGCACACCTGTGAAGTCTTTACTTGATTGGGTTCTTAGTCACCTCTTTATTACTGTGACAAAACACCATGACCAAAGAAACTTGTCCCACTGGCTCTTATAACTTAAATTAACCTTTTATTAGTCTATGTTTTATCACATAGCTAGGTTACCTTTCCTCTGCCCTGTATGTCTGACTTGTTCGATGTCACCTTGGTATCTTCCATGTTCCTAGATTCATCTTTTTGACTTCCTCTCTCTCTCTGCCTGGAAGTCCCACCTATCCTCTCCTGACTAGCTGTTGGCCATTCAGCTTTTTATTATACCAATCACAGGAATACATCTTCACACAGTGTACAAATATCCTGCAACACACAGCCTGTAAGCTTCTCTAATAAATCATCTGTCTGTCGTGTGTGTGTGTGTGTGTGTGTGTGTGTGTGTGTGTGTGTGTGTGCAGGAGTGTGCACGTGCATGTGCGCTCTCTCTGTCTCTCTCTGTCTGTCTCTGTCTCTCTTTCTCTGTCTTTCTCTCTTTCTCTCTCTCTCACACACACACACACACACACACACACACACACACACACACACTTCATTTCCTCTGAAGAAACCTGACTAATACATATGGTATGTGGCCAAATTTACTAGATTGAATTGGTCCTATGGGTTTCTACTCTTAGATACTCCTTTGCCTCAGAGTGAATGATTATACAGGTGTGTGCTATAGTTTGTCCGTAACACAGACGGACAACCCTCTTTATCTCCTGCCTGAAGTCTTTGTCAACTTTGCTGGTAGGAAATGTTCTTGAGTAAATCCCACTGGAAAAAAAAGCAGTTTGCATCTTGCTTTTGACTTGGTTTGACATTGTACACAGGAAATACTTTGAGGCTCTCTATATGCTAATCTTAACCTACATTGAACACCTGTGCATATTTTTATTCTTTCATTCACACATCTATGTTTTATATTTACCTTAATAGATACATTTCAGGGCAAATATATTTATATTTCATATAGGTTAAAATCATAGACACAAAGATGAAGAAGGCAAAATTTGGGGAAGAGAGGAAACTAGGCCCATAATTTTCAGAAAGTTAAAACTGCTAAAGTTCAGGGGAGCTCTTTGATTATTAATTTGCTCAGTGATGGCTGGTATCCTGATACCAAGTGAGGTTACCATGGAATATGGACGGAGGAAAGCAGAGAAAAAGGCAAAGAGCTAAGTCAGTCTTCACAGCCAATAGATGCTAAATTTTTCTTCCCCTCATCCTTTGGTTTGGCACCTTGGTGTCTCTTTCTAGAATGCAAAAGAATTTGACTCAGCACTGAAGTGAAAACCTTGGTCATGTTTCCTGTGACTTGGTGAATTCATCAGTAACTTCTGCTACTTTCTGTAGTGGCATTTTATACCCCTACATGGTTATGTTCTGAGTGGGAAGTCTGTCGATAATAATAATAATAATTCTAATGGTGATGATAATAGTAGTAGTAGTAGTAAAATATGATTTTTCTATACTAGTACTTATAAGGGACAATATTCATGTGTTGTTATATAACCTACAAATTTATGATAGAAAATAGATAACATTGTTATTGTTTTAGATTTTTATCTCTGTCTGTCTGTCTGTCTCTGTGTGGTGTGTGTGTGTGTGTGTGTGTGTGTGTGTGTGTGTCTGTGTCTGTGTCTGTGTCTGTGTCTGTGTCTGTGTCTGTGTGGGGTCCTATGGAGGTCAGAAGAGGGCATTAGATTCCCTGGAAGCAAAGTTACAAGTGGCTGTAAGCTGCCAGACATGAGTGCTAGGAACTGAACTTGGGTTCCCTGGAAGAGCAGCAAGCACCCTTAACTTCTGAGCCATCTTATCACCACCAAGATGCTATGATTATTTCCACCTTACATACAAAAATAAAATGCCTAAACTCAGGATGGTGATATTAACTAATCTTTCTAACATCAAATGACAATAAATTGGCGAAGTGGGGATTATCACTGATGGGGAAAATATAGCTTTTGGACACCAACCTCAGCTCCTTTTCCAACCTGAGTTCTTCAAGAAGGTCCATGGTTCCATTTACTTTCTTAAACACTCATCTTGAACACTAAAGAAGAAAGAATAAGCAAATCATTCAGTAGCTATTACCCAGTGCACATGTGGATCTGAGATGATCCAAGAGAGAAACATGAGTCTCAGGACGGGGCTGATAAAGCCAGGGGTTGGCTTCTCATAAGTTAGCCTGGTTAATTTAGCTTTAGACTTAATTAGTTTAAATTGTCCAGGCCTAGTCAAACCTAGTATTACCAGACCAGTGAGCTAATGTGACCTAATTGTAAAGATATTATATCATCCTCTGCAGAATAACCTGCTCTTCATTGTTCCCTAGCATCTGGGGTCAGGGATAAGGGAGCACCATCAGGGATAAGGGAGCACCATCAGGGATAAGGGAGCACCATCAGGGATAAGGGAGCACTGTCAGGGATAAGGGAGCACTGTCAGGGATAAGGGAGCATTGTCAGGGATAAGGGAGCACTGTGGTCAGAGATAGGGGAGCACTAGGATCAGGGATAAAGGAGTACTGGGGTCAGGGATAAGGGAGCACTCTAGTTCTGAGAAAGGACAGGTGCAATAACCTATTAAATAAGTAGGCTAGGCTTGTAAAATGTACTTGTATTGTTTTTCTTATCATGCCAATCACAGCTCTCCATGGTTTCATGAACATCTCCAATTCCCACCCTGCCCCTCTTTCCCTTACTGCACACCCACTGCATGGGAAATCACGGCATCTTTCCCATGTTCTGCAGCTTCCTGGATGTTTCTGCTCCCCTCTTTCCACATTAGGACTTATTGTGAGTGTTACCCATACTGATTTTATGCCTTTTTTTTTTCTTGCCCTTAATACACATTGCAGATGATAAAATTCTAAAATTAAGATGCCAATAGAAATGAAAGTGTTAGGTCAATGGAATTTCAAAAGGAGTCTTAGTAATTCTTTTGCAGGTGTCACATTCCTGTCCATATTCTCAACTCAGGGTCTGGCATGTAACAGTCTGTTGCCAGGGTGCTCTCTGAAATGAATTAAATAAAAAAGAGGCTGAACCTCTCAGTTAGGCATTGGATACAGAAAAAACAGCCTAAGCAGTCCAGAGAATTCTGGAGCCTCAGACTGCAGAAGAGGACAGAAAGAAAGGCCGGAGAATTAGTTCCTCATTCTTCACATTTCCCCACTAGTGGGTTTGGGGCTCTACAGTTCTGTCTTCTGCAGGTGTTGACAACCCCTGGTTCTTGTTCATTTTCGGGGAGATATTCTTAGAGGTTCTATGGTGACATCATCTTCAGGCTAAAAGGGAAGCTGGAAGATAATTAGTGCAGTTTAATCATTTCTAACATCGCATAAGAGCTCTCCAATTTCTCAGCTTGCATAAATATTTGGTGCTTTGATCCATGTCTTAATACTTGACTTATTTATCTGCATATTCTAGCAAAGTAGTGAGAAATGATAGTTTATTGAATGATTTTTTTTTAAATGGTGTGTTTCTGAGAGACAAACTAAGATCTGGAATCATTATCCCGTGATATAGCCAACCAGCTGAGAAATGTAATATGGTCTTTTTTAGTATCTAGTGTGATTGGTTCAGCTGGATGGGGAATTGAAGAAATGAGAGGAACTCACATGGCATAATCAGTGAACGAAACTGCAACATTACACAATGGGATGAATTGGGAAGAAAGGGGGGTGGCTTAGGAAATCCTAGTCTCAGATTCAAACATTTTAAAGTAGGAGTTCCAAGTGATAAGGGAATACAGCTATGCAGTATTCAATGGAGTCTACTTATCAAAATGCATACAAATATTTTTGAACTCTCCTTAAAGCTCTTGTCTCCATCACACTGATGAAGTTAGAGAAACAGAGAGAGACGTGGCTGACTTTGACTCTGGCCCACTTGAAGTCATCCCAAACCTTATGCCTAAGAACAATAAAAAATTAAAGACTGTTCTAGACTCAGTATTCATACTCTCAGGGTACCTCATAAAGAAATACAAAACCCAGCACTGTGATAAAAAAAACGAACAAAAGCACTGTATCATTGGGTTTGTTTTGACTTACTGTTCAAGAATACACTCCATCCTGGAAAGCAAGGAAGTCGTGGTGATAGGAGATTGAGGTGGCTGTCTCATGTTATCCACGGGATACAGGAAGCAGAGACTGATGAGTTCCAGTGCTCACCTCACTTTCTCATCTTTTTCCAGTTCAGAACCCCAGCTCTTGGGATGCTACTATTGACCCACAGTAAAGGTCTTTCCAGCCCAATTCATTTTAATCTACATAATCCCTTATGGGCTTACCCAGAGGCTGGTTTTGTAGGTGATCCTAGATCCTGTCAAGTTGATAATCAGTACTTACCATCATACATGTCATTTATACTGTTCAGTGAACTGATTGCTGTCAGATAACATACCTTTTCCCATCCCAATCTGTTTTCTTTGGACTGAAATGACCTTGGAGAGTGCAAACTTGTATATGCTTTTAGAACCTGGGACATTTTTAATCCCTCTCCTGACTCTTACAGGGTGAGTCTATTGTGCTTAGGAACCACCCATCCCCTATCCCTTCCCATATTTTTGGCCTTGACTTGTCTCTCTGAGCTTTGTCTGTCCCTGTTCTCTTCCCTGGGGTAGATGACCTCACAGCTTTAGTCTTCCACCCTTGTATCACTTCATTGTCCAGCAAACTCTTCTGTTTTAATTAGATATTCGACTCCCCCCCTTTTTTTTGGTCTAATAGAATTTAGATGATTTAAATGGTCAACATATCCCAGGATTCTTCTCCAAAAATATCTGATCCTTTAACTCTTAGTTGGAAAGCCAAGAGCAAGTCCACATTTGCAGTGTTTGACCTTTATTGAGTAGTTACTTCAAATATGCTCCGGTGATAGTATTATTGGTTACTCTAACAGCCAGAGTTCAATAGACAAGTAGGGTGATGATTTTAGGGCAGATAGGTTTTTCCTTATGCCATGAAATGAGAATAGCTAGGAACTATGAAAGTTAGGAAATAAGTCATATTAGCCTTGGGTTGGCCATTTCAGAGCAGGACCAAACTAGCCTGGGCAAAGAATTAGCCTAGCAGATAATATTACCTAAGAAAGACAGCAGCTCAGAGCATCTAATAATGAAGTACATAGATGACTTTCTTTCCTTGAAAGTTGTTGCATTCGTCTTACAGATCTTCCATGGATCATTTGCAAGAAAAATAACTGGAGTGTGAAATCTCCTTTATATGTCTCATTCTCAAAGTGATGATTGTGTGTCTAGGAGTGGGGGGTTATGTACGTGGAAATGGAGAGCAGGAAAACTCTACTGTCAGATTGAACAAAGTTGCCTGATACTCAGCAGCCAGACCCCCAGGAGCCCAGAGTCAACAGGCTTATCCATGCTTCCAGGGGCAGCTGAACTTGAAAAGCAAAGAAACACTTTCTTTTGAGTGGAAGCTCCAGGGTATGGAATTCATGGGATCTGTGAGCTTCCTTGACGCAAACAGAATTATTTGCTTTTTGCTTTCAGTGGACTTGGTTTTTCCTTCTGGCATAATGTGTTTGGGCTGAAGATTTTGTGGCTGTGTTGTTCCTCTTTGCTTTGATCATTGTTTCTTAAGCACTGATCTAACATGGTTTTGTTTCTGAACCTGGTAAGCCCTTTGGATCCTAAAGCTTTTCCAAGCACATCAGGGGAAATGATTTAGATGTGTGAGCACTTATATAAATTCTATACTCATATTTCTTCATATAAATGCAACAGCTGGTGACTCCTTTTTGAAGGGTGATCTTCTCTCCCATCTTACTGTGAGGAAAAAATGCAATGTTCTTTGCTGTGCGAAGGCAGCCTGTCCACTGGTCTGAGTGAGTGTGGGAGCCACAGATCTTCCAGCCTTCTCTCATCCTTCGTCTTCCCCGTCTCATTCACAAGACAGCCCTCAACTTGGCGTGAACTGTGCTTGACACAGACACATTGTTCCTCTGGATTAACTTTGGCTTCAAGTTGTCAACATACTAGCTCTTATACAAGATGAGAAAGTTAATTTTAGAACTGTACCTGGGAAATTTATTCTAGGAAACTAGCTTGGAAATGTGGGAAATGACGATTTTGTTTGAAATTCAGAATGTACATTAGTGAAATAAAGGCTAGGGAAATTCCTACCACAATGAAATCTCTTGGATGCTTTACATTTAGTTTCCAACTGTACTTTATTTGTTTGTTTGTTCATTGTTTTATTTGTTTGTTTTAACCAAGACCTGCTGATCTTGAACCAGACTCCATTTTTAGTGAACCTTGAAGAAGCCCATGGTGAATGCTTTGAATGTCTGTGCTAATGTCACACATGGCTTTAGTCCATTTGCCTATACTGAGACATTCTGGGATGTTCTGGAAGTCAGTCTTTTGATCAAGATTGATTTTTATGTGTATGAATGTTTGCCTGGGTGTATGTATGTGCAGCACATGTGTGATGGCTAGAAAAGGGAGTAGGTCTCCTTGGAATATGAGTTATAGATAGTTGTGAGCTGACATGTGGGTGTTAGGAACCAAACCCCAGTGCTCTGCAAGAGCAGCAAGTGTTCTTAACCACTGAGCCATCTCTTCAACCTCAGAAGTATTTAATAAACTAACTGATAGACTGGTGTTAAGGAATTGTTCATTACAGTCTACTTTTCTTTTTATGAAGACTTGGGGAGTATGTATCCATATCTTATTATCAGGGAAACAATGATGTTTTTTTTTTTAAAAACAAGCATGCTTTTGTTTTATTTTCATCCTTTAAGTTACTGAGTCGAACTGACATTCTCAACATACATCATGCTTACTAAACTGTTTCGTGGCTCAATTCATCCCAAACATTTCTTTGCTTAACGCTCTCATTTATTTCATTATTATTTTCTTATTTTTGTGTATCCATTTCATAGACTGGAATACATTTGTATTATAACAGGTGGGTATGGAATGTCTTCTGCAGGTTTATGGGCTTGAGTATTTGTTTCCTGCCTTGTTTTAAAACCTCTGTGGGGTGGGGTCTAGATGGAGAAAGTGGATCTTGGGGAGGGTTGGCCATGAGACTTGTGGTGCAGACCCTTTTTCTGTCCTACCTCTGCTTCTACTTCCTGGACCACCATGCCTTCCCTGACATGATAGACTTGGTTCCCTCAAACCATAAGTCAAAATAAATCTTTGCTCCTTGAAGTTGATGCTGCCGGGGATTTTATTCCCTGAAACAAGAAAAGCAGCGCAGGCATAAAACATCAACTTGTATTCATACTCTTTGTTCAAATAAATGGATGAGATAATTAGAATGTCCAGTTTAAACTCGTTTCAGTGAGATAACACAAATAGCTGCTTCAAAAATCGTCAAAACCCAGAAAATACTGATATTCACTAGCATACAGCCTTATCTTTTACAATTAAATCTACGATCCAATTCAGCTTAATGTTTACATATAATGTGTATGATGCCTTGTGTCAGTTTCCCATACACCTATCAGTGGCTCCAGAAGAACTTATCGAGAAGATTTTCTTTCCCATTTAATTATGCTGGCACTTTCAGTGGACTAAATCAGATAATATTCTACGGAATCTGTGGTAACATTTTTATAGATAGGATTGAGGATCTGGTGATGAGGAGGTTATCCTGACTAGGTGGACCCTAAGCCATCCTAAGTGTTCTAAGAAGGAAATAAAAGAGCAAAGACATTGAGAAGGCAGGTGGAAGGCTGAAGATGAGAACACAGGGAGGTGTTTGAACATGCTATATTCACTGTAAAGGAG
Organism: Peromyscus maniculatus bairdii; assembly: GCF_049852395.1. Taxonomy (NCBI): domain Eukaryota; kingdom Metazoa; phylum Chordata; class Mammalia; order Rodentia; family Cricetidae; genus Peromyscus; species Peromyscus maniculatus. The sequence continues at coordinate 44,917,217 of NC_134867.1, read as the reverse complement.
GCTGTGACGCAATGGGCTAGCTCCAGAATGCGGGAAAAGCAAGAAAAGATGCCTTGTGAGTTCTACGCTGATGAACTTATATCTTGATTTTAGCCTAATGGTATGCACATTGGATTCTGGCCTTCAGAATTTTGTTATAGGAATTAAGGTAAGCAAAAACATTTGGTTATGGTATAAACTGCAGAAGAAGAAGAAGAAGAAGAAGAAGAAGAAGAAGAAGAAGAAGAGGAGGAGGAGGAGGAGGAGGAGGAGGAGGAGGAGGAGGAGGAGGAGGAGGAGGAGCAGGAGGAGAAGAAGAAGAAGGAGGAGGAGGAGGAGGAGGAGGAGGAGGAGGAGGAGGAGGAGGAGGAGGAGGAGGAGAAGAAGAAGAAGAAGAAGAAGAAGAAGAAGAAGAAGAAGAAGAAGAAGAAGAAGAAGAAGAAGAAGCCCAGCTCAAAAGATGTTTCCTTTGTATCTGTAAAGGACAGAAGAGAGTTTAGTCTGGGAGGCAGGTTACATGATAATAGACAGGGTAGAGATGCTGTCTTGTCTCTTTGGGGGTCACCATATCTCGTCACCTAGCCCTGTTGCAGATAGGAAGGATGCAGAGTAGTATGAACCTCAGGTAGTCTTGTGTTGGGAGTCTGAATGCAGAAAAGGGTGACTTCCTCTTGCTGTTTGGAATGGGACTCTCAGATGCCAGCATTGTGTGGGCGTGGTCAAGGCTCCAAGAACCAGAGAAATTTCTAGGAAAGAAGGACACACAAGAAGATCCAGGGAATCTTCAGGAAGGCAAGGGATAGTTTCTGAGCACTTAAAGAAAATACAGAGAAATATAGAGAAAACTGAGTGACAGAATTTGGATCAAGACCAGGGGGCTATATAGGACAAGCTAATCTAGGGCCCCAAGAGGACAAGCTGATCTTATCTGCAGGCAGTGACTGAGATACTGCGTGTAGTGACAGGTGTTGGCATCATGTCAAAAGGCCATCTTCATGGACATCAGCTGAGGAGTCTCAACACCATAGGAGGTCCATGTTCAGAAATTAAAGAGCTGAGGGGTCTAAAGCTTAAAATATCCACTTTCAGGAGTGAGCATTGTATGAGCATGAATAGGAACCTGAGTCAACCTTGAGATTAATAACAGAGAAGAAAAAATGGAGGAAACCCTCCAAATACTGACTTTATTCCCGCTGAGTGACTAGATGACAATGTCATTTAAAAATCACCAATTATTCTAAATGTACTGAAACTGAATAGAATCATAATTAATAATAATTGTCTATCATTTGGAGACTGGAGCTCTCTAAGAGTATATAATACAAATAAAGTTTTATTTAGACAATGTAACTGTTACTGTGTGGATTTTAATCCTGATACCTGTGCACCATCACTCAGGTCTATTACAACCTTAAGTAGCAGAGATTCTGGTTTTATGGTTAGTTGATGCCAGGTCAACACACCAAGGAAACTTTACACATACGTGTGCCTAAATAGGCAGTATTAAAATCGTGGTCTGACTTCAGTTGTGTCTTTCCTATTGTTAACTTGCCACATGAAACATCTGAAACTCATTTACACCGTAGAGACTTGAGTGCACTCTCCTCAGACTAACGATTTAAACAGAGGTTGTTTCCAGACGCGAGAAGTTCTAACTCCATGATGTGACCTGGCGAAGAGAAGGCTGTAAGCTGCTTTTCTAGTAGGGGTTTTGAGAGTCACCGTCTTGATGACATTAAAGTCAAAACATGAAAAACACATTAAGAAATTGCACCAGAGTTCAAGGGAGAGATTAACCCCTGTCACGCTCATGTCTCCCAATTGCTGATACATGTGTCTCTGTCTCTGAGAGCAGGAGTAGACTGTCAGGAGAGCTTTCTCTATGTATGGGAAGTGGAAATGAAATAGCTGAACTTTTAGAAACGGATTTTGTGATGTTTGTTTCTTGCAAGGCAGGTGGTGAGAGACAGCTTCTACCAGGTTTTTGACAATTATTAAAAACAATTTTGCAGCCAATTTTTATGACATAGTTTGCACCGGAGTTGTCTGCTTTAATTATAACAAAACTTGAGGTGGGAAAGAGAACTGGAACTATCTAGATATTTCCTTTCTCTGTGAGTCAGGCACTATGTTGTGACAGAAACACACACACACACACACACACACACACACACACACACACACACACACACACACCAGACTTACACATGAAAGGATTTAGTTCAGTTCACAGTTTCTTTTTTTAATATTTATTTATTTATTTTACATTATTTTACATCCCAACCTCAGTTTCTCCTCCTACTCTCCTCTCAGTTCCTTCTCCCACCTCCCCTCTGACCACCCCCTCATCCACCCCTCTGTTTCTGTTTGGAAAAGAGCAGGCCTCCCAGGGATATCAACAAAACATGGCATATCAAGTTGCAGTAAGACTAAGCATCTCCTCTTGTTTCAAGGCCAGGCAAAGCAACCCAGTATGAGGAATAGGGTCCCAAAAGGCAGCAAAAGAGTCAGAGACAGCCCCTGCTCCCACTGTTAGGGGTCCTACAAGAAGACCAAGCTACACAACTGTCATATATATGCAGAGGGCCTAGGTCAGTCTCATACAGGCTCCCTGGTTGTTGGTTCAGTCTCTGTAAGTGCCAATGAGCCCATGTTAGTTGATTCTATGGATTTTCTTGTGATGTCTTTGACCCCTTTGGCTCCTACAATCCTTCCTCACTTTCTTCAGCAGAATTTCCCGAGCTTGACTTAATGTTTGATGGTGGGTCTCTGCATTGGTTTCCTCCAGTTGCTAGAAGAAGCATCTCTGATGACTACTGGGCTAACCACCAATCTATGAGTATAGCAGAATATCATCAGTCATTATTACATTGACATTTTTTCCTCCAGTCTTACTTGGTTCTATCCTAGGTCTCTGGGCCACCCAGCGTCCAGATCCTGGTGCCAAAGGCAGTGTCAGGGGTGGACTCACTCTTGTGGTATAGGTCTCAATTTGTACCAGTCATTGGTTGGCCATGCTCACAATCTCTGTGCCACCCTTACCCCAGCACATCTCATAGGCAGAACAGACTATAGGCTGAAGGTTATATAGCTGGATTGGTGTCCCACTCCCTCCATTAGGAGTCTTGCCTGGTCACAGGAGATGGCCAGTTTAGGTTCCATATCCCCTGTTGCTAGGAGTCTTAGCTGAGGTTATCCTTGCAGATTTCTGGGAGTCTCCCTTGCACCAGTCTTCTACCTGAAATGCCCCCCTTATTTCCAGTCGGCTCTTTCAGTACTCTCCCCCAACCTCATCCTCACCTGATCCCTCATGTTCCCATCCTGCCTGCGCCCCCACAAGTCCACCCATGACATTTCTTCTATTTCCCCTTTCCAAGGAGATTCAAGTCTCCCTCTTGAGCCCTCCATGTTACCTAGCCTCTTTGGGGCCGTGGATTGTAACATGGTTATTCCTTACTTTGTGGCTAATAACCCCTTATGAGTAAGTACATACAATGTTTGTCTTTCTGGGTCTGGGTTACCTCACTCAGGATGATTTTTTTCTAGTTCCACCCTTTTGCCTTCAAATTTCCTGGTGTCTTTGTTTTTAACAGTTGAGTAATACTCCATTGTGTACATGTACCACATTTGCCTCATCCATTCTTCAATTGAGGTAGTTTCCAGGTCCTGGCTATTTTGAATAAAGTTGCTATGAAAATATTTGAGCAAGTGTCCTTGTGGTAGGATTGAGTACCCTTTGGGTATATGCCCAAGTGTGGTATAGCTAGGTCTTTGGGTAGACCAATTCCCAATTTTCTGAGAAACCACCATGTTGATTTCCAAAGTGGTTGTACAAGTTTGCACTCCCACCAGCAATGGAGGAGTGTTCCCCTTGCTCCACATCCTCTCCAGCATGAGCTGTCACTTGTATTTTTGATCTTAGCCATTCTTTCAGGTGTAAGGTGGAACATCAGAGTCATTTTGATTTGCATTTCCCTGGTAGCTAAGGATGTTGCAGTTGCAAGTTTCTAAAGGGACTAATTACTTCTTCACTTTATCATAGACAGGACACAGACAGAAGAACAACTAGAAGGAGCTAGGGCAAAATGTAGCCTCCATGGACATGTCCCCAATGACCTGCTTCCTCTAACCAGACTCCACTTCCCACAGTCCCATCACCTCCCAGTAACCTACACAAATTTTGAATCCGCCAATGGATGAAATCATACATCTAGTCAGAATATCAATATCTAGTTGTTTTAGAAAACTCTTGCAGAGAGACGTCCATTCAACTTCACAATGATTGTTAACTCTCAACCTTCATTCTAGATCATTGCATGAGCATTGATCAAAAGTGTATTCTTCAACTAATGTAACCAAGCAGTAGAGGTAAATGTCAGATTGCTTTCACCAAAACTCCTCACATGCCACAAAGCATTCCTACATTTCTATCATTTATTTTAGCCTGCTTTTTATTTAAATACAGTATGGCTAAAAGTCATCCTAAATGGCCGAGAGTTTTTTCTTTCAGTGTATTAAAGTCATTGCCCCAAGGCCTTTCTCATATTGTGTCTTACTAGGTATTTTCAGTCATCCTTAATCTTACCTTTCCTACTTGAAGCCTGTATTTTCTCTTTGACTGCTTTTAAAATACTTTTATTCGTACTGCCTTTTAGGTTTTATACACTGAAATGTGCTTCTCCGAACCGTATCTTGATACCTTAACCCCTAATGGGATAGGAGGATTGGTTGTCCTCCTAAGAGAAGAAGAAGAGTGGGACTTGGGAGAGGGCTCAGTGGCTGAAGGATTTGCTGCACAAGCTTGAGGAATCTGCAGAACCCCTGTAAGTACCAAGTGGGATTTTGATGTCTGTAATTCCAGTGCTGGGGGAGTGGAGACAGGCAATCAATGAGGCAAGCTGGTTAGTCAGCCTAGCTTTATCACCAAGCCCTGCATTCAACTGAGAGCTCTACCCCCAGTGAATAAAATGGAGAGCTAATGAGGAAAAGCCCCTGATGTCGGTCTTGCTCCCCGCAAATGTGCATACATGCACATGTGCACAACCACACATAGGAACATCCATATACACATGCAGACCCACCACTAACACATATTTTAAAAGAGAAAGAAGAGGCTTAAGTGCTCTGTATTCATGCAACACAGTCCATATGAAAACATGGCCAGAAACTGGCAGTCTGCTGCTCAAGGAAAGGGTCCCAACTAGACAGTTATTCCACTAGTACCTTAAATCTTGGATTTCCAAAAGAAAAAAAAATTGAATTTATTTAAACCTCTCAGACTTTGGTATCTTTTTTCAGCAGCCTGAGCAGAGTAAGACATTAGCAATCTGGTTATGCTATTAATTGATAAGATGGTTTTCATAATTTGTGTATTTGGAGCTCATTGAGCCTCTGGGAAATGTAAATTTATTGTTTTCTTCAAATGGGTAATATTTCTTTTTTGCCATTCAATTTTTTTTTCCATTCTAATATTTGTATTGATTATTTGGAAATTTCACATAATGCATCTCATCACAGTCACTTCCCAGTCTTCCCAGGTCCACCCCACACGACCTCTGTGACCTCCCTTCCCAAAAAAGAAATATGAAAAAATATATACCAAACCCTATTTGTGTTGCCCATATATTCACTGGAGCATGGTCAGACTCCCAGTGTGCAGGCTCTTAAAGAAAAATGGGTCCTTTCCTTGCCCCCACCCCAGCCAGAGGCCACAAACTGTGAAGCGCTTCACTTCATCATCTTTATCATAATTTTTAAGAGTTCTTTTATTGGCTTCCTGTCTGGACTGTTTCTTTCCAGGGGGTGGGAGTGCAGGTATGGGGGAGAGGTTGTCACAGAAGCCTTCTGTCTCTCATTCACAACTATGAGTCTGCAGTCCTCAAAACCATTGCAAAAGAAGTTTCATTGCCCTTTACCGTCAGCAGCAGCATAGATCATGGACTTCCCCATGGTTTCTGGTGACAGCACAGACCGTGGACATCTACATGGCCTCCAGCATCAGCATGAGCCTTGGACCCCAGCATGGTCTCCCATAGTAGTACAGACCATGAACATCAACATGGTCTTCTGCTGCAGGATGGACCATGAACACCACCATGGCCCTCAACAGTAGCACAGGCCACAGACATCCACATGTCTTCAGGCAGCAGGGTGGTAACATACTGCCATGAACATCAACACAGCCCTGGACCATGAACACCAACATGGCCTCAGGTGGCAGCATGGACCACAGACATCAACATGAATTCCAGGGGTAGCATAGATCACGGACGCCTACCTGACCTCTGGCAATAGCACAGACCCCGGACATCAATGTGGTCTTGTGCAGAAGGATGGATCACAGACATCAACATAGCCACCAGCAGCAACCCAGACCACAGATATCCATTTGTCTTCTAGCAGTAAAATGAACCAAGAACATTAACATGGCCTCTGGAAGCAGTAGAGACCACAGACACCAAGCAGAGAGATCATGAACATCAACATGGCCTCCAGCGGTAGCACAGACACGACATCCACATGGACCATAGGCATCAACACTGGACAGGGGCTTCAGCATGGGCAATTGAAACCAGCATATCCTTGGATGTGGCACAGACCATGGATATCAACATGGCCTCTGGGGATAGCACAGACAATGAAGGTCTTTGAGGAGGCCCAATCCAGAAAATGACAGCCATCATCTTGTCATTGCTCAGAGCCAGGGAGATCATACTCCCCCATCCAGCACAGCCTTCTCCCACATCTGACACCACTACCTTAGCATCTCTAGTTCTACTTCTTTCTACTACACACACTTTTTTTTATTCCCAAATAGCATTACATGCAAATACTCATTGTAGTGAGTCATTGGTCTGGTTCAAGGTTTCTAGTTTCTGATACACTATAAACAATAGACCATCACTGATACTTACCTCTGGTATCCTGCTGTTGCCCAGAGTTAGGGCGATCTTGCAGCTAGGCAGGGTATGTGGGAGCAGGATCTGGTGCTGGCTACCCTGAGGCTCACTAAGTTCAACTCTTGTGCTTGCAGCCTGTGGACAGTGCTATGGCCCTGTAGTTCCCTCAGTTGTTGCTCTCTCCTTCTCCCAACAGGGCAACCAACAGTGCGCTGCAACTATGGCAGCTTCATGCTGTGGGCCAGAGGCAGGCTGAGGACCAGCCTTATTCAGTGATGTTTCCAAACCTGCGGCTCACTGGGCAGACGGTTGTGCTTGTAGCCTGTGGACCACTCTAAGGCCCTGAACTCTCCTCCCAGCAGAGTAAGCAGAAGCAGCAGCTCCAAGCTTTGGGCCAGCCTGCAAAAATGTGAAATATTTCAAGCTATCATTTATTCAAAAGTGTTCTCTTCCAGTTTTCTCAATATCAGAACACCATATGCTATATCATATATGTTATGTTATTCATATGCTATATCACAATCTTAGAATTTCATTTATTATATGTGTTATATCACAACCTTAGAATTCTATATGCTATATAGACATTATAAATATATTAATGTCACTAGCCATAGGGAAACCTATTATTTTACAAGACTACTTAAAATGTATATTATATACATATGTTTAATGCAGTTATACTATATTACAGGATGATGCTCCCTTTAGGAGCCATAGATTATCTGAAAAAACCCCAGTACCAGGCAGGGGATACCTCCTTATGAGTCATTGGCAAAGCAGGACTTTCCAAGAGATGCCCAGACAATGTGCTATTTCTACTGCTTTTGGTTGCTTGCCAGAACATCAGTGTAAATCCATATTGATGAAGACAGCCCATACTTCAGTCACAGGATTTGGAGAACTCAAGCTGGTACTGACCTGGAAGCTTCCTCGTTGAAGGCTAGTTTTCACAGTGTCAGAAAGTTCCATGCAAGCTTCCAAAGGAAAAAAAAATTATCAGCAGTCTTACCTAGTTGTAAAGTCTGAGAATCATAATGAAAGATTGAGAATGATATCCCTACGGTACACTAGTGGCACCTGTATCTTGGGGGCAACCAACAGCTCTCTGATTATACCCAAAGCCTGCTCAGTTGGAGGGAACTCATGCCTGGGACTGTATATCTAACCGAGAATCTGCAGATGAAGAAATTATAGGTCCCTGAGGAGAGCCTACTTACTACTGCCATATGACTAAAGTAATGTAGTTTCTAATTACCTTCCAAATACTCAGTTTTGTACCCATAGATAAGAGCAACTCTTACTAAAAAAAAGTCTTTTTGAAGTAGATGGAGACTATTAGAGACCTGGCAAATCTACAGAAAATAATCAACTTTCGTGTGCCTCACCCAAAATGGAACATCTGTAACACGACTCCTACACCAAAGGCTTAGGGAACATCACAGAAGGGGCAGAGGAACGTAAGAGCCAGAGGATCAGTTTGGTTGCTCTAAGACAGATTCTTATAAACAGGAGAGGGATGTTGCTCCTATTAACTCTCAGCATCATGATTGCCTGCCCAAGACCTGCAAAGACAGCACCAGTCCACATGCCAACATGGATGGAAGAAAAGCTCACAAGGTTCCACTCCTGGATGAAGAGTTAGAGACAGTCAATGTCTGCTGAGGGAAGATAAACCAGTTTTATTTTTTTCAGAGATGAGACTCCAATCCTAATGGGGTCAATCCTAAAAACATGGAAATAAGGACAACATTAATATGAGTGTGTGTGTGTGTGTGTGTGTGTGTGTGTGTGTACATTCACACATATATCCACACATGTATGCACATATATACATATCTATAACAAAAATAGACATAGAAGAGGTCATGAATTCAAGAGATGAGATGATGGCGGTTGGGGGCATAGGAAGAGTTGGAACAGGGAGAAGTGGTGTGAAATGGTATACAAATGTATGACATTGCAAAGTATTACAGACTGAATGTCTGTGCTCTTCCTTCCTGTGTTGAAGGCTTAACCTCCAGTGTGATGGATGATATTTTGATACCTGTGTTCAATTGTGGTCTTCTCCCCTGAACTATAATCTGAAAATGTTTCCCCAATTGCAAAGTAGATTAAATAATCAGGCTTATTTCATCTTTACCTGGTATTTGATACACAGAAGCCACGGTTTCACGTGCTTTCAACAGGCTCTTGCTTGCTTGCCCTTTAGCCAAGAAGATTAGCCTAGTTCTGCTGCTCTGTTTTGGTAGAAAGAGAAGTTAATTTAGTTTTATTTATTCTTGTTCTTCAATTTATATTCACAGATACTTCATTTTTATCCTCACAGACTACCTTCCTTCTTGCTTTGTTAAGTTCAATTCATTAATTAAGAGTCTTTAATTAAGACACAACTGATGTTTAGAGAACAAGTCAATGGCATAAATGCAATAGTGATAGAGATAGATGTAGGACAAGTGAGTCTTTATGGGAATCCCTTGATATGTTGTCTGCAATCTGGAGAACAAGGACAATAGTGGCATGTAGTTGGAAGTTTTCCTGTGTCCTGCCTGGTCCTCAGCTGATCAGCCCCCAAGTAAACACACAGAGGCTTATATTAATTAAAACTGCTCAGCCATTAGCTCAGGCTTACTGCTGACTATTACACTTAAACTCAGCCCATTTCTGCTAATCTATATGGGTTCCATGGCTTTACCTGTGTGTCATTACATGCTGCTCCCTGGATAGCAGGCTGACATCTCCTAACTCAGCCTTCCTCTTCCCAGAATTCTCCTTGTCTGCTTATCCCACCTATACTTCCTGCCTGGCTACTGGCCAATTAGTGTTTCATTAAACCAGTGTACAAAAGCATTATTCCACAGCATTTCCCCTTTTCTGTTTAATTAAAAAGGAAAGTTTTAACCTTAACACAGTAAAATCATATATAACAAGACAGTTATCAAGCAAGAATTACAGTTACAATATCTAGTCTATTTATATTTGGCAAATTTAAAGAAAATATTTTATTTATCTTATATTTGTGAGTCTAAGGTTTCATATCTAACTTATCTTTTATCATAACTAAGGAAAATTATAGCCATCTAGTCTTTGACTACATCAAAGACCTCAGAAGGATACAATATAACCTAAGTAAACAGGAAGAGCATTGTGAGCCACTTTCAAACATCTAGAATGGCAGAGACAGCTGCCTGCCTGGACAGTCATCCAAAGTTCCTATTGCTGTGGAATAATGCTTTTGTACACTAATTTAATAACATGCTGATTGGCCAGTAGCTAGGCAGGAAGTATAGGTGGGATAAGCAGACAAGGAGAATTCTGGGAAGAGGAAGGCTGAATCAGGAGATGCCAGCCTGCCGTCCAGGAAGCAGCATGAGATGGTACACAAATAAAGCCATGGAACACATGGCAACATATAGATTAACAGAAATGGGCAGAATTTAAGTGTAAGAGCTAGTCAGTAGTAAGCCTGAGCTAATGGCTGAGCAGTTTTAATTAATATAAGCTTTTGTGTGTTTAGTTGGGTCTGAACAGCTATAGACCAGGCAGGACACAGGGAAACTTCCAACTATAGTGGCAGTTCTGAACCTGAGGATGGAGCCTGAGGACCTTGAGGACCCCGAGGGCTTCTGTATCAAGTTCTACAGTTCATGGCTAGAGAAACCACAAATCCAATGTTCAAGAGCCCAAGAACAGGATAAGATATTCCAGCTACAGGAGAGGGGGGGTCATAGAGGGAGAGAAAGAGGGATTGAGGGAGGGACACATAGAAAGATAGATATATGGGGAGATGGAGGGGATATATGAGAATCTTTCCTTTGCCTTTTTATTCTGTTGAAGCATTTAATGCATTGGATGGTACTCACACATCATATTGGGCAAAAGTGGATCTTCTTTACTTAGTCTGCTAATATAAATGTCAGTCTCTTCCAGATACATTTTCATAGACATATTCAGAAACGATCCATTACTAATAGAGTCAAATTGAACCCCCAAGTAGCCTTTAAAGCCAATAACCTTTAAAGTTGGTTTGGTTCCTTTAAGTTTTTATTGCGTATTTATTTATTTATTTATGTATTTATTTATTTATTTACTGTGTGTGTGTGTGTGTGTGTGTGTGTGTGTGTGTGTGTGTGTGAACATTGTGGTGGCATGCATATGGAGGTCAGAGGACAACCTTTGGAGTTGGTCCTATCCTTCTGTTATGTGGGTGCCTGGGATGGAACTTAGATAATCAGACTTGGTGATAGGTATGTTTACCCACTGAGCCATTTTCTTAAATGTTGCTGTTAAGTCCCAGATAGATTTAATTCTTCAATTAAAATTTCAATTATATGTCTCTGGAGGCTAGGGCGATAGACCAATCCGTAAAGTGCCTGTGCATATCAATTATATAATTCAAGATTTTCCTTATGTGATATAGTAGCTAGTTCCTGTGTGTGGCTGTTGAGTGTCACAAGTCCAAATTGAGTTGGGCCTTAAGTACAAAAACCTTTAAAATAATTTCTTATCTCTATTAATTTTTTAAACAAATGCATTTTACATACAGTGTTATATTTCCTTTCACCCTTTCTTTAGTATTGAATGAATGTACTAAAACATAAACAAATTTAGACTGTGGTTTGCATTGCATTTCTATTGGGTAGAGCCTTTCAGAACAGTTTGGAAATAACGTGAAAACATTTGTTCTTCATCCTAGGATGGTAGCGTGCACTTGGAGTACAGAAAATGTTTGACCATGAAAAGATGACTTGAGTTGTCAGCTCAGCTCTCTAGGAAGACTTCTGGTAGTTTTCCCAATAACCTTGCCACTTGTCCATGACTCTTATCAATGTTCCAGCCACTTTCACCAGGTCGGCTTTGTCGAGCCTTGCCTCTTCTGTGCCATGACAATCTAAACACCCTCCCAGGAGAGTGACTCACAGAGCGAGGTTTCTGCTGTAGCAATGTCAAGATCATCTGGGGATTTGTGAGACACGGGATTTCTAATACAGAGGAGGTAGGAGAAGCCTGGACCTTCTTTTGGATCGTTGTGATTCACACTGATGCTCAAGGAGCCTCTTCAAGGAGCTGGTGTTCAACCTTCCACAAATGTTCTTCTCCCTGAGTTCTTCATTTCTATCAGCCTTTCCTCTCATCCCAAAGTGAATCATCCTGGCCCTCCAATTCAGACTCCGTATTCAGCAAGTCATCAGTTCTCCCCAGGACCTATCTCCACAGGCCTGAGCTGGAACTGAATTGCCCTTACTCAGGGTTTCTGCCATCTTTCTCTTTGCTCTGTTTGCTTCTTTCTGGTTAAGCTGGACTAACTTTTTCTGCTTCAGTATTTTCCCTAAAGATCTATCTTCTACTTTTCTTGCAAAGTTCTATCTACCGGCGAGAAACTGTGCTTCATTCCTAGGAACCCACTGGGACCCTTGTTCCTCAAGCTACGCTGAAATGACATTTCTAGGATTGTCTGCATTCTCCCACCCCTACAAATCCTATCTTGCCAAGTTAAACATACCTGCCTCTTTCGAGTTATAGTTTTACTTCTACCTCTTTTTATTAGTGTAGTTGCTTTAATGGGTTTCTTGAGGGAAGGATTCACGTCTGAATGATCACGTTACTCTTGTTTGAAATGAGGAAGATAAACTGATCCTCTCTACAGAGATCCTTGACCTAGAGATTTTACACATTCTCTTGTGCCTCAAATATCCCTCTCCCAGCATCCTCCTGGGTCTTTCCTTCAATTGTTTTTAGTCTCTTTTTAAGCATCAGCTCTCACCTAGATAAATCTTACCCCTATTCCTTTTTTTGCTTAAAGAGTTTTCTTCTGTTTTCCCCATGCCACTTATTTCTATCAGGTTCATATTTTTCAGAAATATATTTATGTTTGCATTTATGTACTGAATGAATGGGAAATGTACTTGATTCCTAAGCTCCAATGATATATTTTGGTTCTGGACAATTAGTCATAACTACTAAAAGTTAAGAGAGTGTGGTGATAGAAATACATCACATGACATAACATGTTGTACATGATAACATGTAATAACTGAAAACCATTGTCGTCATTATCACTTTCATATAGACTGCTTTAAGATTCCTGCTCTTTCTCTCTGACAGACTTTTTAAGATATCAGGTACAATAACTTTGGATAATGAGCTTTTGTGCATAGAAAAGAGAAAAAAAGGGTAAATTATTGCTGGATGCAGGCATCAGCACATGAAACAACCTAGCTGGGTTTCAGGGTCTTGATTTATAAACAAGGGAATGAAAATCTCACACATCCCTTTGGCCCCAGTATCTGATCAGGGACCTGCTGGACAGACCTCGTTTCTCTTAGTCACTCATTCCCCTTTTGAAACTTTAGAATATCTTCAGAGAGAAACAGTCATATGCTTCTTGGATCTGATGTTTACCAAAAGGCTCTAAATAGCCTCTTTCCTTCCTCTATAAAAATACATAAGTATAATTGTCTCCATTTCCTCTTGATTGAACACAGTTCTTTCTGTCATTCTGGTCCCCACCCTCAATGTATTCTTATGATAAATCAACTGACTTTTTATAGACCACAGAAATCTTGGTATTGGTATGAATTTCTGCTTCAGTGCTTCTGTAACACTGTGTGACAATTGGGGTCTGTCAACTGCATTCTATATTAGAGATTCCAAGTGTGTTAACAAAACCAGTTGTTCTCAGAGCTAGGCTAACATTCTATCTCTGTTCAGCCTAGCTCTCTGCACATTTCATGAGCAAGCAGGTGCTCCTCACTGCTGTAATTTCAGTGAACTTTATTGCCAGCCGCTGCAGATTCTGCAGTCTATCTGTCTGATAGATGGCATCTTGCCCATTTTCTTGTGCCATGTCATGGTTTCATCACAGAAATGGTAGCTTGATTGTTTGGGATGTGACCTTTCATTTGCATTCCAAGAAATGTCAGTAATGAGGTCTGAGTTGTAATTGATTTGACCTGTTTGAGGACAGAAAGTAAGCAAAAGGACATTTTTGACTAAAAGGAGTTTTTCTTCTTGGGATACCTATAATTCCAAGACTATAGATATCACCTGAGAAAGACACAGAGGCTCAGAGCAGGAACTCCAGAGGCTTTTCTAAGTCAGGACGATAACAGAAAATTGTAAAGAAGGCTTACCAAACACTTATTTGATTCTCATTTGAAATACCTGAGCTTGTGAAACTGATCATAAAGGACAAAACTTACATCACAGAAGATTTCCATCTTATTCTATTGGCCTATCTGATATTATCTTCTGCTTTAAGGATATTAATACATTAACCACATGAACAAATACAATTATATTTATGGTTATATATGCTTAGTAATACATCTTGTCAAAATATTCAGATGAAAGTCACTTATGCTAACTTCAGTGCTCTGTTTTCTCTCAAGAACAAACCCTTTTGAATTTTCATCTTTTTTCCCCATTTTTGTCTCCTTTGGAGCTATTTCATTTGACTTGAAGTGCTCCCTTTGGAGGAAGGAGAGACGCTCACATTGTGTACTAGGCTCATTAAGCTCAGAAAGTTTCGAGATCCTTAAGTTCCCTCCCCTGTGTTAGACACCAGATAGTAATTACTTCAGAAAAGAGACTCATCAGCCAGCACAGCTTCCTGTGAAGTGTCCAGGGAAGCAACTTTTGTGAGTTGTCCTCAACGCTGGGAGGGGCTTTTTGGTGACGCAGCTGCCCTTGAGTCATCCAGGATCTTTGAAATAAGTCAAAAACTCACTGGTTCATTCACCTGTCCTTGGGTGGAATTACTTCCTAAGTCAGTCCTATCTTGGATGAATAGATATTTGCTCATGTTTCCCAGGAAAGGTCATACTACATTATCTTCTTTTTTTCATTGTCACCCCATTTTATTGTTTAAAAGGCTTGTTAGAAAAATAATGCTGTCACTCCCCACATATGAGCATGAAGGGCCAAAGGAAGCTTGCACAGGGAGATGAAAATTGTTGAAAAGAAGAAGGTGCTGAGTAGTACCAACATGATGGAAAGCAACACACACACATTATCTTACAAACTTGTTTTCAGTGGCATTGATTTTTACATTTTCGACATTTAAAACATCCACATTAAACTTGATCAAATAGTTTCTTCCCCTTAGAATTTTCTAATTTGCTGTTATTTCGGCCATATCAAAATTTCTGAGGTCAAAATTTGCCCCTGTAAATTTTAAGATGTTTGGTTTATCTTTGCTTATTACCCGTGTGTGTGTGTGTGTGTGTGTGTGTGTGTGTGTGTGTGTGTGTGTATGTGTGTGTGTGCATACTCACACGCATATGGATGTGCTCGTCATAGCAAATGTCTAGAGGTCAAAGGGTAAATTTTGGGACTCAGTTCTCTTCCACCACCACGTGGATCCTAGGGATTGAAGTCAGGTCATTGGGCCTGGGGGGAAGCTCTCTAGCCAAATTAGCTTTTTGGCTGTCCTACAAACTTCAATTTTTCTGAAAACATTTTATGATAAAATGTGTAAGTTCACCGAGATTTTTTTATATTTTATTATATAATATCTGCCTTAAATCTCTTTTGGATCCAATAAAATTCATTATGAATCAGATAAGTGACCACTCATGCTTGATTTTTAGTAAGTCTGGGAGATAATAATGAGTTGCTTTCTCTATATATTTCACAACTGAGTTGTTTAAAGGATTTAACAATTTTATTATTTAATTAGTTTCTTTCATGAGCTTCTGATCACATCCTATACCATGAATTCATTGTCCTCATTGGAACAAAGAACCAACAATCTGGTCAGAGTTGTGGAACTGAGGCATACCACCTCACCTTAGACTTCTGCGACCTTTGTCTTCAATTTAATTGTCTTTGGAGCTCATGGACATTCATTCCACACATATTTATTGAGAACTGTCTATGTCAGACACTCCAGTTTCAAGCTTGTGTCCATAGAACCCATAGTCTGGTTGGGAAGACAATGCAATGTTAGTCATTTTAACATATGATGAATAGTATAAGGAAAATGCTAGGTGCAAGGGCTTATGAAGCCCAACTTAACCTAATGGCCAAAGAGGCTTTTTTGTTGTTTGTTTTTTTTTTTTTGTTTGTTGTTTTTTCAAGACAGGGTTTCTCTGTGTAGTTTTGGTGACTGTCCTGGATCTCGCTCTGTAGAGCAGGCTGGCCTCGAACTCACAGAGATCTGCCTGGCTCTACCTTCGAAGTGCTGGGATTAAAGGTGTGTGCCACCACAGCCTTTAAGAAAGAGGCCTTTCTTAAAGAAGGATATCTGACTGAGCCTAAAGGATAAAGAGCAACCACCCAGAAGACAAGAAAGGGAGAAGTGATAGAAGGTATAGAACGATCTATAGATAGACTGTTTCAGGAAGTTCTATTATTGCTAAGCCATGGAGTGAGTGGAAAACTTGTCAAGGGATGAGCTTGAAGAAAGGGGACAACTGAGATCATGGAGAGTTACATAAATTCTGTTAAACTTTGACATCTGTTTACGAGACACAGTGAAGTATCAGGATTGTTTTAAAAGAATCAGTACTTTTAAAGGAGTGACATGATGGACTCGAAGGCATATCACATGAAACAGTTCAAAAGTACAAAGTTGGAAGCACAGAGTCCAGTGAGGGTTGGCTGCTGTGGTGAAGGTGATAACGTAGGCTTGGCTTGTATAGCAGAAACAAAATTGGGGGCAGGTGGATCAATGTGAAAAATATTTAGGGAGTAAGACCAATTTGGTAGTTGAATAGATGGAAACCTCTAGAAATATCTGCATTTAGAATCATATTTACACATTGAGAGGGACTTGGTTTTAAGTCTCCATGAGGCAAAAGAATGTATTTAGTAGTAGACAATACATGTGTGGTTTCCATAAGCATCTCTTGGGTTCTCAGTAAGTCTTATTCACTTAGTATTTTTCTGTCTTCATGTCAGTTGATTTATCACAATATTGGTCTCAGCCACCTTAGATCATGTGCTGTTACCCTTTAGGTTATACTTTTGGGGCCAGGAGAGAAGAAGCAAAGAGATGGGAGAGTTTGTTCCTGAACTTCAACCTTGATTCTTAAAAGAGAGCAAAGAATCAGAAAACAGCCTAAGTTAGACAAAGCCAGGAACTTAATCCTGTCTTCTCATCAGAGGACATATGGATCATCTTAAATTGTATTGTCCAATCCAATTTTATATCTTATAAACCAAGTCAAGTGTTCAGCAAGGATTAGGAGGCACAGTGATATTTTGCAATGCAGGCTCTTAAACAATAATTATGAGACCATGATGAATTCATTTGTCTGCAAAATATGTTGAGTTGTGAACAGGAGCTGCCAAAGTCTTCTTAGCACAAACAAGCATCTGAGTGGGAACTGTTTGTTTGCCATGTGGTCAGAGCAGAGTCTCAGGTTTCCAGTGGGACTTCTGTCCTTACTGTATAAAGAGAGTGAGACCATGAACAGTGCATATAAACCACACTTTAAAAATGTAATTTTTATGTGCTGTATGTGGTGGCTCATACCTATAAGCTTAGCCTTGGGGAAGCTAAAGCAGGAGGGTCATAAATTCTACATCATCCTGGTATACAAAGATAATATAGATTTACAGATGTTGTGGAATATTATTTGAAGATGTGTTACTTTGGTTGTTTATGTTGCATTTGTTTAACTCTGTGAGGCTGTGCTCCTGTGCCTTTCTGAAACACCTGATGGCCTAATAAAGAACTGAATGATCAATAGTAAGACAGGAGAGAGAAATAGGTAGGGGCTGGCAGGTAGAGAGGATAAATAAAAGAAGAAATCAGGGAGAAAAAAGAAGAAGTAGCCAGAGGGGAAGAAGGAATCCAGGGGCCAGCCACCTAGCTACTCAACCAGCCATGGAGTAACAACAAAAGTAAGATTACAGAATTAAGAAAAGGAAAAAGCCCAGAGGCAAAAGGTAGATGTGGTAATTTGAAGTTAAGAAAAGCTGGCAAGAAACAAGCCAAGCTAAAGCCAGATATTTGTAATTAAGAATAAGCCTCTTTGAGTGATTTCTTTGGGAGCTGGGTGGTGGGCTCCCCAAAGAGTAAAAAAAAAAACAAACCCAACATATATAGATAAGAAAAATGGCCACTCAATTCTTGTGAAAAAGAGAAGAAAAGGTGGGGAAGAGAAGGAGGAGCTGGAAAGATGGCTCAGTGGTTAAGAGTGCATGCTGCTTTTCCAGAGGACCTGAGTTCAGTTTCCCAGCACCCTCAGTGGATAGCTCGTGACTACCTGTCACTCCAGCTATGTGGGCACCACACTCATGTGCACATACCTACAAACAAGCACATAATTAAAAAAAAATAACAAAAATAAATCTAAAAACAACCCCACCCTGTTTCTTTTATGAATGTATCAGATCATTATCTTAATACTTTGTCCATAATCTTTACTTTTTGGTCATTTAACACTAGGTCTCCATACAGGCTTAAAAGAGGGTATTGATTAACATTCTATATGATATTCCAATCTCTAGTCCATAGGACAGGCCCTCTAGAGTTTCATATGGAGGTGTCTGTCAAATTAGAAGCCAAGCATAAAGCTTTCCCTATGCCTGGGACTAATTTCAGTGGAGGTCCGTGAAGTGCTGGCCGCACATCCTTTCCAGGGCTTTTATTAAGGGAATAACTGCCCTGACTCAGGATAAACAGAGAGTTGGATATCGAAGGGAGGAATTAAATCCAGAGAAATCAGAGAAAGTATTGTGAGAAAAGAAGGTGTAGTGTACTAGCTGACAGTTTTCCAAGCTGCTTTTGGTTTTAAACACATAAAACACAACTTATTTTTTAATATGTAGGTGTTGGGAAGCATTTCCTCCTTGGGTGGGGGCAGTTGGCTTCTATTCGCTCCCTCCAGAGCTGTGAACTCCCTCTAACTTGGAGACTAGTCTCCTCTCACTACATATCATTTCCAAACTTCTTGAAAAACGAGGTGTCAGACACCAACATGATTTTAATTTGGCAAACAGTTCAGGAAACTGATTGCTTTGAACATCTCTGTCCTGAGCAGCGCAATTGAACACCACAGGAATGACTATTCATTTCAGAATAGGACATCTAACCAATAGCTCTAAAAATATTTTTCAAGTTCATAACCTGGCCAAAATTGGTGCCTGTTCCCTTTCATGTCATCCTGGACACATTGCCCCATGAAACTGTTTTCCATTTTAGTTCTGATTTGTACCTACAAACATTCCCCCATTTCTCTTTCTTGCCTTCCATCCATTTCCTTCCTTCCTTCCTTCCTTCCTTCCTTCCTTCCTTCCTTCCTTCCTTCCTTCCTTCCTTTCCTTTCTTTATTTCTTCCTTCCTTCTTTCCATTCTTCCTTCCTTGACTTCCCTTTTTTCCCACATGGCTTACTCAACAATCCATTCCTTCTGGATAAAAATGATGGAAAAATGATATTTCTAAGACAAAGAGGCCGCAAATGGAAAGAGAGCCTTTGGAATGCTAGGGAAAACAGATATGCTTACAAAAAAATGCAATTTGGGGGAAGGAGGACAGACTCATGATGTAGTCATAGCTTCTTAGCTAGGGATTTTCAGACCTTCAAAACCAAGCACATTTGACTTGAATGCTTTCCCAAGAGTTTTGCGAGTTTCTGAGAGGGTATTTATGCCATTTCACTGGGATCTACAGCTTGACCTTTCACCCATGGAATCATTATCCCAGCTTTGCAGCCTATAGTTTTTAATCTCTTTAGTGATGTCTTCTAGAAGTACATGCAGCCACTGGTCTCTCTCTCTCTTTTTTTTCCTACAGCAATGCTATTCACAACAGGCCTTCACAGACACAGCACACTCGGTCAAATGTGACAAACTTCAGTTTCAGGAGCTGATGGATAGGGTTGTTTTTGTTAGTAAAGATCTGGTGAAACTTGTAGGTCTTCACCATCTACATTCTTCCCATCCTCTCTTCTAATTCTGACTCTTTTATACTCCCCATCTTTAAGAGAGAAAACCCCAATCATTCTATTTTAGACATGCTGAGGTTTTATTCTTATGTTAAGTACTATTTTTCAAATCAAGCTATTAAGCTAAAGATTTGAAATTTCCAATTAGTCTTTAGAGGTGATATCCCTTGTGCAGGTGTTTTGTAAAAGACAGGGTAGGGAGTAGGTTTGCATAAGGAGGAATCCATCTACCTTGTAGGGAAAAGCTGAGGATGTGGAACTCTGGTAGGTGGAGTAATGATCCACATCCTGTGAATAGGTGAGCAGCTGAGATGATGTGGCCATGGGAAGTGAGGATTACGGAAAAAAAAATAGTTTCTAATGAGTTGTCTTGAAATGAGAGAGATTACGTTGGATTACCTGGGTGGGCTTCATGTCTTCATAGCATCATAGATTTAGAGACACTCAGAAGAGCAGAGGAGACTGATGAAGTGTGAAAAGGACGAGGCTCTGCAGTGGTGAATTAGGAGATGGAGGATGGGTCTATGTGTTAAGATATGTGGACAGCCTCCAGAAATAGGCAAGCACAGGGAGATGCATTCTCCAGTGCATCTAGTAGAG
The DNA here is from genome assembly GCF_049852395.1 of Peromyscus maniculatus bairdii. Lineage (NCBI taxonomy): Eukaryota > Metazoa > Chordata > Mammalia > Rodentia > Cricetidae > Peromyscus > Peromyscus maniculatus. The sequence continues at coordinate 44,896,842 of NC_134867.1, read as the reverse complement.
AAGAAGTAGTGCTTTGAAGAGATTTGGGGTAGGATGTGCTCATTTGGCTCATGGTTCCAGGGGATACAGTTCATCATGGCAGGGATGCTATGGCAGCAGCAGTAGGACCTGGCTGGTCACACCACATCCACAGTCTGTCATGAGGGCATCATACCAGGTACACGGACAAACACAGTTGTGTTTTTCTGAAATGTCAGGAACTATTGAATAAGAATAAATTCACAAGGCTTAGTGGTTTCAATGGCAGCAATTTATTATATAATCTGCCTACTTTAGTAGCCTGGCCAAGATGTATGTATGTATGTATGTATGTATGTATGTATGTATGTATGTATGCATGTATCCTCAGGCTGGCAAGCTGATATGTTCTTCGATAAGCTTTTAATACACACATGTGCCCCTACAGTCTCAGTTTATCCCAGTGAACTCATAGGATGCTTCCATTTCTACTCACATACCATGTCAATTCTGGGTCCAACCAGCAAATGGGCTTATCCCTCTCCTTAAAAATTGGAGTGAAAAGCTGCTTGTTAAATGGAGTCTCCTGGAGGAAGACAGAGCCTGAAAAAAAATTCCCAATTTTAAACAATATGGAGAAACTTAGAGCAGGGCATAGCCTGAGTTCAACAGTCAGGAAGCAGAGAACAATGGATGCTTGCCCTTAGATTTCTTTTATTTTAATTTGGTCTCCAACCCCAGTACCACCCACATTTAGGGTGCATTGTTATGGAGACCAAAAGGTCCAACACTAACTTGTTGTCTGGTTTCATTTCTTCTGAACATCTCTCCTTGGCATGCAGATAGCTGATCTCTTGGCATTTACTTATGTCAGCTCTCCATCCTCCATGCCTTAATCTCTTCTTAAAAGAAAATGAGCTGGATACATTAAGGCCCTTCCTAATGTTCAACTTAATTACCTCTCTCAATGCCCTTTTACCAAATATGGTCACCTTACAAGGGGTTAGAGATTACAGTGAATAAGACTTTGGGATTTCAAGGAAACTCAATTTAGTTTAAAACAATGGGTAGCAGTTGCTCAGGCTCAGGCAATGTAAGTGCAGAAGAACAGCTGCAGACCATGCCAGTCAGAACAGATAGGTGAACTTAGGCAGAGGCTCTTTGCTAGACTAGAGACCACACCAGCTGCCAGAACTCTAGACAGGTGGCCCACCCTGTGACTTCCTCCACTCTCTCAGTGCCCCCCCAACACTATCCCCAATCCCAACTCGCCTCCTTATCACCATGTCCCACCTCTTAACTCAGGAGGAGACCCCATGCTGGACCAAAGGCCATGCTAGCTGCCAGAAGTCCAGCCCCCAACTTGGATAGAGACTCCTTGCTAGCTCACACCAGCTGCCGGAAATCCAGGCCACAAAGGCCACAAGACCAAAGAGGATACAGAAACCAAGGAAGAAAACACCCATCCAACAAAGACAAACTCAGAAATCAGCACCTAGACTTACAAACACAGATGCCTAGATGCCAGTATAAGAACACAATCAAGACTAGCCAGGGCAATACGTCACCACCAGAATCCAGACATCCTACTGCAGCAAGTCCTAAATGGTCTAATAAAGCTGAAGCACAAGAACATGACCTTGGAACCAACTTGATGAAGGTGATAGAGGTTCTTAGAGGGGAAATGGATAAACCCCTTAGTGAAAGCCAGGAAAACATAAACAATTGGAGCAGATTAATAAATCCCTTAAAGAAAGTCTAGAAAAAAACACACAGTTGAAGGAAACAAAATTGTTCAAGACCTGAAAATGAAAATACTAACAATAAAGAAAGCACAAACTGAGGGAATTCTGGAAATGGGAATTCTAGGTAAGTGTCTCAGTTATGTTTTTATTGCTGTGAAGAGACACCATGACCATGGCAACTCTCATAAAGGAAACATTTAATTGTGGTGGCTCGCTTACAGTTCAGAGGTTCAGTCCATCATGGCAGGGAGCATGGCGGCATGCAGGCAAGCATGATGATGAAGAAACAGATGAGTGTCCTACATCTTTTAGGCAACAGGAAATTGACTGACTGTCACACCGAGGGAACTTGAGAAAAAGACCTCAAAGCCTGTCCCCACAGTGACACACTTCCAAAAGAAGGTATGACCTAGATTAAAGGTGTGCCCTCCAGCCTCAAAGTCTGGATTAAAGACATGTGTCATCTAGCCTCCTCCAAGAAGACCACACTTCCTCCATCAAGGCCATCCCTCCTAATAGTGCCACTCTCTATGAGCTTATGGGGGCCAAATGTATTCAAACTACCACAGTAAGCAAACAGGAACTACAGATGCAAGCATCACCAACAGAATACAAGAGATGGAAGAGAGACTCTCATGCGGTGAAGATTCGATAGAAGAAAAATATACATTCGTCAAAGAAAATGTTAAATCTGAAAAATTCCTGACACAAAACATCCAGGAAATCTGGGGAACTGTGAAAAAGACCAAAACCTAAGAATAATAGCAACAGAAGAATAATATCATTTCAAAGACCCAGAAAAAAATATTTTTAACAAAATCATGGATGAAAATTTTCCTAAAGAAGGACATGCCTATAAAGGTACAAGAAGCTTACCCCAAATAGATTGGACCAGAAAAGAAAGTTCCCTCACCGTGTAATAATCAAAACACTAGACACACAGAACAAAGAAAGAACATGAAAATCTGCAAGAGGAAAATGCCAAGTAACATATAAAGGCCGACCTATTAAAATTACACCTCAACAGAGACTCTCAAAGGCAGAAAGGATTTCTCAGTTTTTTGTCTTACTTTGTTTGTTCTACAGTGACTTTGATAGTTCTAGTTGAATATTTTATCCAGAGTATATAGCTTTTATCTTTGTACAGATTTATCTGATATAAATTACTTTTAGTAACTGAAGAGGAATATGCTACTTAAATTTTAAAATTCTTTTAATTTCTTGAATTGCTGGTGTAGCTCATCCGTAAGAAGATATGACACAAAATGGTCATATTGATTTAGAATCTCATGGAGCTGGAGAGATTGTTCACTAGGAGCTCTTGCTGCCCTTGCAGAGAACCCAAGTTTGGTTCTCAGCACCCACATGGCAGTTCACAACTGTCTGTAATTCTCGTTGTAGTGAATTCGAGCCATCATCTGAACTCTGTGGTCACTTCCACACACATTGTGCACATATAGACACACAGGTGCGCACACACACACACACACACACACACACACACACACACACCATGCCATGTTATAAATCGTACACTGGGACAGTGTGTGCTCAGAAACAAGTCAGAATACATGGCATCTATTACAAACAAGTAGCGATGACAGAGTTAAAATAAAGGGTGTAATCAAAGCAAAGCTATTGACAAAGGAATCCCAAATAAAACAAGCAAGAAAATCCCAAATGGACTGGGAAAAAACAAAGAATGCACATTTTGAGGAATTAATATCAAAACAATCAAAACAGGGAACACAACTAAAACCCTAAATAAGTAGTAAAAATGTTGGGGATCCTTTTGAAGCATCCCTATAGGGCCAATATAGAAAAAAGTGAGGGTCTATAATCATAGCAGCAATAGAATAGTAGTCAATCATTAGTAGAAGTCTCCATTTTCTAAAGGAAGATAAATGACCGCTTAATGGTAGTTGCAAACATAGGCCTGGAAAGGAAGACTGATTGTATAGAACTGTAGCCAGGCCACCCCCAGAAAATTGAGATTTCCACTTAATAGATGTGTGATTCTGTTGTAGGTTCTCTGCTTACAGCGACACATTAGATGAGAAAGTCCTTCCAGTGGTTTATTTGTTCTCATGCAGGTGGAAAGATAATTATCTGTAACCAAGAAAATAGCTTGCATGATTTTGAATAGATACTGTCCTTAAAAGACACATTTCATAATAGTGTTAGTATACTCTTCCTAATTTTTATGTATGATGACTCTGGACATAGAACTATTTCTATGACATAATGGGGTAATCTTCAAGACTATGGGATGTGTGTGTGTGTGTGTGTGTGTGTGTGTGTGTGTGTGTGTGTTTGTAGTATTTACCCATCTAGCATATGTTTTAGATTAGTGAAGTTTTCAAGGGAGAGTTGAATCTACATATTACTTCTATGGACACTTAATGGCAACCAAGACTTCGTTTTAAAGGACAACTTCTTTAAATACACTGAAAATATGCTTTATTAATACAAATAAATGGTGACAAATTTTAAAACAGAAAAATAACCACTCGAAATTTCACAGCGGTTAAAATTAAATTGAACAAAATCACCGGTTGGTTTTCACTTTTTACCTCCCTAATGAGTGATAAAGCAGATGAGTATATGCAAAGTTTTTGTGTCAAATTAAAAACTAACTATAAGCCATATTTTATGGTTTATTTAGGAATCCTTAGAACAGGCATTGTTGGTGACATGAAAATCACACCAACCACAAAGACAAGAAAGTTTCCAAACTGCCTAACAGAGTTTTAGGGTTGCTGCCTGCACCTATTCTTACCCATCTGCCACCCATGTATTTTTGAGCTACAGACTTATTTTTTGGGAACCAAAAGTGTAGACTACTTAGCAGCTATCTGGATTTTCATTTATGACAGGCAGCAGTCGATCCCTACCGGATGCTCCTGTTGAATTAAAAAGGTCAAGGAGACAAGCATTTCTTGGACCCTTCCCAGTGCATTGAGCAGAGGAGAGTATCTGATGTTGCTATTGCATTTATTGTCAGGAACTGTGAACCATGCCAGGAGACTCCATTACTCTGAGACTCTGAAAAGCTGGAGCTGGCCAGGTAGGAGTCATTCTAGCAACCCTAAACCCCACCCTTAGGAGATGCTAGGACACACAAATGCATACTGATCCAGACACTGTACTGAAGCATGTAAGTCCATGGATGGATAGTATTCCCTTTAAGTACAGTTGGCAGAAACTTGTGTTTGAGGTTTATTAATTATTCTCTGATTGCCTAAAATGTTTTGATTCTAATTTTTGAGCTCACGATGTCCTAATTGCTTTAGTTTTCATATTGACTATAAATAACAGTTATAAACTGAGGTAAAGATGCCATTTCTCACTGTGATTATGACTGAATAGACACCTATAAGCCTAGTCTCTTTCATAGTTAATATCTGCCTACTATTGTACTTATTCTTTGGTATTTAATTTATTTTCATTTGTATTTAATTTCCATTTCATTTATATGTTAGGAGCACTATATCCTTGGTAGTTTTGTATATACTCTGGGTATTGTTCCTTAAAAAGGGATTTTTCCCCATTTGTTTTTATTATTTTCTTAACTAGTTTATTTGCTTTTTCTTCTATTATATTGTTTTACATCTATTTGACCTCACTTGATATTTGATTTTATTAAAATTTTAATTTTTGTTTTATTCCTGCTGGATATATATATATATATATATATATATATATATATATATATTCTGGAATAGCTATAGTTTCATGATTCTTTCCTTAGCCCCTTTCACATTAATTTAATGAGCCCACATAACTGTCAATACTTTACTCATTTCTATTTGTCATTGTAGAGATGCAAAAGTTGATACCTCACAGCACTGATTCATGTTCATTATCAGGTCTATTCCTTAATAAATTCACTTGACATATTAATTAGAGTAGAAATTTTTTTCTTTGAAGACAGGGTCTCCTTATTTCTGCCTGGCCTGGAAATTGATATGTGGTCCTGGCAGGCCTTGAACTCACAAAGATCCTCCTGCCTCTGCCTTCTCAGTTTGGGGATTAAAGGCCTGTACCACCATTCCGAGCTTTTTCTTGAACTTTTAAAATTTAAGTTTTTGTTTTTAATGTCTGCCTTTCTCTTAATAAATTCTCTCTTTGCAACTTTGTGCTTTCTTGGTGGGGAGGAGAATGGTGGCCATTGTGCCCTGCTTCCTTTAGTGTCACTAAGAAAACGATAATTATATTTTTCTATTTGTCTAACATTATTTTTTCAAAGACCAATTTTTCTCTGAATCTTTGGAATTACATTTATATTCACACCCATTGATGAATCAGCAGCCACCTCTCAGCAGTAAGAAACGAAATGGTACCACAAAAACGCTATTTAGTGTTAGGTGGGACTCTTGTTAAAGAAACCAAAAGGAAGAAGGCAAAGTAGCTGGCTAGAAATTGCTTCTATTTCCTGGTGTTTCCTCTGCAGGTTTCCTCACACATTCTTGTATGTAACCTATACAAATACGCTTTATGTAAACCTAGGGTTTATGTACACATAGTAGTAGATATCTTCAGTCCTACCTAGAGCAAACCTGAGAACTGGAAGTTTCTTTTGTCAACGCTGAAAAACAGATGATTTTACTCTGTGAAAATATTTGAAAATATAATGAAAAGGCATCAGAGAGAGAGAGAGAGAGAGAATTTGTTAATAGAAATTCATAAGTTTAAGTAAATGAGATAGGTAATCCCTCAAGAACTGATTCATCCCTCACTTTTCTTTTCTGTTCTCCTTGCTATAACTTACCACGGACTGGCCCCTTCCCTGAACTCAGACCTGGTGAGTTCCAAGCACACAGAACAGCTTGTACCTCCTAGTATCGGCTCTCTGAAAAGTGCTGCTTGCTTGAGCTGGGTGATGTCATTTCCTGGATAAACTCAAGGAGTCATTTTCTTCAAATTCTTTTTCCAACACTTGCAAAATGAGCGAGGATTTTCTGCATCATCCTTTACTTTGAGGTTAGCATGACTAAAACATCTGTAACAGCAAAGGAAATTTAAAGCTCAACAAAGCCCAAAGGCAAGCACCAGCCTTCCACTCTTCAGGACCCAGGAGAAATCTTTGCACTAGTCAAGCCTGTCATGTGATTCTGTAACTGGAAGGGCTGTGAGGTGAATGCCAGGTAAGCTTCCCTCTGAAACGAGGTCAGATTATCAGTTTCATCCACATATTTGGTTTAAAGCTAGATCAATGAGATCAACAGCACTTATCATGATGCCCACTGCTTTGGCTTTCATGCTGGGGAAAGGTCAGAAACCTGGAAAAAAAGAGACTTTGCATTTCAAAGGGTCTTACCATATCACTAGAAAGAGATCCGCCCCCTCCCCAGGCCATTTCCCTTTTTTTTTTTTTTTTTTAATATTTGCATGTCTTTTTTTTTTCCTTTTATTTTATTTTACAATACCATTCAGTTCTACATATCAGCCACGGATTCCCTTGTTCTCCCCCCTCCTGCCCCCCTCCCCTTCCCCCCAGCTCACCCCCCATTCCCACCTCTTGCAGGGCAAAGCCTCCCCACCCAGGACTGAGATCGACCTGGTAGACTCAGTCCAGGCAGGTCCAGTCCCCTCCTCGCAGACTGAGCCAAGCATCCCTGCATAAGCCCCAGGTTTCAAACAGCCAACTCATGCAATGAGCCCAGGACCCGGGTACCACTGCCTAGATGCCTCCATTTCCCTTCTTGACTTGTCCTCTATCTGTTGTGTGAGACTCTCAGTTTGCAAACTCCAAGTCCTGCAGCCGAGTGGGAGTGTTTCTGGGGAGGGTGAACCAAGAGCAGCATGGAGGTGGTTTGGAAAAAGAATAGGATGAGAATTTCAGAACAGCGAAATGACTGTCTCCACCCACTTCAGAGAAGGAAGTGGTTTTGTGACAAACATCTCAGGTGTGGGACTTGAGCTGCAATGCCTTTGATTCCGTAGAATGAGAAGAATAAAAGGGCTCCTCATCATTCAGCCGCTCAGACTCCCCCACCCTCTCCTCCTTCCTGCCTCCCTCTCACTCTCCACAAGCTCAATCCTTTAGAAGCAAATCTTGCTGCTCCAGCATTTAATGATGTACCATTGCTCCGCAAAAGTTGGGATCAGAAAAACAGCTCATCAGCAATTTAGATATTAATCATAAGTTCTGAACCTTAAATAGATGCCTGAACTCTTAAAAAGTCTTGGTTTAAATAAATAAAATGTACCTAAGGGATTTCATCTGTAGTTCAGACGTTCTCTTGTTCATTTGGTTTCCGAAGATGTGCATCCAATATGTTCTCTGGGGGCGCTTTGCATTTTGGTAATTTACTTGGGGTAAAGCAGGATGCGAAGAATACATAAGGTGGTAGCTTATTATGCAAAGTCTGTGAATTTCAGAAAAATGTGCCACTCTGAAGTTGCTCAGGGTCTTTCCTTCTACAGCTCGGATTCACACCCGTTGATGAAGCAGAAGTTCACTCTTAGCACTGAGAAATCAAATGGTAGCTCGGGAACTTCATTTAGTGTTAAGTAGGACCCTTATTCAAGAGGCCAGAAGGGAGATTGCAAGGTAGTTGGCTAGAAGTGCAGATGAAAGACGTTTCCAGAAGGTGGGGGGCAGACACTCAGCATTTCCTCATGGTTGCTAAGTTACATAAGAAGCAAGCTCGTAATCGGAGTGCTTCTGTGGCAAACACAGAACTCAGTTTGAAAGGGGATGTGAACGGTCCTAAAAAGAGTTTTTGACTAAGAGATGAGCAGTCTTGTTTACAGGATGAAACTTTAGGGTGCCAATGGCCAAGAGCCCTCACATACACGTGTCCGGAACACACTCTCACAAAGTCTGGCTACAGCCTTTCTTCCCACGTTGATACAGATTGTCTATTTAATTTACTTTCTGAAGTTTCCACATTCTACAGATTTCTATAGCAATCCCAGAAGGTTGCTGACTAGGCTCTGAGCTAGTCCTCCTCACCTTCTGTAGGACTGACATTTGAGAGGGGTTACTTCAGATTGAGGACGCCCCCCTGTGTGTTATAGAATGCTTAGCAGCATCCTTGGCTTCTCCAAAGCAGGTTCTGTTACAAGCAGACACCAGGGTAAGGCAGGCGCCCTCTGGGGTTCCACGTTCTTGTGTCCCTTGGGCAGAGAGAAGCAGATAGTGATGGGAACAGAGGTAGTATGTCCAGAAGAGAGCAGTTTCAAGAACGAAAGTGGGCCAGAGCTGGGAGAAAAGGTCAGAAGCTCCATACCCTGCGTGCCCTTCATGTTGGGACCCGTATAAGTCAAATGTATTCCGCGCACACTTTCTGGGCATGCTCGTTAACATTTCAGGCTTTGTGGGGATGGGTTTCTAGCCCGATGGGTTTCTTTTTCTGTGTTAGCTTTGTTGTCACTTTCTGCTCTCGTGCCTGCCACAGTGCCAGTAACACTCTCTCCCCATCCCACCCAGTCATTGCTGAAACAATGGCTCCAGAGTTTCTATGGCAATTTTGTGAGAAACCCGTAGTCACTTAAAATCTATTGGATGGTTTAGGGTGTCACGCTACTCTTTCTGCTGACTTACTGTAATCCCTACAATCTATTTTTAAAGAATCAGAATTCATTGTTTCAAACTTCTAGATTCTCAGGGGCAAAGTATGGAAGAGAATAGGATGAATATCTGATGCGATGTTCAGTGAGATGGGACAAAATGCACACTATGCAGATCTATTTTTATGAGTGGCAAATCTAGTCTCTATATCAAATGTTTATCTTCTCTTCTGCCCTCATGCATTTTACCTTCTGCTACCCTCCCTCACTTGAGTGATATCCTCCCCACCAAATGCTGCCTGCTACCTGCCATCTTGTCTACCTGACATTTGACCCAATCTGTTCCCGTAGCCCACTTTCAGTCAGGTGCCATTTAATAGTCTCAAATTCTCCCACCCACTTTTTCTTTATGTTATTCACTCTTGGGAGAAAAATCTGGCTGTTTTCTGAGGAAAAAGTACTTTCTTCGCTTTTAAGTCACTGGTTTTGTAGCACTGAACACGTTGTATTGCCTACTCCTGAGTCTCTCTTTCCCCTGGAGAGTGAGCCACTTGAAGACTGTTCTGTGTATATGTTTTGCATCACCATGTGGCCAGCTCAG